>NW_028277058.1:2399166-2720833 GCF_059951505.1 Python bivittatus | reverse complement strand
GTATCTGGGAATGTAATCATACTTGCTTTCCACTTCAAATGATAATGTATACAGTATGTGCTGGGAGAGTATCTGCATTCTGTAACTGAGATGCCACCACTCAGAAATTTCAGTGTCTGATTGCCATTAACCATATCTGCAATAGCAAGAATATTTGCAATTATAGTTGCAGTGAACCTTCAGTATAAAGGATAGTTCACATATCTAGATTCCAAGCTATGAAAGGTATTAAGAGTCTGAACTGGACCAGAAATCAACAAGAAGTTATTATAGTTGTTTATGCATAGGGCAACACATTTCCTATCTAAAGGTATGCACATGAATGCACATCTTACTTCTGTTACCACTAAAGATCTCCTGCTGAAGATACAAAAGAGATTAGCCAGTGTGCAAGTTACATGGCATAGTTACATGTAAAAAACAGTTATATTTAACAAGGTTTAAATGTGTATGAGCACAGTCACTGGAATAATGAAGAGCTACTATCAGAAAAGGGAGATGAGTCATTTGAAAACATTTTCCCCTACGCTTCATTTTTTATCTGTTCATTTGCTTATTTAGGTGCAACCCGCTATTAATAGGCAATCAGTAAGGTGTACTTTTTTTTTTTAATCCGCACTCAATCGTTACTGATTCTGCGGTGACTGCCTGGACGAGTCCCTGCAGTTTTCAAGGCAAGGTGTTTCGGAAGTGGTTTGCCATTGCTTCCTTCCTAGAGCAGAGCCCAGCTGGCGAGTGCAGGAGGCGGGGTTTCCGTTGCTTCGCGCCTTTTTAGGGTGTGCGCAGCTTCTACGTTACTGGCAACTGCTCCCGTATCCTTTGCAAAGCGCCGCCAGCATTTTTCCTCCCAGAAGGGTGACAGTACCCATTTAGCTACTCACGTAAGTTTTCGAGCTGCTGGGTTGACAGGAACTGGGGAGGAAGCAAGAGCTCACTCTGCTGCACGGAGCTGGGCTCAAACTGCTGAAGTGTCGACCATTTCTGGCCGGCAACTTTCAGTGTCATTAAGCCGCTGCGCCACCGCATCTCCAAGGTGTACTTACTTATTTATTTGCCAAATAAGTATTGGGCATGAGGACTAGTCTCCTATAATATTAGATTATTGCTTTCTTTACCCTTATATTAATTCATGGATGGCCCACTTCTAATCTCAACATTGTTGCTGGTATACATGGGGGTAAGGCTAAGACTGATCTCTCAAATTTATTCTGGACCACTTCTAATTCTTCTAGCTTACTGAAACCCAAATTGGGGGCCCATATATCAACTGTGATATTGTTTTCCCTTGGAAGATCTTAAGCACAGGTTGTACTAACTGTCCTCCTTTTGAGTAGAAGAAGAAGCAAATGGCTGTCATTGATTTCACAGCCGTTGTTCTTGTTGATGCTAAAGCACTGTTTTCCATTATAGTCTTTCAAGTAAACTGGATACCCAAATACTTAAATGATCTCACTTTTTCTATCTCCTTACCATCTAATGTCCATTTATGTCTCTTTGGTCTTTTAACAAATATGACTACCCTGGTTTTGGAATAATTTATCTGTAAGTTTTCATTCTCCACTTCAAATTTAGAGGGTTCACATTTCATCATTCATACTTTATTAGCTAAACATATACTGTGCTGAGCATGTCACAATCCTGGTTATTATTTCTATTGTGGACATAATGGTATTCCATCAGTAAATATGGATTTTGAATAGGACACAGATTTTCTGATTTTCCTTATTTGTTTAGTTAATTATTTTGTAATGATTTGTTTGATATATATCCCACCTTTCCTCCAAGAGTTGAAGGATACAGAGAGAGAGAGAAAGAGAGAGAGAGAGAGAGAGAGAGAGAGAGAGATGGAGAGGGAAGGAGAGAGAGGGAGAGGTTGATTCTTCCTTGAATTTTATCTCTACAACTGTGGCCCCATGAGTCAGTCTGGCACATAAACATTGTAGCATGAAGTAAATGAAGAAGAAGAAAAGGCAGGAGAAATGTGCATCAAAAGTATGTTTCTTAATATTTCCTTACCCTTTGTGGGAGATACATTCTAATATACACTTAAATTTATATTCACCATTCAAAATTAGTCACATAGAAATATAGCTAAACTCACACGCACACACACACACACACAGCCAATGCCCACCACACTTGCTGTGTAAAGTGATTTTTATAGACTGGTACTATGCTTATGTCATAGTATCTGTAATACTAATGTCTCCAATTTCTCAAATTGCTTATGAATCTAAGGAGGACCCCCAACTAAATATATATTAACATGATTCTTTGTCATCCCAACTGTATAATGCTCATCATTTTATGCGGTGTTTCTTTTTGGGTGATGGGAGATGATGCTTGAATGAATTCTACATATAGAGATACTGAAAAGCAAGAATATTCAAAAGATATTTTAGATTTCCAAAAGATATTCGAGGGCTTGAAGAAAGAAACATAAAATGGTTAAACATCTCCTTCTTATTATATTTTTCATGTGTCATTTTTTTCCCCAGTAAAATAAAATATATATTTATAAAAGTAAAAACCTCATGGCGGCATTTGTATGCATGAGGGAGCTAAATCCTGAATCCTGGCTAAGTTCCAGTTTAAATAATTAAACATTAAAATTTCCCAGCAATTTAAGATTTCATTTCCCAGCTTCAGCTGCTATGTTTTTGCCCGGTTAAAACCTAAAGGAGACCACATTCAAATGAGAGATGGAGTAACTTGTGATTTTAATCTTTCGTGATACAGCAAAGCAAGCATACTTTCCAGTGAAGCAAGCTATATCACTAACAATTGTCAAAAAGATACATAGATATTTTGGTAACACCAATCTTGTTGCACACTAATAATGTCCTTTATATTCTATTTTAGATTATTTTGACAGCCAGATGTATTCAGAAAACCATGTAAATAGGCTACAATAGAAAAGTACTATAGAACAAAGACAAACGCTTATTTTAGAGCAGGTGGGATATATAAAATGTATGGCATCTCACCCCATACTACTGGTTAAATGGCCCATGTAATGCAGGAAGCTGTAAGATGAGACATGGAAACACTTGAGCGAATTCCCTTTTTGCCACAAATATTTTTCTCCCTCATTTCTGCAATGCTTTTCTGGAAACTCTAATGCATCTACAGGATTTCAGTATGTTATTTAGATAATAAGCAAGGTTATATCCTATATATTTTTTTCAAAACATTAGTAGAGGAGTGCATCAGATTCAACCAAAGTCCAGTTAACAACATGAAATAGGACAATTTTGAAAAGATATTCATTCCTCTGGCATGGAGAAGGTACATGCCCTGTTCTGAGCTTTTACAAAATACCATTTCTGATCAAAGCTCTGAAAACTGTGGGCAAAACAAAACAAAACAAAAAACAAACAAAAACAAAAATCTCTCATTGTTTATTAAAATACTATTGTGGGAAGGGAATAGTATACAGTACTGGTTTTGGTGACTTACAGGTCTAACATCAGGAGTAATCTTTGTGATCAGACCATGTATTTTTGGGAGTGAAGGAAGTGTGGATATTGAAAGAGGTGCTAAGAACTCCATCTACTGCTGCCCAATCTTTTGTTTTGTTTTGTTTTGTTTTGTTTTGAATGGTTTTAAGATATGACTGTGCAAATCCCTCAAAAAATGTATCTCTGAACCATTAAAACAGCCACATCTCTTTCCAGCATCCACTGAATGTTTCATAAGCTGTTCCTGGCTATCTCCACATATATTGTATACACTGTTTTTCAAAGGATTTGCATAGCCCTGTGATTTGATGGCATTTGATGAAATGCACTAATTAGCTCAAATACCTAGTGAGTAATTTATTTAATAGAACGTATCAATGAAGTTATCTCTTATACTTCTACCACAATATCTGGCCACACTCACACTCTTTCCCTTGCACAAAGATGGGTTAAAATTGTGTGGACAGCAGTATAGCATGGAATTGTCTTGGATGTGTGGTAAGGACCTAGGATGGAGACAGCACAATTTATGTTGGTAAAATTTCCTGTATGCAACCTCTATCAGAAACTGAGCAGAAACAGAAAATGTTAATATGTGAGTGACTGCGGTTGATTAAAAAAAAAAAAAAAGTAAGCCATTAGCTCGGCAGTTACTGGATATATTTATATTTTCTTTTCTATATTTTATTTCTAATGTTTAAGTCCACCAACTTTTTCTGGTGACATATGTCTTCCTTAGGTCTAGGCGCACATATAAATTAAATCATACTCTGTGGTAAAGAGAAAAAGAAGAATGGATATTACTAAACAACCCATGACCCACTGGGTCATCGTTTCAGAGATATTTACTTACCTAAACAGAGAAACAGAATGATCAAGGACAAAAAAGCAGTCAGAAATGTGAGCAACTTGTGACTTGCTGCTGGCTTCTCCACTGACTTTGCCAGTGGGAAAGTGGCAGAAGCCTGCCTGCCTGCCTGCCTGCCTGCCTGCCTGCCTGCCTTCCTCCCTCCCTCACATTTCCTTCCTTCCTTCCTTCCTTCCTTCCTTCCTTCCTTCCTTCCTTCCTTCCTTCCTTCCTTCCTTCCTTCCTTCCTTCCTTCCTTCCTTCCCCTTTCTTCCCTCCCTCCCTCTCTCCCTTCATTTCCATATATAATATAGACTTCTGCCATTTGCCCTCCCCTCATGACCTTCAGGATAGCCCCGGTGAAACTGTCTCCTCCCCTCCTCCTTCTCCTCAGCCTGACACTTTGCTGGGGGGAGGTGGAACAAAGGGACCCATGGACTGCGAGGAATAGTGTACCCACCGCTCTATGTTCCAGCATGTCCACAAGGACCCCCTCCCTTGAGGGAGGAGGAGGGCTCACCCATCGACCACTGGCACCCTCCAGTCATTCCTATCTTGCCAACAGGCATCAAGTTGCACCTTTGTCCTTCGCTTACTACCAACTGCTGTTAAGGAATTTCAAATTTCTGCCTCGGTTCCAAAGCATCCAATCACTGCTCACCCAGAAGGCCTTGCTGCCAGCCAATTGGGTGCAGGGGACAGAGGGAACTGGGAAAGAGGTCAAGAACACGCCCATGGCAATCACATGACCTGGGCTGACTGCTGCAGTGCAGTGCTGAAGCAGCCACAAATTCCCCAAATTTCAATCCCACAGGTGCCATGGGTCCTTACATTGTGTAAGTTAGCCCATTTGAGATACCTTTGTTGGGAAATTGTTGCCCTCCCACATACTGTTTTGACCAGTTAAATGTTACAGACAGGAGAGTTTTAGTAGTATATATATAAGGGAAGTATGGTAATCTATTGTTTTTGGGACTTGATTAATAATATTCAAAATGCAAAGGCATAGAAAAAAAAAACTTTAAACTGAATTGGTATTTATTTTTAATTGTTTGCATTCCAAGTAGTTGTAATAATAATAAAAAAAAAAAACCTTCAAATTCAAATAAAATAATATGTCAGAAAAAAGTACTTCATTGGCATAAACCAAAAATGGTCAGAAGCTTTGTAAATTTTTTTACTGTTGCAAAAATGGAAGGGTTTGGAAAAGTCCAAAATTCTGTAATTTTAAAAAATGCAATTCAAAAATTAAAGTAGATTTTTTTATGTTGGATCATGAGAATATGAAGATGGCAGAATTATGATACTCATGAAGTCTCACTATTAGATTTATGCTATAATTTATCTGAGTTGTTTCCCACCTCCCCATGTCTGGAATTAGATTACGAACATAATCCAGACATTATGCATACAAACAACATTTCAAATGTAGAAAGCAGTGCTTGAACGTTGGTATAATTTCAAAAAATGTGAGAAATGTGTGTTTTATCTGCTCAAGAATGCATATATACATATAATTTCTTCATGATATAGGATGTGAAATTAAATATTTATTAGAGTTTTTTTTACATAACCAGCCTTTCTCTGTTATCATTATTCACTGCAACTGCAAGAAAGTTACTACTTTTAAAGTAAAGATTGACAAATCAAGAATACTGTATCTGGAAAAGCAATCCTGAAACCTGTATAAAATTAGTACTGCTGACTTCACTTATGGCTGAAAAATTTAATGTGTTTAAAGATAATTGGAATTATTTTAATGGAAATATTAAATAATTGTGATATCCAAATAATAGTCTGTGTTTAACTAGAATAAATCTTTACCAATCACAGATTAATAAATTGCATTAACATCCACATCACTTGGTAGAATTAGAACCTTCTTTTGCAGTAAAGATGCACTGCTAATCATCTGATCTTCTCCAAATGGGAAAGAAACCTATAAAATTAGTATAGATTTTACTTGTACCTGAATTCAAGTTAAATAAAAACAAAGAATAGTTTGTTGTTTATGAGCCCACCAAGAGCACACCAACTCTATAGTAGTGATAATTCTAAATCTTTTTTTTTTCCAGAAAGGTTTCTTCTTGTAGCATTTTCAATCACTAGTCACCCAATTAACTATTATACAATAAGAATAATGTAGAATATTTCTTTGTGCGATATAGAATATTTCCAAGAATCCAACAATAAGTATTATCTTCCCAAGTTTCTCCATTCTCCTTCTGTATTGTAGCAGTGCAGGTGGTTCTGGTTCACACTGGCATACCCATCTAACACCACTGTTATGTGAGTTCTGTTGGCTGCCAGTAGTTTTCTGGTTAGAATTCTAAGTGCTGGTTGTCACTTATACAGTAAAGGCCTTTATGGCACAGAGCTGGGTTATGTGCAGGACCTCATGTCTTCAATTATCTTTGCCCATTCCAAAATGTCCAACAGGGTAGGCATGAACTGCCCCCCCATCAAACAAAGGTTATCTAATGGGAGCTAGGAAACATGTCTTCTCTGTTACTGCACCTGTCCTTTGGAACAGCATACTCCCTGAGATTTGGATGGCCCTGACCCTGAGGGCCTTTTGGAAGGCACTAAAATCTGGGTCTTTTATTTTTATTTATTTTGCCCATTCTTCAAAGTGTGGATTTGGGTGTTGCCCCTGGGATGACATATCCTTGTTTCTTTTGATGTTTAATTGTTAAAAGTTGTCTTTTTTGGGGGGGGGAGGGTTAATTTTAATTCTTGTTTACCACCTAATGTCATATGTGGAGTTAGCAGCTGTATACATCTAAATAAATAAATAAAGGTAGCTCCCTAACCTTATTAAGTCTTACATCTTAAACAGAACACCACTTATAGGTTGAGATCTTCTTCAGTATATTAAAAGTATTTTAGAAAAAGTAATGGATAACAATCCATAAAACTACATTTATTCATAATAAGTATATTTGTCAGGTCAGTTCAGCTCATTAATATAGTAAGGCAGGATACCTGGTTTATAGCATTTTATTTTTACTGAATATAAACATTTAAGATGTGATTATTTGATTTAAAGCAATTTAGACCTATTGAAGTCAGTGCAATCAGGGGGCTAAAGTCCAACTGCCAGCTATAACTATTTCATGGATCACAGTCATAGATTTAATTATGTATTACTCCTCTTTTTCTTTATTTAGAGTGTACTATATTTTATATTGCTTCTCACAAAGACAATTTTTAAAAAGCTGAAAAACAAACCAGGCTGTTTGTTTTTGTAACAGGTTCATAAATCACAATTCAATTAAGAATCAGTTTTGACTCATAGTTCCTTGTACGTTTTCAAAGCTAAACAAGCAAGAAATAAATAAAGCTATTGAATGGAACTAATGTTGTCTCTATAGTACACTGGTCTTATGTTTATATATTAAATAAGATGAGTGCTAGATAAAGGTATGACATTGTCAGCCCTCCTAGGTAGACCAGACCAGGAAATCAACTTCACAGGAACAGTAGTACAGAATCTTGCGAGTCTGACTGTGCTGTACCTCACCCGCTTCTTATAATCCAAAGAATTTGACAATTAGCAGCCCAGATAAACATACCGGCAACAAAAAACCATCAGTTCAAATACAATACAAATATTCAGCAAGCTTGGGACTTGACAATAAATAAATAATTTTAAAAACCCTATTCAATGTATTCAGTGTATAATTGTTCATATGTTCAGACCCTTACACTAATAATTAATGATATGAATCCACTTCGTTAAAAAATCATTTTTTCACAACAACACCTAATTGGTCTTTGCAATGAACCTAAGTGACTCATCTGCTCTCAAATACAAATCTAATTGCTGGTGTCATATCTGCTCTTATTTTCTGATTCTTACAATTCTTCCTTTAAAAGCAGAAGAAAAACCTGTCTATACCAAACTGGGGGGGGGTGGGGGGAAGAAGCAAAGGAAACCAGGATTTATTATAGGTGTGATGCACAGTACTATTCTCCCCTATTATACTTGCCCATCCATACAAAAATAACAATAAAGGCAAGAGTTTTATTTTTATGTTATGTATGAGCTCAGAATGTACATTTCCAGACAATGACTTGAGTTTTTCTAGAACATACCAGTGCCTTCGACATTTACAAGATTTCAGATACTGACAAGACTCCCAGATTGTTGTCTACCTGACTTCCTTCCTTAATGGCATTTATTTCTCTATAACTACTGTAAGTAGTACCTAATTTTGAACAGTACAGATCATAGGCTTATTTTTGAGTGGCTCCTTTCAGTTTTCGGGGAGGGGGGGGAATATGTGCACTCATTCTTACAGATTACCAAGATATTAAAGTTATCTAATTTTTAGTATAGATAATTATAAATATTGAAGTTTTCTTCAAATTACAGAATTCATAACTAGAATGTAACAACATGCGATGGAAATATACTTCAACTGAAACAAACTGTCTTTCATTTTACTGGTAAAGAACTAGTAATTAACTCTGGATTCTAAACATGGATTGATTATTTATTTATTTATTTATCCATTCATCTATCCATCCATCATATTTATATAGCCACCCATCTCATAGATTTGTGACTCTGGGTGGCATTCAATAAAAAAGACAATCATAAAAACGAACAATTAAAAATTTGAAAGTTAAAACACAAAGTTACTAATAACTGAGTAACAGAGAGAATTATTGTCATGGGCAATAAAGCCATCTCACTAATTCACCATCACCTTCAGACCTCCAAGCCTGTTGGCACAACCATGTTTTAAGGGACTTCCTGGAGATATCAGGGATGGGGCCAGTCTCACCTCAGGGGGAATGATGTTCCAAAGGGCATGTGCCATGGCAGAAAAGGCCCGTCTCCTGGGTCCCACCAGATGAAACTCCTTAGTGAATGGGACCTGTAGCATACCTCTTCTGACGGACCTAATGGGATGGGCAGATGTAATTGGGTGGAGGCGGTCCCCCAGACAACCCGGCCCCATGCCACTTATTCAACACTGATTTGTAAAATTACAAATATATGATGAACTGTGTTTCCCAAAGTTGTATCTGCATTTCCAGAGTAAAGAAATCCAGCATCTTCAAAACTAAATCTAGTTAGTAGAGAAAAACTGGATGTCAATTATTAAGCTTAGGAAATTATTTACACTGAATGAGGGGTGTCATGGAAAGGAGAATGATTGAACATACCATGATAAAATATGATGGAGAAACTGAAATAGCAAGCAGAAAATCAACAAGATTGAAAGCAAGGCACAAAAATAGACTAGATAATGTTTTATATTTAGTTAGATGAGCCAGCAATGAAGTCCCTTTCATGTTGGTTTTGATAGTCAGTAGGGGAGTCAAATTTTGATGAAGCATTAGTGAAGTCTCAGCACTTTTCATAAAAAGATGAGCTCAAGCATGAGTCATTCAAAGGAAATCAGAAATTACTTTCTTACAGAATGATCTAGCTTTCTTTTTCTCTGAATCATTAAAAATAGCATAAGTCTTGTTTTATTTTCTTTTAATTGGAATTTGAATGTTTGTTATTACATCTTCATTAGCAAGTCTACACTACTGACTGCTCCACTGGTATCTTGGTGGGAGCAGAGCAGCTCATTTGAGACATATAAAATGATTTTAAAGTGAAATATCTTCCTCCTCCCTCCACATCAGCGTTTTTTAAGCTGCAGGCAACACACTGCATCTGCAGTGAATCATACAGAATGACATCTTTAATGAAGGAAAGGATAGTAGAAATAAAAGGTATGACATAACAGTTCCATTCTAATATCATTAGTAGTGTTCTCACTTCTCTTCTCCCAACACATTAACTTTCATGCAGGAATGCTCATATTGATATGATTAAAATTAAGATAAAGACTGAAGACCATTATTTCAGCAATGCCAATAAGATTGGCTGCAGATACTGGCCTTAAACAAAATCACAGAATGTCACCTGACAAACTTTATGTGTAGTACTGCAAAAATACTGCAGTGCAGGACAACCATTTTCCACAAACCAATTTCACATTTGTAGATTCTGGCACAAAAAACAAACAAACAAAATACCAAGGGTATTCTACTCTGCCATCTGGTGATCATGGCATACAATAATTAAAAAGCTGGTCTACAACCAGCTTGTCAATGTGGTTGCACTGGGAAAATGGCCTAACATTTCTCAGCTTCATCACTTGACAGAACAAGCTAAAGTCTTTACACAAGAAACCAAACCAATAATTGTCAAATGTAGGTAATCCTTCTTACGACAACAGCAGCAAAAATTTCAAACATCATCTTTGCATTAAAGCATTCAGTGGGCATTTGGACATACATTTTTAGATAAATCATTGTTATAATAAGATTAAATAAACCACCTGATCACTAGTCCCATTTTAGATGGATTCTCAGTTAAATTATACTTCAGTTCTTACCATCGACACATGCTGGCCTTGCCCTTGTAGTACCGGCAATCTGTCCTTTTTTACATGCACAACGAGCTGTTTGTCGGGCTATGGTTCTTCGAGGCTGACTGCTATCTCTGTCCAAAGTAACAATCTCACATGTACCTGCGGCCAACTGACCTGCAAAGAAAACCAGCAACAGGTTTCATAATCAATATCTAATGTAGTCCAAAAGAGTCATGACCAGTGTTTCAACAGGCACTCCTCAATAAATGAAGATTCAGTTGAGATATATAGATATACATAGATATAGATAATAAAACAGAGGGGACATTTTTTCTCATGTTTCATCGTGAGAGAAATGGTTGTTTCAAAAAAATGCTGCTTTCTATAAATTATTCCAAGTTAACAGTCAGTGGGATATTCAACCAGGGCTAGGGAAATCCAGGTTCTAGTATATCCTAAGCCACCTAAACTCACTAGGCTTTGGAGCAGTGACTTTCCCAGTCCAACCTACTCCAAAGGGGGGAAAAAACAAGGAGGAAGCAATACAATTTAAGACTTCTTGAGCTTTTGGAGGAAAGTTGGGATATAAATCAATCAAATAAATAAATAAATACTTTTATTAGCAACTGACTGAAAGAGGAACTTACTTTTGCAGTGACTGACATATTTCTGGAAAATCTAATGGAAGATTAGTTTATTTTTATTCCCCAAGAACTATATTTTACTTGAGGCATCAGATGGTCATCTTATTTTCATAAAATAAAGGCAGACACTGCTGAAAGTGAGAAGAAAGTGCTGTGGTACAAATAAAGCAAGTAGGTGGCAACAGCAGATGTGATGTAGCACTTAAGCCGCTGGACAGGCATCAGGGAGATGCTGATGGTAATATACCCACAGCCACAAAAGCTCTGTGAGTAATTTGGGGCCAGTTACTCTCTCTCAGCTCTAAATCTCATGGGGTTGTTGTTATAGGGGGAAAAAAATAGCAGAGGTAGCACTATGAACACTGCTTTGAGCAAAAGGAGACATTTAAATCTAGCAAAGCAACATAACACGGAGTAAAATAAAGTAATATGGTAGATAGAAATAGACTGTAGCAGGATTTCATAACTACTGAAGACTCAAAGTCCAAAGCATGTTTATCAGAGAACGAGAACCAGCAAATTAGAATAGCATGTGTTAGGCTGAGCTCAAGACAAATTATTCTGATGTACTTTCTGCATAGTCAATCTTTATCTTTTTTTTTTCTCTTTCCCTATAGAGCTGTCCCTCCACGCCTGCCTGCCTGCCTTCCTTTTCTTCACAGTTTATTTCTGTGTATTCCCTTCCTTTTTGCTTCTGTGTATGAATAAGAGAATAATCTGTGTGTGCATGCAGACTCACATATTACCTAATTTTAAATTCAATTAATTTTAATCATTAGTTATTAATTCAATTATGAATTCTTTCACACAAGGGGACAATTATATTCCTCGTGGGTTAAAAGTGTTGAAGCCAGGGTGATTCTGCAATTATTGTATGGTTCCCAGGCCTATACTTCTGATTCACTAAAAACCATTCAGTCTAAATTCCTTGTTTTGTTTTGTTTTGTTTTGTTTTGTTTTGTTTGTCTCTACAAGAATAGAAATGGAGATTCTCCATTTTTAATTCTGCATGGAGCTGTATTTGAACTCAGACTCCTGATTAAAGAGCAGGTAGCCGGGAGGAACTTTGCTGAAGTTCACCTTGTGCACCAACTGCCTCCTTTCCTTGACTGGAGCCTTATTGATGGTGACTCATGCCTCAGTTACCTCCTATTTGGATTACTGTAATATGCTATACACGGGACTGTCCTTGAAGAAGACAGCAGCAAGGGCAGTTTTTGGGGTTTCTTGTTACACTCATATAACACCACTGTTCTGCAAACTCACTGACTCCCAGTGGGCTTCCAGGTATGATTCAAGGTGCTGGTTACCATCTATAAATCCTTATATGGCATAGGAACAGACTATTTTTAGGAATGCCAGTAACCCATCATCTCTGTTTTCCTTTCCTTTAGGAACAGGTAACATTTATAAAATGGCAAGTCTTTTTTATTATTACTATTTATTTATGAAAACAACAAGTGTTCTTATTTTCACCACTTATATTAAATACTTATTTCACTTATGTGAGATACAGTTTGAAACATTTCATTATCAAATAAATAGGGAATCTCTATTAAAAACAACAATGAAAATATCTAACAATAAATAGTAAATAAAATATATAAATGTAATTAAAAGATTAAAATTATTTCAAAAATTACTAGTAAATTTAAACAAATGTTTAAGGTAAGGTTAATAAAGAAGTACTTTCCATTAATTTTATATTATATATACACACACACAGTATATATATATACACACACACACACACACACACACACACATAATGAAATATATATTCATTCATTCATTCATTCATTTTTAAAAACATTCATTCATATTTAAATACATCAGATCAAATCCCTTTATTGCAGTTAATAACCGAACACAATAAAAATACCAGACAAAAAAGAACAGCAATAAGGGAATAGAGCAAACATATAAACAAACAAACAAATAAATTTAAAAAATCAATAAATAAAAAACAAATACAAGGCCAAAAATCCCAGATTCATGCAAACTCTTAAACAGCATTTGGATATAGTATAATATAATATAGTATGGTAAAATAGATTATTTTAACACTATTAAGATTAAGATTGTGACCCTTTCACGGTGCCTGGAGGCTGTGGGGGTCTGAATGGGGAACAGCAGGCTTCAGTTGAACCCTGGTAAGATGGAGTGGCTGTAGGTTGGGGGCTCCTCTGTAACTAGACGTTTACCATCTTTGGTTCTGGATGGGGTGGCACTATCCCAGACAGACCCGGTGCATTATCTGGGGGTCCTCCTGGACTCACGACTCCTGTTCAAAGAGCAGGTGGCAGTCGTGTTGTGCACCAGTTATGCCCTTTCCTGGATTGGGAGGCCCTCCAGTCAGTCACTCATGCCCTAGTCATCTCCCGTATAGACTATTGCAATGCACTCTACATGGCACTACCCTTGAAGAGTATCCAGAAGCTACAGCTGGTTCAAAATGCAGCTGCATGGGCAATTTTGGGTGCCCCAGAGATGGCACATGTCACACCTTTGCTGCACAAGCTGCATTGGGTCCCCGTTTGCTTCCAGGTCCAATTCAAGAGTATGCTGTGGACCCCGTTGATGAAAGAAGGTTGACTGGTGGGACCCAGAAGGAAAGCCTTCTCTGCTGTGGCCCCCGGCCTACCCTTCCCCCAGAGGTGAGGCAGGCCCCTACTCTCTTGACCTTCCAGAAAGCAGTCAAGACCTTGCTCTGCCAACTGGCATGGGGCAAGAAAAGGGGCAACCAACCCTGAGGGTGGCTAACACCTTGAAGATGCTCTATGTTAATATCTTTTTAATCATCAGCATCTTGGAAAATATTATTTATGTATTTGCTTGTGTGCAGTCCCTACCCTTCATCAATGGGTGATTTTTGTAATGGCTGCTATAGTTCTTTGTGTTTGTGAATCCACATAATTAATATTAGCCTTCTAAGCAGTAGGTTTTTTTATAATAATTTTATTAAAAGTTTTAATTACAATGGTAAAAGATAATGCAAATTAAAAAGAAAAAGAAAATAAAAAGGTGCAAAAAAGCAAAAGAAAAGAAAAGAAACCCTAAGAAAGCAACTTCCCATTACAAGTATAAACAATTTGACAATCTCTTCACCTCCTCTTAATTAATAGATACACCACTCTTCATCCCATAACTCATCTCTTAACTAAAGGCAAATCCAATTAGTAATGTCTTCTCCAATCCAGGTATCAGCAAAAAGTCCAAACAGAACCCTAAAACAATAACATTAATTAACATATATAAAACTCAACTTTCCACATCCCAACTCTTTGCTGTAAGCAAGTCCACATTTAGAAGGCATAATCTGATCCCGGTATCCTAATGTGAACAAAAGACTATAAGCACTAGTATTCTGGAACACTACCCTCAAATATCTGAAACTCTTCACCTGCTCCATTTCCTTTTCTTCCATAGTCATTTAAATTGTTTGGGTTTCCTAGCAAAGATTGCCACTTTGGTTTTCTGATCATTAATTACAATATATATGCTGCTTTCTGGAACAGAGCAGAGATACCCAAACTGTGGGTGTATATACACCCACATACACACATATTCTTCAAATAAACTGCACCACAGGAATATATTTAATTCTCAAAAGAAAAAAAAATCTAAGAAACAAAATAAACATAAGTATAGCTATAGAGAAAACAGTATATTTATGCTAATATTTGCAGTAAAATGATATTATATTTCAGCAAAAGTTTAAATGTGTTCAACAAACTGAACAAGCATATACTATCTCCATGGCATTTATAAGAGTCCTAAAAAACTGAAGCCAATATTTTATATAAAATACACTAAAAAACAAATCCAAAGTGTAATCTGATTTAATCATCATACCAGTATTTCAGCTAACTGCTCAATGTGTTACATTCATACATTTACAGGTTATGGTTCATTTTAGTTCATTTGTTATTAAACCAATGGATAAGAAGCATTCTCCAGAAAACATGAATATAAAAAAAAAAAAATCGACATAATTAGGTGGACCACCTGTATTGAATTACTTCACTTGATTTCAGCAAAAGTCAACACATTTTGTTCAATGATAGGTCACACTGTGACTGTTAAAATCATATGCTAATGATGTGCAAATCTTGGGGAAAAGGGATGTAGTAAATTAAATCCTGAGTACAAATATTCTTACCAAATTCAAGGGAAAAAAACATTATCAAATAAAAGAAATACGTAGAAAACCTATTGGTTTCTACAGACACGACACTACCCACTGGACCAGGGTAGGGAACATGCTTGGAACTAGGGGCCACAAGTTGGGCAAATTTATAAATGTGAATTATAAATAAATATGGTTTGTTGGGGCGGCGAGAAGCCTATTGAAAGGAAAATGTTGTTCAGTAAATAAGGTATATTAAACATATCGCATACTTAATTTCATTTCTTTTTCCTCCTTAAAGTGAAAATCATGCCACTTTTCAGCAGTTTCAAGAATTTTAGATTGTAGGAACATATATGACTCATAGGATATGTGTTGCACTAGACCACCTTTGACCTCACCACCCATGTTATTTTTCCCTAGGAATATGTGTATTTGGGATGCTGAATCTCAGATAGAGGGGCTTTGATGAGAAAAGACCTTTACCACCCTTCATTTATTTTGAACAGACTGTCCCTCTCAAGGAAATGGGTATATTGGTAAACTGACTATAAAATGTGTGGAAAATTTCTCTTGTTTAAAATACACTAGAGGTTAATTATGATCTTCCTTCAAGAATCCTTTAAGAAATATAACAGGGTCCATCCCTTTCCAATCAATTTTCAACAAGAATTTTTACTGCTGTTTCAGTGAATTGCTTAGTTTAGTTTAGTTTTTTTTGTTTTTCCTAAACCCATGAAGAACATTCTACTGAAGCTCTCTCTCTCTCTCTCCCCCTCTTTTCTTTTTTCTTTTCTTTCTTTTTCTCTGGTCTATATGTCTTTGCTTCCACTGCCATCTCTGTCAGTTTATCACCCTATTTGTGTGTCCATCTGTATGTCTATCCACCTCCCTTTATTTGTATATTTGTTGTTGTTGTTCAGTCGTTAAGTTGTGTCCGACTCTTCGTGACCCCATGAACCATATCACGCCAGGCCTTCCTGTCCTTCACTGCCTCCCGGAGTTTGCTCAGTTTCATGCTCATTGCTTCAGTGATGCTATCTAACCATCTCATCCTCTGCCGTCCCCTTCTCCTTTTGCCTTCAATCTTTCCCAGCATCAGGGTCTTTTCCAAAGAGTCCTCTCTTTGCATTAGGTGACCAAAGTTTGTATTATTTGTATATACCTGCTTTTAATTCTTTGAGCTAAGTTATCTCTGTGGTCCTCATCAATGCCTATCTATCTTACATTCCAAATGTTCTTGTTTGTCACTGTTCCTCTTTTCCTGTGTTTAGGAGGTGAGGGAAGAGGAAGAGATAGAAAATGGAGACAATCTAAAATTGTTGGATCTGCCATACTATAAAAAGACAGCTGGTTTGTATAGAGCTATTAAAACCACAGGAAATAGTTTGAAGGCATAATCTTTATCATACTTGCTCTTTCCTAGAATGTTCTAGTTTTTTGTTTTGGTCAGTTCCTGTCTTCTTCCCTCTTTTCCTTTATTTCTCTTTTTCATGCCAGCACCATAATAAGCATTATCTAACATTGTACTGAACAGAGTTGAGCCTCTAGGGTCGTAGGCTGGAGGTCACACATGTCCCTTCTCAGAAATCCTTTGAATCTTCACATCTTGGACCCACGTTCTTCCCAAGGTAGCTGCTTGGCATTTCCCACTGCAACTGGTACTCTTCCAAAGAGGCCCTTCACCTAGAATCATCTCCCTGATCTCCATTGTGTGTGAAAGAGAGAGCTTCATAGTGTGCTGCTTTGGGGTGAATAAAAATATTGTAATGAAATAATAAAACAAAAGCTACAGTGCCATCTCCTGGCTATTTAACATTACAGCTAAACTAGATGACTAGAGTTATCAGCCTTCTTCCCTGCTCTTGGGAGATAGACCAGTCTCATGGGGATAAAGAAAAATAAAACTTTTTTAAAATAAAAAGAATAGAGAACTATATGAAATCACTTTTTAAAATGTTAGTATTTTAAGTAAACAGTGTTGCAGGAACTACAACATAGAGCTTTCTAATTTATGCCAACTGACAAACTGGTGAAACAAAAAAATCCTGAAGTCTACAAGAAGATACTGATCATTCACAATCCCCTCAGGTTCTGTGTTTTACAGAAGTATAAATACATGCATATACACATAGAGAGAGACACACACCAGACCTATAAACATGTATTCAATATTCTGAATATTTTTGATTGTAAAGATATTGCACACTGAATTTTTGCAAACAATATAACTGATAAAAGCTTGGATTAAGCATGAAAGTCTGTTTTAAATTAAAGCTGTTTCTGTTTCTTCTCTTCAATTAGAGAAAGACTGCTGTGTATGAGCATTACATTTCTAATAAGGTGAATCACTCTAGCATATAATGACTTTCTAATGAAAACCAGGGTTAAGTCATATGTTCTTATGAACAACAGCATCTGCAGGGAGTCTAAATGCATGATTGGTGCCACATGAGAAGGTTGCGGAAGGAAAACAAAGCAGTGTTTCTGCTATCAAGGAAATTCCTGTCCCTGGAAGTGACAATTTTCTATAAACATTGTATTTCTATATGATGGACTTTATTCAAATTATTTTGAACCTGATATTCAAGTCAATTCAGCATGTGTCAAAGAGTATAGTCAAATCAGTATTAGTTCCTCTCTTGCACCACTTCTTCTCTAGTTGCTTAGTTCTCTGAAATCAATAATCCCTTGGGAAGGTTATATAATAAATGCCTTGGAAATATTACATAATGAGAAAAGTGAAATACACATACACACACACACAGAGTTTAAACTATGAATTTAAATTACAAAAATAAATTTTGCATTACAAACAGTAACAATATTTTACTGCAGCAATAACAAGTTCTTATTGTATAAACCCATATCTGTTTGTTTCTTTTTGACAGTGGAAGCAGCTAAACAAAGACAAAAACCAAATGACGCTGAAGAGGTCACTGTGTTGGTCTTTGACTGTAATAAAGGTTTGATTGTTTGATTGAGAGTTTAAGGATACCACTGGCACTGTTTGGTAGAGGCAAATGGGAATAATTATGCAACAAGCATTAGTGTTCTTCACACTAATTCACACAAAACACAATATATTTGATAAAATATTCCAGTTCTTTCCTCACTGAATTCCTATCACATCTTTCACATAACTGATTTTAAAGATGAGACTATTAGAAAGAATAAAGATGGTTACTTCACATTAAGTGGCTGGGGTACCATTCTACTAGCACTGCCCTATATTTAGCAAGTGTTTATTTTCATAACAGCATTAGTTTCTATGACATGTGGTTTATTATTTGCTGCTACTGAGGAAGGATTCCTCAGCTCATTTAGGCTTGATTCTTCTCTCTCTCTCTCTTTTAGACAAAGATAACTTTGCTTCATTATGGTCAAATTTCACCTATTCATATATGTCACTATAACTGAACTCCATAGCTGACAAGAGATAAGATAATTCTATTATTGTTCCACTTAAAATCTGAATGCACTTATCCTTAATCAAGCAAATCCAATGTCTTCTGGGATTAGTTGAAATAAAAGAAAATGTAAAAACTCAACAGAATTTGACAACAACAACAAAAAAAGGAAGTTTGCCTAACTTATACAGGAAAATGTTATAAATTCTATTCAGGCTTTGTCATATTTCACAGAGAAATCAGTGCAAGGGAAGTACTGAAATATGTTTGCTCAATCGCATATGATAAAAGGATATGCAACAACTGAGAAATAAGTGTAGTTTTAATAGTGGAGTAAAACCATGCAGAGAAATCAGTCTGAACCATTTATAGAAGCCATTTATAAGGGCATATGAACCACCTGGGTGTAGTAGATAGGCAGTTTACCTAACAGTAGATAGTTACGAATCTATAAAATAGCTAAAATTAACAAACTGAAATCAAACTTTTAGGAGCAAAAATCTATAGACTTCAGATACCTTCCCCCTTGAAATAGTAACACCTCCTCAGTCTTGTCTGCTTTATCACAGCTATTATGAAATTTTCTACCCTAAAATTGCAAAAAGATTAAGCATGATGGTCTGAAAACAGGCTCTGGGAGCAATATCTTTTATTTATTTATTTATACACACACACACACACACACCATAATGACACTATTCTGCTACTTTCACTGGAATGATCATTGTGGTAATCTTATACTCAATAGCTCAGTATTCAAACACCTACTTGTGCACCTTCAGCTTCTAGACCACATGTATATTTTCCTTCTCCAATAAAAAAAAACTGTATATAAGCAACTGAAGGCAGAATTGTTTTCACA
The DNA here is from genome assembly GCF_059951505.1 of Python bivittatus. Lineage (NCBI taxonomy): Eukaryota > Metazoa > Chordata > Lepidosauria > Squamata > Pythonidae > Python > Python bivittatus. The sequence goes on along the minus strand of NW_028277058.1, from coordinate 2,701,097 downwards.
GTATTCTTACACAGTTTCAATTGTGTTGTGAACTGACACTCCCAGACATTGGTTGGAGAAACAGCTAGTAAGAATGTGTAATTATTGATCATTTTTAGTTTTTAACCTTAAAAAAAATAATAATAAATGCAGATATCCTCAGTGTTAATGTTTCAATTTACATTTCTTTATTTAACAGAACATGTTAATTTAAAATTAACAGTGTAATGCAAGGGATTTTTAATTTTGGCTTGAATTATTGTTTCCCTTGCCATATCTTGGCTCTGTTTGATTAAGGGAAAATATAGAATATATTATTACTGAAACTGTATTCTGTTTATAGAATAAAAGTCCTTATTACTTTTACCAACTTCTGGAGACTGACAACAGGAACCAGTGAAGAAATATCCGACCCACACTAAAATTACATTTTCCAAAAAAAAAAAAAAAGTATTCAGTGCAATTGAGAAATTACACTTTCCTGTGATTCTCAATTGCCTTCTTTGCACTCATTTGATTATTTAGACTTATAACTTGGACTTTCAGCTAAAACAATCATCAGTCAAAATAACTGAAGAATTAGAACACTAAAACCTTTGTATTTAAATAAATATGCAATCATACCTTATTGACCCAAGATAATAAAATGGCTTCATAATATTTCAAGTTTCAGAAACTTACACATAACAGCAGCACCTTTCATATTCAAATACAATCAATTAGACCTGTTTATTGAATGATAAAAGAGTATTTGGCTTGGCTGCATTAATATAGAAAACAATTATTTACTGAAACAAAACCTCAGCTTGTGGAACTACAAGGTTTCATGTTGCCCTTGGCTGTTGTCAGATCTTCAAGGAAACCAAGGCACCAATTGCATTTTTCCTAAGTTTCTTCTTCTGTAAGGAATGTCACATTCTTGAGTGTGAAATCCTATGAGAGATAAGATGAAGGCTTCTGTTGCTAAGCAAGACTTTGCTATTTATCTCAAGCCTTAGCTGAGTACAAGCAATAATCACTATTGCCTAAAATATACTGGACTGAGAGTATATGGGACCATTCATGAGAGTTCATCAGCATTCAGGAGGCAAACAGCACAACTGCAGGAACTGAATACAGGTTCAGTCTACTGGCTTTAATCTCCATCTCATTCATTCAGCCTTTACTTTTGGCACAGCTGTATGATAAACATTCTTACACACTGCAGTCGTGAGATTCTGTAACAGGGTGAGCAAGCAAGAATGTATTTTTAATGTATTTAAGAATATGTCACATGTATTAGTATGGGAAGGGGGAGCAGGGCAGTAAAAGGAATGTATAATTCATACAATAACCAAATACTTAGAGGCAGGAGAAAAATCTGACCAGCGATATAAGAAACAAATGAATGGGTAAGTTCAAATTAAATAAAATTGTGGCAGATTGATAAGAAATATCAACACAAAAACCAGTGAGGAATGTTTAGCCTGTAGAAGAGGTTACTGATGGGAAATATCAATCTTTACATATCTGAAAGGTTACCTTATAGATAATGCAGTTGATTTGTTCTCTGTGGACTGGAGGGCAGGATTGGACCCAATGGATTCAAACAATAGGGAGTTAGATTCAGGTTAGATATTAAGAGAAATTTCCTGATCGTAAGAGCTTTCAACTGTCTGCTTCATGAAGTGGTACATTCCCCTTCACTGGAAATTTTTAAACAGAGGCTGAATATACATCTGCATGCTTTAATTTGTTTATTTGCGGTCAAAGTCCAAAGTATTCCATCTGTATGAAAAGTTTTAGCAGACCCTACATTAAACAGGGATCGGACTAGTTGATATCTAGTTGTATACGTCCTTTCAAACCTGATGATTGTATGAAACTCTACATTTATTATCAGTGCTGAGCTGTGTTCTACTGTCAGTAGATGTAACATACTAAAGAGATTCTTGAGTTACAAACATAAATGGGACTGGACATTAAAAGGAAAAAAAAAGATTAATCCTGACATGTAAAAAAATAATGCATTCAGTCTTACAATTCTGTGGGTAAAACTTTGATACTCTGAAAATCTGGGCCTACCATATTCGAGCTGCAAATAGAAAACTCTAACCCTTTGCTGCCATCTAGTGATCATCTGGGTTTCTGCAGCAAGATATGAAAGACCTGTGAAATCCTATCATGCACGAAATGTATCAATTTTTTTTTTAATTTATGGTCTATTTTACAATATTTAAATATACCCAGAAACAAAAGAAAGCTAAAGATGAAACTTTATTTATTAGTTCCTCTATAAATATATTTGTATGTAGAATATTTCATATAAATATAGATTTAATTTTAAGGGTTAGTTGTAGAACTATATATTTTTCTGTATATAAAAGCAAAAAGCCATGTCAGTTATAGAAAGCATCATATATATATTACTAGTACCATCATACATTCTGACTTGCTCTCCTGGACTGATGCAAGATACATGCCTTGTTAGTATAAATACAAGCAAAATATGTATATATTACTTAAGATTCCAATTCTAGTTCCTTAGGATTTTTTCCACCAGATATTCTGTTCTTTAGATTTGAAAATGGAAGTACATCAGCTTTTAACCAGGGATGTGCATGAAAAAGGAAACACTATGTTTCAAGTTCAGAATGACTGAGTTGACTATATTCAAAACACCTTAATATATTGTTCTACCTCAGAACATGGACATTTTGTTTTGAACACTCCAAATTGCTCATTTGAAGGCTGTCTTCTATGACAAAAACACAGGAAACCTGAAATGCTGCAATTCAAAATGGCTAAATTTTGTTTCATTTCAGGCTTGCGACACTCAAAACAATAATTTCAAGCATGAGAGAGTTTGCATTCAAACCATTCTGACCACCTTACTTTTGACCAGCAGGTCAGCATTTCAATTATGGCTCAGGAATGACTAGAAGAAAAAAGCAGTGCATTCATAATAAATGACACAGCTGGGAAATAAATGTTTTTCTTTCCTGCCCAATGAAGAGTTTTGAGTAATTTATTTTATGGTGACTCATACTTACCATCATCATCCATCCATATGTCCTAAGATAGTTCTGGGCTGAAAGCTGCTCTCAAACTCTTCAGATTCTGTTATTTCAGCTGCGTACCTGAGTCTCTGTAACTTGAGATGTTGAAACAATATACAGTACATGCAAGACACATGCTTTCCTACTAAACAGAAGTATTAAGAAAAATTCTGCAATATATAAGAAGTTTTACTCTTGTATTATGTGTGCTTCATAATAGCTATAACTTTAACTAACCTGTGTTTTTTCCCAAGCATATTTAACTAGGTGTATATAAAATATTTAAAATCAGAATGAGACTACTCAATGTATGATTTTACTTTTCACATTTACGGTCATATTTCTATACAGCCACTTAAATTCAATCTATAAATGAAAATTATTGTAGATCCTGATGATCAGAATTGTCAAAAACACGTTTCTCTTTCAATTTATCGTTATTGATCACAAGATGCACTGGCTTCCAAATCTCTTAGGAGCAAAGGAAAGAAGAAATGGGCAGGGCTTCAATCACACCATCATGGCCACCATTTTGACACCCCTGCTCATGTGGAAATCTTTTTCAAAGTCAGGTTACCTTAATGAATGGCAGAGAAATGCTGTTCTAATGTGAGGTAGAAGCTATCCTTCCAGCTCAAAAAAGAGAAATCTCAAGCTTGTTGCACAACATGGGTAGGAAAAAAGGTGCAACAATTTGAACCTTGATTTCATTATAAATAGGATTTGCATTAAGAAACAACAGTTGGTGGAATTTTCTGTAATGATTTCATTAGGTTTTACAATAAACTTATTTATCAGATATTTGCTTCCTTGAATGCTTGGTTGCATCGGTTTTCAATTCTAGAGTTTGGCAAAAGAAGCCTGACAACCAGTGAACCTCCTCTAGACCGTGTCATTCTGGGGGCAATTCAGTGATTTCTAGAAGTGGTTCAGCTGAGTCCTGGAGGGGCCTGGTTTAGAGCCAAACCACTGCCGGGACACCTCAAGCAGCTTCCATTTCAGAAGATTTATTTCCTGAAACTGATGAACTACCCCCAGAATGTCATGATCCAGAGGAGGTTTGGCATGATCTGAAGAAAAAAAAACAGGACATTTCAGAGTTCTCCAGAGCATTCCGTACCTGAATTTGTGAGGTTTGCACAGCTAGGCTTTTGCTGTTTTTGTACATGCTTGCTAAAGAACAGGAAAAACAAAAACAAAAATACATGTACATTGCACTGAACAGATGCACACAATGGGAGTTCCCAAGAGATGAGTGTATTTGGGACCAGTGCATTTTAATTTTTTATAAGTCATCTGGAGTTAGGGTAAGTAATAGGTAGTTTAGCTTACTCACATCACTAAATTGTTCAGGATTGAAAATTCAAAAAGAAATTTTGAACAACTCCAAAAAGATGTTTCCAGACTGGAGAAAGGGCCTGAAAAGGCAAATGCAGGGCAGTGTAAGCAACTGCAAAGTGAACTTCATTGGCTCTGAAACCCCAAACTTTAGATCTACATTAACCAAGTGTGGATTGACAATATTTGATTACAAACAGTATATCATAGTTACAATTAGCAGTTTAAAGACTATGTCAATGTAGCCTGTGCGTGCTATAAAAAAGGCACATTCCATGCAGGGAAGATAACTGAAAATAAATTATCAACATAGAAATGCCTTATATAAATCTATGATGTGACTGCACTTTTGGTAAGTATAGTACTGGTCAGTGTATTTCAAAAAAAGATATTGTAGAACTGGAAAAAGTAAAAGGGAACTAAATGAAAACACAACGGGAATAATTAGGGGCTTAAAGCCAGTCCCATAAGGATAAGATTGCAATGCTTGGTCTCTTTAGCTTAAAACCAAATAGATGAAGCACAGCAGACATATAACCGAGGCATCTAAAATGATAGAGAATAATAGTGGTAAAGGGTTATACTTGTATGTATGTATGTATGTGTGTGTTCCTAAATACGTGTGATTGGCAACATACAGGCAAGCCCTGTTCAGGCAATACAGTCACACACACAGTTGCACGTGAGATGGGTTGAACAGCCTGATTCCCACTAAGTCACACTGCATTACTTGACTTCCACGAATTCAGGATGTCTGTCAGCGACACATAAAGTTTCAATGCAGAATTTTAAACATAAAGGCTTCGATATGATTTGGAACCTGGAGAGTCCTGGATTCAGGATTATATGGAAGTTTTCACATACAAAACATTACATGCAAAGGAAACCGCCACGTGCAAAGGCTACCCCACTGAGTCAGTCGTGCTGTCCTTGCAGAAAACTGATGACGTAGTGGAACTTTGCAGAGGGAATTCATTTCTACTTGAGTGCTACATGAAAAGATTATCTCAATGGGACCACTGAATGCTAGATTGAGATACATAGCCTGATCCAGCAGAGCTTTCACAGAGAACTGCTCTATGCATAATTAATTTCATTAGCAGTTGGAATGTATTACAGAGAATAGACTTCATCAGCAAAGAAAAACTTTGTTGAAGCTATAGATGGACAGACACTTTGCTGGAGTGGGCACAGCTGATAGAAATACATTCCTCTGATGTTTAACCAAACTCCACTTTTATCATTACTACATGGCGTGGATGGGCACTCGCTATCCATATTATTATGGAACAACTAGTTTAGACATAAATATTTTTTTAAGGAAAAGGTAGAATTGTATATTTTCACAAAGATTTATGAAAAAAATAGGTGAAGGTGTTAAAATAAAACTTACAGGAAGTAAATGGACTGTAAAATTATGCATATCACACAGTGCCAAACCAATGTGTCATTGATACAATCCTATTTATATCTGGTTAGAAGTAGTTCTGAATTCAGTGGGATATTATACTGCAGCTTTAAAGAGTTTTATTTTAAGAACAGTTCATAAAGGAACAAAATGTTATCAATATTACTGTTATTTTTAAGCAATCCCTGAACCTACTAAAGATTTCCAGAAATCAACAAGTGTGCCCTGAATTCTAGTAGAAAGATTTCTTCCTTCCAGGTCACTGTGCTGTAGGATGGCATATTGAAATGATGTAGAGAAGCAGCCATAGAAGAATTTTAAACAAAAATATAACAGAATCTACAGCAGGCCTGCACAACATATAGCCCACAGGCTACATTTGGCCTGCCAAACAGCCTTGTGTGGCCCACCATTTTTTTTAAAAATAATAAATTTAGAGCCGCTACCACCAGCTCCAGCACTTCCATCACTCCACTAGCCAAGGAACAGCTGATCGACACTCCAGGTATTTCTGTGCAGCACATGAGGTTTTTTACTTTATCAGCATGGCCCTTTCCCTCCACAAGTTGTACAGCATGATTTACAGTATATTTGGCTTCAATTTCACAAGGAACTGTAAAAAAACACTTTCTCTTATAACGTTAATTAACTAGTAATAATTTTCAGGCAGATTATTTCCTTTCATTTTCTTTTAAAAGAATGTGGCAATTATTTATTGGACTCAAAGAGTCTATAAAACGTGGCTGTGTGTTGTTATATCTAATTTATAGAACGTTTACATTTTCAGGACATTGTTCTTTAGTGGTTCTGGCCCTTCCTGTCAGGCTATTTTCATAAGGTGGCTTTTTTTGGGAGGGGGGAGGTGCCTTCGGGCTAGTCTTGACTTCTGGCAACTGCCTGGACTAGTCCCTACAGTTTTCTTGTCAGAAGTGGGTTACCATTGCCTCCTTCCTAGGGCTGAGAAAGTGACTGGCCCAAAGTCACCAGCTAGCTTTGTGCCTAAGGCAGGACTGTAACTCAGTCTCCTGGTTTTCTAGCCTGGTGCCTTAACCAAATTGGCTCTCTCCTAAGATAGTACTGAGAGATTATTGTTCATTACCTAGGCAGTCATATTATTTATTTTAAACATTTCTATACTTATTTCCATTTAAACTGATCTCAAAGCAATCTGCAATTCAAAATTATAATTACAATTGAAATAACAAATTAAAACTACACACACACACACACACAGATTAATAAAACAATGTATGCAAATACAGTATTTTTGGCAATGGTGAATGATCAGAATGAGCATGTTTCAACTTGAGCTTTTTATGTTATAGTTTGCCTGTCACAGATATATGTGATGGAGTGTATCTACAAAAAGGAGGGTGATGTGAGAGATCAAAGCTATCAGGAAGGAAGGGGTGCATTCCAGGAGGGAAAGGAAACAAAAGACAACACAGTCTGCAGGGGGAGTGTGGGAAGTGAAAGAGGTTTAGGATGGCCACTCCCTAGAATCTCCTAGGGTATATCCACTAGTTGCAGTAGTACAGATTTAGTCTGGCAAGACTCTGTCTATAAGGTGTAAGCAAATAAAGGTACTTTACTCAACTGGACAGTTTCACTGTTGTTCTTGGGCTGGGCCTGACAATATGTAAGACTCAGCTGAGGGCAGACATAAATAGGTTGAATGTGAACCTACAGCCTTGTTTTGTGTAGTGTTCTGTTAATCTGGACAGTCTTGAGATGCTTAGCTTTAACAAATCCAAGAAAAGCTGAACACCTTAGATGACAGAAAGAAAGCACCATACATTTTATTTTTTTTCCCTACCAACATGCAACAAGGTTATTAAATTATGAGATTTTGAAAAAGAAACTGGCCTTTATCACAATGTAGAATCTTAATAAAGTCACTGCATTAATCATAAAGAATACGACATGCCACTGAACTATAATGAATGAAAATGTATCTGTCCTCTTTAAGATATCATGACATAGGAAATGTATACAAAAAATACAATGTCATCTGTGTAGTCTGTTTATTAACATGCTGAAATTCAGCTTGAACTTAAATATGCCAGAATAAAGCAATGGAGGAAAGGCAAAAAGACAACAATAGCTGTTATTAATTATAACCAGGAGGTAATTGTGGAAGGATGGGCCATGCAGCATGGAGAAAGTAATGTCCTGTGACCTCACCCTTTCCCATTGCTTTTAAATGACCCTTAGTTGCTGACACTGGCAGTGCCAGCAAAAACAATCACAGCACAGCAGAAAGGATATTTAGGGGACACTTCTTTTTCCTTCATTTGGAACTGAAGTGAGATGTTGTTCCTTCATTCAGGAAGCTGGTGTGAATGTTTTCACAGTGAGCTGAGGAGTTGAAAGCTGAGCATCTGAAGACCCAGAGAAAGAGATGGGGGACAAGGAAAAGAGCAAACTGGCAGAACTTGCCTGCAGCTTCAGCAGAAGCAGCAACGGAGGAAACAGCAGCACCAAGACCAGTGGCAGTGGAACAGTAAACCCTGGATGACACAGCAGAAACGGGCCTCCAGAGGCCATTGTCAAGATGGGGGGGGGGGGAGCCAAAAACACCTTAGCAAGAGAAGCCACTGAAGAGACCCTGTGGCCATACGTTGTGCAGCAACTGAGACCCACCAAAGAGGCCCACCAGCAGATGGTCAGGACTGTGGGGCCCACTGAAGAATCCCCAGCCACTGAGACTTACAAAGAAGTAACAATGGCAATGATCCACCTCACAAGACACTCAGCAGAAAGTGTCAGTTGCAAACAAGCTAAGACTGGCCAGCCAGGCTTTCCAGATGGTGGTGTGAGGTAATAAGAGGCTAGACTCAGAGAGGGGCTAGCTGGCTGAGAAAGCTCCAAAAAGATACCTGCAGACTGCTCACCCTCACACAGTGAAATATGCTGCGATTTTCCTTACTACTACTAGCAAAGAGAAAGGGTAGATTAGGTGGACCTAAAGTCTAGGGAGGCAACTTGAAGAGGGGAAAATGCTAACCAGTTGTATCCCAACTGCTAATAAACACCCAGTTCTCAGAATTTCTCATTCAAAAAGTCTGTGCTTGGCACTATACAAAATTAATCCACTACAATTATTTTAATTCCCAGCCAATTTATATGTGTGTGCACTGTGCACTGATCGAAATACTTCATTCATGAAACGTCAATAGTCATCTAAATATATTGTAGAATATGAAGGCACAGTTCTCATCTCTCTCTTATGATTAACGTGAATTTATCAATCGATCTAATGTCACCAGATTTATTCATGGGAGTTGTATCTAAAGTACATGACTACACATGTTTACAATACTATTCTCCCACCCTGTTTTGTCCCCTGCTAGGAATGCAATGTAAATCTACTCTAAATTATCCATGCACATTTTCCCAGTCTAACTGACAATAAATAAATAAAGCACAGTAAAGAGCAAGGACAGAATACTAACTTATCCAAGTATTCAGCAGTTGTAAACTTTGTACACCAATAATTCAGTCCGGAATAAGAACACCTCCAGCAGCATGAAGCAATAAAAAAATTAAGCAGACACACATAAACTCTTGTTTCGAAATAAAATCTCATTTTCTTTTCTAATATCATCTTTGAATTCATGTTCTGGCAATGTACATTTTTCTCTCCTTTGTGTGCATCTGCTTTAATTAAGCACACTTCTTTTAATTATACATGTGCCTCTCAATTGTGCCCACAATGTTTACAATATTTATCCAATAGAAACACTGGATATTTGTTCTAGTTTCACTATCTTGCCATGAGTCTAATATACTAAAACAAAACAAAATTAATGAAAAAGAATGCAAGGCAAGCGTAAAAAGAAACAGGGCCTACTTTAATTTACAAATGAAAAATCTTAAGAGATTTATTATATATTGGGCAGATTTTGCAAGTCAACAGAATGAGGAAAGCAGAGGAAATGTTACCATCCATAAACTCTGTTTCTTGAATATTTTATTTGCCTAGGTTACATATATAATCTGCCTGTACTACTATAAGCTTCTACTATCTACTACAAGCTTCTACTAAACAGTTGCAATCTGTGTGAGTTTCTGAGTATCTGTATATTCTTAATGTATAAGGAATTGAAGCAAAGTGCATAAGATTATCCAGCACAGCACATTTATTGAAATATTGCTAATAGTCAATAGTATGTCACCAGTTGAGCAAGGCTAATAATTCAATTCTGATGCTGAGGAATCCTTTGAAAGTCAGACAAAGCTCCGAATATTCCTTTTTCCATCCCACAAAATCCAGTGTATTAGCTATAAAGTATGTCTAGTTACATTTGTGTAACAAAACAGAGTTAAGTATAATAATTAAAACAATACCTATCATGTCTTCTAATAAAAGGCAAATTTCCACTTTCATCTCTGCTACTTGCTACTGAGTAGACACAGAACAGCTGTCTCACAGCTGTTTGCTTCTCCTACCCTAGGAACCAGCTGGCCACAGCAGTCAGGGCTATGATTTACTGGCTTTGTCAAGTATAAGTGAAATATTCTTCCTTTAAGGATCATACTCCTCCAAGAAGATTCATAATGCTTTAATATGTTTCTCTGATTATCTGTGTGCACGCACAACTGCTTGACTTTGCTGACAAACTCAGTAGAAGTGTCTACACATGCGTACAGACATGCAGCAAGGGAAAAACTTCAAAGCTGCTTTTTTTTTTTTTTTTGGTAGTAATGCAGGACAAGATGGTCAAATTGTGCCAGTTTTAGGGCTAAGGTTCCAATGGAAGAAAGTGGGGACACTGTTGCTTAAAGTAGACGGTAGAAGAGCATCCAGACAGCAGTTTGGAATAAGAGTGCCATGATTTCTTCTCCTTCCAAAAATGACTAGCCTGCCATTCTCTCAAAAAGCTTCAAACTAATAGGGCTGCATAGTTAGATGAAGGAAGAGTCTTAGAAAAGCGTCTTACAGGTAGTCCTCGACTTATGATCACAATTGGGACCAGAATTTCCATCCCTAAGCAATGTGGTCGTAAAGCATATCACATGACCACATCGTTTAGTGATGGAAATCCAGGCAGTCCCAGTTGCCATTGTAACCCCAAGACACATGGGTCATTTAGCAGGAAGAGGTGGGAGTTCCAGGTAAGCAGCATGGGAGTGCCACGGGGGGGGGGGGGGAGGCCTGAGAGGGCCAGCAGAGGCCATGCACAAGTTGGGGGAGAAGGGTGCTGCAGTGTGGCATAATCTCGGGAAGACCAGGGGAAGAATACCCTGAGGCTCAGGGGCTTCTTGGCACACCTTGGCTCTGGGGTTGCAAGCTTTTTGCAGCCCCAGAGCCACTGCACACCAGAAAGCCCCTTTGTGCCATGCAAAGCCCAGCCCCAGCAAAAAGCCCCAGGGCCACAGTGCACCAAGAAGCCCCTTGGCACCACAAGAAGCCCAGCCCCACCCCGGCCCAGCAGCATGGCACAAAGGGGCTTTCTGGTGCTGCTACGGCCCCAGGAAGCCCCACTAGCACAGCGCAAAGCAGCCGCCCCAGGAAGCCCCAGCCCAGCCACCCTCACTGCCCTGCACTCTGAGAGCCCTGCTGCCCTGCACTCCACCACCTCAGCTAACCTTCACTGTCTTCTTGCTCCCGCTGCTGCTGGCCATGCGAAGCCATCTTCCTCAGGTTGCGCACAATGATTTCTTCATGAAGACGGCCTATGAGAGGAATGACTTTTCCCACGTATGGTTAGGCATGTTAGCAGTGGCCCTTATTTATCCCAATTTATCCTTCTGAACTTGTCAGAATAGATTACCGCTTGGCCAATGCAATGCATATCCGGCTATTTTCATGGCTTAGGATCCAGCTGCTAAGCAGACTGAACAGCCCCACAATGCATAACAAGAGCTGCTCTGAACGTGAGGAAGTAGGTAAGTAAACACATTTCTAAAAGCAAATATCAACTGTTCTGTTTCCATTGCATTATCATTCCTATGATTAAATTATATGGGTTGGACCCAAGGAATCAAGCAATTTGTTCCACAAGCTGACAGAATATTGGGCTTTGGTTTTAAAACAGTCACCACTTTGCATATCTTTTAAAAATCAGGCCAGTGTGAAAAACAATTATATAATAGATGCGCTCATGTGAAATAGTGTCATTTTACAAGAAACATCCATAAATTGTCCTTTTTCTGTTTGAGGAATGTAGCTTTAAACACTTATACATGTTTGTTTTGAGGTTGACATTGCTATGATAGTATGATAGTATTTTCCTGCAGAAACAAGCCAAAAAGGATTAAAGCATGATATCACACAATATGTGGACAAACCACCAATGTCAAAAGAAGCCACAGGTGGGTAAATTATAGCTGTGCTGCTTGATGGGGAATACCTTATGAGATACGTTCATGGCTTACTGTCTGTGATACATCTGAACTTATGGAAGCTCCACTCCAGGGTTTTTGTGGGAGTGGTTGCATTTTCTTTTTACTTAAGATTTAATTTTGAAAAGAAGGATGGAACTGGAAATTCCACTGCTGCCTTAAAATAGACAGACAGTCAGAAACTTTATTTCGGTCATTGACCAATAAAAATACATTCAGTATAACAAACAAATGAAAGTTAACCCCTGACAATACTGGCAACCATTTGTAGGCTAAGCTTACACATAATGTAGCTTCCTTTAGAGAGAAAGATTTATCCTGGTTTCCTAACAAATAATGCCAATAAAAATGATTGGAGTGCTCCAAAAATTTAGATAAAAAAGGGGGAATCAGCTGGTGGCAAATGGCCCTGTAGAACTGGCAATACAAAAGAACATGGGCTGTGGTGTCTATGGCACCCATGTCACAGGGGCAGTGTCAAGTTTCATAAGGTGTTTTCCGATATTACCCTTCCAAAACAGCTGTGGGGAGAGCTATAATCGAGCTAAAGATAAAGCTCTCCTGAATTTAGGAACTGTGACGTGATATGTAGGAACTAAAATTTGGTTATTTATAAATACATTGTGAGAGAAAGCAGCAATTTCTGTTTGGCCTTCTGTGTCTAAGATCCTTTGCCTTAATATTGATCTAGCTTGATCCAGTCCTAAAGTTAAGATGGCATCACTGGAAAAGCCAGAGTGGCTCAGTTTCTTTTGGACAGCTGTTTCCCAAGATGATTTCAAGTTGTCTGCCAATATTAGATGGGTCAGTCCACCAGGACTGTGGTATAGTTTTAGCCAGGAGGAAAAGCTATTTATCCAGAGATTGGATTCAAGTTTAGTGACACCTGCTTCCCAACAAAGTACTACATTTGGGGCATAGCAGGTAACCTGAGGGATGCTTCTCAATAATTTTGTTTGAATTCTTAAAATATGTTTTGGACAATACTTGGGATCAGAGAAAGTCACTAGATCAAAGGTTTATGGTGCCATACGCTAACCAAAGAGAAACTTTATGCCCTTGGATTCCCTGATGGTAATAGAAGTTTCAAATTTTAAAAAGATCATTGGTCCTACTGCCAGCCTTCTAATATTATTGTTCACTTTTCCATACTGTCAATGCTTAGATATCTACTATTATTTGCCAAATTGATTACAAGCTAGGCTATAGCTCTGTGATATTCAAGATGTAATATTTTCCAGATAGGATCAGTTGTATTCCTAACCTTCACCACCACCATATTCAGTACTAATCACCAAACCCCCCCACACACCTACAGCAGTCTTGATAATCTTATCTGCCGTCTTGGTAAACTCTTACAGTGAAGCAATTTATGGTTTAACAGATTTTAATTCTCTAAATCTTTAAAGGCTTTGCACGACACTATCATTTTGCCTGCCAATATGCCAACATTTTATTGAAAGACATTAAAGAAAATCTGGATGTTTTTATTGTTCTCCTTGAGGCAGCAAATACTGCATTGAAGAGGTTCATTATTAAATATTTTGCCACTGTCCATCTGGCTTACAGTCAATTACATTCACTTAATGTGCATATTAATGAAGATCTTGATATCCATTAGAAATCACAAACTGCAGACTCTAGTGTCACTCTTTAACACATGATTAGTACTTTGTTGGCATAATATTATAAACATTTTGTCTTTATATTAGCATTCATTACTACCAAGATGACTTCAGTAAAATAAACATTCTACGTTGCACTTTATAAATTTGAACATAAAATCAGTTATGAACCAGTAATAAATTTTAAAAAGCCCAGAGTCCCATGGAAAACAATTTTAAAATTTGAATTCTTATTAATTTTACAAAAGCCTTTAATTGCTCACCTATGAGCAATCATTACTTCTATCTACAGCAAGTACTTACATACATATTTATAATTAGCAATGTAGTAAAATGTCACTAATTGTTATGATAGGATTTTCTTGTACAATATACTTGCCCCCAAAGAAGTCCATGACAGACATTTATGTATATGTATATGAGAAAATGAAACACATATTCCTAGTACTAGGAAATTGATTTTCTGCTCTTGGACAACCCTAGTATTTATATGGAGGACCAACTGTTCATTTTTAAGTGTTTGAAGCAATGAAATCAAATTAATGAAAATGTTGGTGTAACAATAAGTTAATCTATTGATTTCCCATACAGAAAAAAAGTAACTCATATGTTTAGTAAGTAAATGCTTTTGGGGGTAGGAAATATGTTATGTCAAATATAACCTTTGTTGTCATCCTGGGGAAATGAAACATCTCCCAACACTAGTTTTAGGCCTAATATTAAAAGTGTACAGCTATGTTTGTAAGAAATGAATGACATATCCGGTATTGGATTAAATATAGCCTTCATATGGTGATGTTTTTGTTTGTTTCTTTCTTTGTTTGTTTGTTTCTTTTGTTTATTTATAATTTAGATTTTGAAATCCATCCAACTTAACAAGGACTCTGGATGGCATGCAAATTAAAAATATGGTACCTGAAACCAAAACATGAAATGGACATAAAAAAGGAAACAAATATTGCCATAGCAAACTGACATAATATATTCCATGTGGACATACTGTACCTCAACCTAACCCAAAGTTGAGGGGAAAGACAGGTTTTCAAGGTTCATTTAAAGGACTGCAGGACCTGTGCAGTCCAAACCCACAGAGAGATGTTGTTTCAGAGAGTGTATGCCACAAAAGAGATAGGTATATCACAGGACAATGTGTAGATAGTATGGAGATGACCTTGAAGAAACTATGCAGAGATAATCATTACCAAAAACAAAAGTATGTTTTAAGCCCAGAAAACAAAGAAAGTGGAAGAAAGAAGCTTAGACTGAATCCAACCTAATTCACTAGAATATAAAAGGGAAGAAAGGGAAAACTCAGCCAAGCTTTCAAGATTCTGGGTTTGTTACTGTGCCCTATATCAATAAACTATAGTTTTAATCAAACTTGTAGAATCTGTTCCTGATCTGGCCTACTTAGAAGGGCTGACATACTGCTTAAGGGAAGGAAAATGAAGCAGGTCCACTCTGTCAGATCGTACAGGAAAAGCAGAAATGATGGGAGAAAGGTGGTCCCTGAGATAACTATGAAGAGTTTTATAAGTCGTAATCAGAAGCTTGAATTGTACCCAGAAAGCCCACTGGTAACCAGTACCCCTTGTATAGGAGACATGTTACCAAGGTATGCCCACAACAGCTCATACTGCTGCACTCTGGACCAGCTATGCCTTCTGAGTTGTCTTCAATGTCCAGTGCATTGCAGTAGTCCACGTGCAAAGTGACTAAGACACAAGTAATTGTGAGGAAAGACCTGTGATCCAGGAAATGGTGCAATTGGCACATCAGATGAATCTGTGCAAAAGCTTTCCTAATGAAAGATGCCACCTGCTCTTCAAGGAGTTGTGAGTCTAGGAAGACCCCCCCCCCCAAACTGTATGCCATTTTTCTTTCATGAAAGAACTGAAAAGATGGAAAATCTTTGCCCCTGGAAGAAACATGAATCCATAGTCACTTCGTCTTGTCAGACAGAGCTTAAATATCTTCCTCCTCATCCAAACCCTAACAGCCTCCAAACCCTGTAAGAAGACCTTAACCGCATTACTTGGTTGACCTGGAGCTCAGATTAAAAATTATTGCCATGGGGGCCATGAACTCCCAAGTTTCTTTAGACACACACCACACAAGGCAATTTAAAGTCTCCAAGAACTATTGGTCTTGGAGACTCCACATGAATCAAGTCAGGCAGGCCAGGAAGAGAAGCTGCTGCACAGCGACAACAAACTTACATGTTCCTTAGAGCCCAACTAAAGCCAGAGTACCTCACCTCTGGTTATTTGTGGGCAGTGTCTCTGAAAGTTGTTAAGGCTTCCTAGATAACAACTGCTACCCCACTCCCCCACCACCCCAGACTCACAGTTGGTGCTATAAACAAAATCCAGGTGGGCATCTTTTTGAAACACCTTCTGGGTCCACTCAGGTCTCAGTTATGCATGTCAGGTTAGCCACCTATCAACTGTAAGGTCATGGAGGAGGGGAGCCCTGCAACATATCAACATGGTATTTAGCAGCAACAGCTGGAGACCAGGGCCACTGAGGATCTGGTGACCAGGCATCAGGGCTGAATACTGAGTGCCAGAAAGTGTAATCAGTATCAGGCATCTACTCTGCCTTCCCAGGATGAGGCCCATCTTAGGTTCTTACCATATGTCTCTCTGCCCGTCACCACTTGGATATTACCACCTGCCGTATCTCTACAATCAGACCTACCCAACCCCATTCCACTTTTAAGTCCTGGGCATCTTCTAACATAATCATTTGTACAGCACAACAATCAACTGAACACCCTCAACCGACTGTCAGTCCAAATTCCCTCCAAACTGCTTCTCCCATGTCACGCCGAAGAGCTGCAGGGGATGCCTGGCTGTTACAAACTACCCAACCATGCTCACTACCACCCCCTATACATTTCTTACATCCCTTGCTAGGCCCCAATCTAAGTAGGGCTAACAGATAGCACAATACTGTTCTACATGCCCAGTTGTCACTGCAGAACCAGTCCAAGATTTCAGCAAAAAGACAATGCTGTAGACAGTGCCACAGGTGGTCCAACAGATGAACCCAACAACCAAGCCATGGAAATGTGTTCTCCAGAATGGTACAGGTAGGCAGGAACCTGTCTATGCTCAGTCAGCCACAAGGTTCAGGTGAATCTGGTATTCACATCTTTGTTCAACCCAGTCCCGCTGCCCCAACTATTCATCGCAGCTCATCAAATCATTTCTAGCTGCCAGAGGATCAGTCAGAGGATCAGTCAACTCTAAGTGCCAGCTGTCCTGTCACCACAACTCCTCCTGGCCACCGCACTCCTCAAAAGGTAGGTTATTTAATCATATTAACAGTATTAATGTATACTTACATTGGCAACAAACTGAATATATCATCATAGACATCCATTAGAAGCTACTGTTATGTGATTTGGTACCCCCATCTCTAAACTGTACCTCAATTTAGCTCAAGATTTCTACAAATTTAACATTATGGCCAAGCCCAGAGATCAAAAACACTGATTGAAGGGAACAATTCCCTTTTTCAGCCAAAACTACTACCCTCAGGCATTAGATAAGACTAGCAGGCATGTCTGGGAAAAGGACTCTTAGTTTGAAAAAAGAAGCTGTGAAGCAGGAAATTTAAACTGACAAGGTGCTGAACTTAAGAAAAATGCAAACCAGGAAGAGCCTAGTTACTTTATTTGATGATTAATGCATGTCTACAGGCAAGTAGATTAAACTTGCTTAACATATTTCAGATAAGACCAGAAAACAGATGCTTCTTTGCTTGATGCAAGCAGTGCCCAGAAACAGAAGTGATACAAGGTCTTTCTGCTATAGTACGTTGTGAATTTTATTTCAGTTTAAAATGTTATGTTAAACTAAAACACCTAATTCAAACCTAATGCTAAGTAAATGAGTTTTGTTTGTTTTTGGGTTACCATAATATGTGAATCCATCCCAAGAAAGAAACTATGGTTTGCTAATAACTTCAAACTCCTTTGTTTATCAAAGGACATACTATAATTAGCAGCCATTTTTATTTCTTTTGACCTATACATACATGTGTTTGATATAAAAATAAGCAACAAAAAACCAAACCCAATGACAAATACTGGGTTTTTTGTTAATAAACATTTTATAAATTCAGGAAATGACAGATGATGTTTTGTTTTGTTTTGTTTAATACACTT
This sequence comes from Python bivittatus, assembly GCF_059951505.1. Taxonomy (NCBI): domain Eukaryota; kingdom Metazoa; phylum Chordata; class Lepidosauria; order Squamata; family Pythonidae; genus Python; species Python bivittatus. The sequence goes on along the minus strand of NW_028277058.1, from coordinate 2,683,187 downwards.
TGCATGAAAGACTTACATAACACTCTTCCAGCACAGAATCATGATAGCTATTTGGCAAATACTGGGAAAGTGGGAAAAAGTACCAAGGGTACTTTTCAGCTGTTCATTAGCATGAATGTACATGTGCAATATATGACCAATAAACTGTTATTGCACATTGCCCTTAAAACCATAAAAATTTCTTACATCTAAGCTAGAGATACTTCCCCCTCATTTCAAACTACTGATTTTTTTTTAAGCTACATTTCCACAAACTCTAGCAAATAAAAATAATCCTAGTTTGTTAAATTATGTTTTAACAAGTCAGGGATCAGCATCATTCACCTGCTCTTCTGCTCTCCTTGTTCCTAGCTTCAGCACCATCATTCTGGCCTCTTGAAACAAAGATTGCCCTTTAAGCTTGAAATAGAAAACTTTGAATTAATGTCAGTTTACTAGATTGAACTTCAACCAAGAACATCTCATGGTTAGTCAATAACTGTGCAGAGGCTGATAAACAAAGTGACTTCTTGTTAGTTAACTGACATTACAGTTCCAATTCACAATGCACTGGGGAACTGTAGTATAAGCAAAATTTTAGCACCAAAGATGGAACATAAAGGGAGGAAGCAAGAGAGGAATATGCAGGCTGGAGACTACTTTCTGGCTTGTGAAGCCACAGCTAAAATAAAAAACATTCACACACTGTAAAATGTTGAACATGGTGCCTTCTAAGCAACCTTTCTTCACGTTGTATGCGAAATGTGACTGGCCACCACTGAACAGAAGAAAGAAATAGGAATAGAAATAGGATTCGTCTATAGGCATAATCTGACCTTCAGAATAGCAATGCTCTATAATGATTGGCTATTTATAATTCATTGCAGCACACAGTAGCAGTGATATCATTACTAAATAATTACCTCTGGATCTAAGGGTGGAGTTCAAAAGTAGTAATGCAATCACTGAATTTTTTTTTCCCTTAAAGTATAAGACCCACAAATCTTTAAAAAAGAGAAAATATTGCACAGTATGTTTTTTCTCCATTTCACTCCAATATTTCCATTTGGGGTGGGGGGAGGGGTGGGGGGAGGGAGAAAACACCAGTTTGGTTTAGTGGTTAAGGCAGCAGGCTAGAAGCCAGTAGACTGTGAAAACAAAGAGACACTGCTGGACTATACTATAAATGTACACAATATATGATAAGTATACTATAGCTTCTTATGTACTGTACAGTGCAAGCTTGACCAAAAACTAGTTTGCATTTCCTTCCCTAAACATGCATATGAAAGAACTCCCCCCACCCCTGGCTAGAAACCAGGAGACTGAGTTCTAGTCCCGCCCTAGGCCTGAAAGCCGGCTGGATGACTTTGGACCAGTCACTCTCTCTTAGCCCACAACGTCAGGCTCGCACAACAAGCCGATCAGTCAATTCCTGTCACAACCAATGGATCTGGGAAAAACAAAACAAAAACAAAAACAGAATACCCTGCACCTGTGGGAAAAATGCTAGGAAGAAGAAAAAAAATCCATTTGGAAAAAAATGTTATTTTATCCTGCCCTTTTTATACGATACAGATATGGATATAGACATATAGATTGTTTATAACTCAAGGTGGCAAACATGTGAAAATGTATTCTGAATACATGGCTTCTCATCTCTGTGCAAGATGTATAATATTCAGGAGGTAGGCTGCTATGGGAAGAGTAAGAAAAACATCCTTAAACATGTCAAAACCAACTCTCTCTGTGTTTCACTGTTTCTTTATGTGTGACTGGTTCTTATAATAAATAAATACTTTTATTCCATATACAGTATTAAGCTGTGACCAGCAAATTATTGGGACAGTGTGTATGTGTGTGTCCATGTGGTGTGCATTTATATGTGTATATGCATATGCATATACATGTGTGCGTGTGTACGTGTGTGTGTGTGTGCCTGTGTATCTCCTTTATTTGTTTTGACAGAGTTATTTCAGCTGGGAAGCAGAAAACAGCATAATGATTCATTCATTTACTTTGGCAGCTTAACAGATACATTTGTGTAATTGTTAGGCTAACAATGTAGATCTCTTTTTAAAGCTGCTCTTTGATTTTTGCTTAAAATATATAATTGCTATATATTGAATATAAGAATCAGTCTCAGAATGACCCAACCAGAAAGGTTAAATACCAAAACTGCAATAAACATTTGCTTCTAAAATAACTCACAGACCATTTTAAATTTTGTGACAATTTGGTCACACATATGTTATGTCCAATGTAAATAAAATTAATGGGTAAATACGACTTACCCATTAATACTCAAATACTGATTGCCTGAATAGAAAACAATCTATCATATTTCTAAAAATAAAGTTTCTATATCTTCAATTATCCATACATCCCCCAAACCAAAATTCACCAAAAAAAATAGCTTTTCTAAAAAATGTGTAACACTTTAACATTTAAAAAAAAAAAAAAATCAGACCTCAAAATAATACCGTTGTCTGTATTACAGGATAATTAAAGCTACTGATCTTTCATCCATTTTTTTTTAGTGAAAAAGTAATGGACTTCACTTATGGTTATAAACAAAAATAATAAATTGGAATAATATATGGATAGGTTTTCATATATAACTAGATTTCTCTTCAGAAATGGAATCATATGACCTGAAAAGATATGTTACATTGCTTCCTGATGCAATTATACAAATTTGAATGTTTGGAACTGTCAGAAAATAAACAGTATATCTGAACACTCTTACAAATTATGGATATCAAATGTATGAAATCAATATGTGTAAATGGCTTTAGCAACAAAAACAAATGCAAGGCAGAAGAAGCTAAGCAATCTTCATTTCAGACTGACTACTAAATTCATTGAAAATACTGTTGAAATCTTTCCATTCTATTCTTATTATATATTATATTTAAGCCTTTAGATGAAACTGAAAACATGATTTTTCAAAATTTAGAACAAAAATCTCTACGGGCTTGATAACATTCTTGCATTAACTGCCTCAGCTCAATTATTCTCTATGTTCAGGTGAACATTTATGAAATTATTTCCAGTTATAGAAAATATGCCACTTACAAATATAAATGAATGTTTTGTGAACTGTACGAATCTTAAAAGGTATTTTAAGGTTGAATATGATTGTAATTCAAATCAATTCACAGCTATGATTTGTCAATTAGGAAGTTATCATAGGTAATCTGTAACTTCTAAAAAAGTTACTTCAGTTATAAACCAAATTTAAGTTGACTTTGAAGTGAAGCCCCCTCAAATTTTCTTTTCAAAATCACTGAGAATCCAAATTGTACTGTTGCCTAAAGAGCACAGTCTAACTGCCCTTGTCAGATAACAAAATAAACTTTAACTTTCAGCAAAAATAATATTAAAACATTGGAACTAGTTAAACTACATCTTTTTATACCAACCAAAAATTCACATTCCTCGAGAAAATCTAAGGTCTAACACAACCATGTCAACATTTAAATACTGTTAATTAGCAACAAATTATGTTTTATATTCCTGAACACCTAACAAATTCTAGCTTCACGCTGAGAGTTTGTAGCTTAGAGCAGCCATTTTTTTCCATGACATTTAGAACAGTTATCTTGAGATAGTCCCACAAGAGAACAGTTAGTGTGTCACAAGAAATTAATTAAAATAAAGCTTCTGCAAGAGGAAGTTGTTACAAATTTTTCCCACTGCTGAATATTTTATACTTCTAGCTGTGTCTACGGCTACATTCCCACCATTTTGGATAATTCTGCCCTCTCTGTTGGTCTATATGAGCGTTAATTGCAATTGAAAACTATATAGCTACCCTCAAATTAGCTTCCCAAAGGAATTTCATAGCATTCATGGGTGAGAATGTAGCATTTGTCTACAACCCTTCAATGGAGCTACTTCATGTCCAAGGCATGTAACATCTGCAGAGGCAGTCTCTGAAACACCTTTTTCAAATTATTTCCAAAGTGCTGCACAGCTCTAATAAAAATACATTTGTTCACTGTGCTGTCTTATTCTATATCTAAGGAAATGTATTTTTCTAAAAATATCAGCGGGAGAATACATACAAAACATACCATGATGTTGCTATACAACCATAAGAAAAATGTAATTAACAATGGACTTTGGCATTTTCCTGATGACTCATATTCTCTGCAGAACCATATTGATTTGTATTTTATTTTAAGTTTTCTCCCAAGATAATACTCTGTGAAAACAAAAACCTTTGCATTAGAATTAATAATTAAATGTTACTTTGGAGGTTTATCTTTCAAAGTGAGTTTTGTCCAATTCCTCTGCTACTTCACTATAGCAAGGGCAAATAGTAGTCATGACATCAAGAATGTTTCATTACCAATCAGATATTAGTTTCATAACAAAACTTTTGTTCCAGCTCTACCATTTTCAAAGAAGCTTCTAGGTTAATTACAGAGAGTATACATAAGACTGTTTATAGTTTTATACCAATATCTTGCAAGTTTATCATTTAATGAGATTTGTATAGCCTGGTTTTCTTTCAATATCTGCAATATAATTCAGAAAATAGGATTTGCTCATAATCAGAACATAAGAGCAGTAAGAAAAGTTGGTGCTGTGCTTCACCTTGCTCCTTAATTTTGTGAACATATTTGCTTCCCAGAAAGGAGATGCTGTTGGATTTTTTCCCTTCTTTTACAAGGAAGGGAAGAATTACAAAGACATTTCATATATTTGAGGGCTTACTTTGCCCAAGGAGGATGAGGAGTTTCCTATCTTTCTGACAGAGCTACAGTATGGTCCACTGTACAAAATAAGATCCAAGTTAAACAGAACAGACACTACAAAGTGTGGTAGACAAAGTCAACTTCCTAATGATCCCGTAAATAAGCTTAAACCAGACTTCCCCCACCCAGGACCTTCCAGGTGAATTAGGACTAATTTTACCAGTGTGGCCAAACAGCAGGTGGCTGACAACTCTGCTGCTGTGGTCTCCCAACTGCTGCGGGATGACAAAGTTGATTTAGAAATTACAAGTCAATATATATTGTCCAGATAAGAAGATACATCCTTAGTGCTACAAAGATAGTGTTACCCACTCTACTGAAGAGTTGCAAATTTAATACAGTAATTACATACCATAAGGTAATTGTCAATGTCCTATTTTTTTGCAACAGTCATTATAAGTAAAATGTATCTTCAGACCAGTTGTAGATAAAAACGTTTAAACTCATTCAAAAAGAGAACATGTTCATTTGCAAAATAAGGGCAGCCTTTTTTCACCTCTAACCACAGATCCCGATTTCAATATACTAAGAAGTAAATGCTTCTGATTTCCTTTTTTGAATCCACCTCAGCAGGAAAAGGAAGAAATGCCTCAAGTTCATGCAATTTAACTCTTGGTATCTTAGGTTGTGATTGCACTAGAATGCAATTCTTGACATCCAATTCAAAGTATGTCACAGTCTAGGTAATTTGGATAACATTTTTTTATGCAGAGTATAACATTTACCATACTTCCAAGGTTTACTTACAGGACAAAGATAGCTGCTTTCTAGGTAGAGCTGACAGCAATGGAAATTAAGTGTGAACTACCCTACACTTCAGACAGCTAGATGAAGCAAAAGTTAAGAGGAAGACCAGGACAACAGCCACATTGTACAAAAGTGTAATCATCTTCCAGAAATTCCGGCATTTTCCCCACATATTAAATTAAAAGCAAAAGCAAAGCAAACTTGTGCATTGTACAGAACTGATATTAATGGAGGACAGAAAAAAAAAAAAAAAAACTTGAAAAAATGTACAAACAATATTGCATTTATATCTAAGCCTCATACAACAAACATTGAACGGTAATACTTGTTGTAAGAGGCATTGAAAAAGATCTCACACAAAGGGCAAGAACCCTGATTTTTCGCATCTAGGAATAATTTCCAACTCAATTTAATTTTCTCATTTAATAACTCTGACCTTTCCTTAGAATACCTGTTTTTGCCTTATACAAAAGTTGAGATCTCCAACATTCAAATATGGCTTCCTTAGCCATAATTTGGCATTAGACATGATTCAAGCATCATAGTTAAAAAGGATACTCTTCATGTACAAATAGCTTCACCATATAACTAAAATATATTTAGTAAACAAATTTGACTCACAGCCAGTAAGTACAAAAACAGTCGTTCTGAATCCAGATTAGTCAGTGTAGGTCCATTTAGATTCCACTGTTACCAGTGTAAAAAGATAACAATGGCTAACTTAAATATCACTGATTTTAATGGGCCTTATTACTAATTTGCCCCTTCATGGATCACTGCCTTGTCGTGGCGAAGGGGCTTGCGTAACTCAGTGAAGCCATGAGCTATACCGTGCAGGGCCACCCAAGACGGACAGGTCATGACAGAGAGTTCTGGCAAAATGTTGTCCACTGGAGAAGGAAATGGCAACCCACTCCAGTAACCTTGCCAAGAAAACCCCATGGACAATGTTAAAAGGCTAAAAGATATGACGCCGGAAGATGAGCCCCTCAGGTCGGAAGGTGTCCAATATGCTACTGGGGAAGAGCGGAGGGCAATTCCAAGTAGCTCCAGAAAGAGTGAAGCGGCTGGGCCAAAGCCGAAAGGACGTTCAGCTGTGGATGTATCTGGAAGCGAAAAGAAGGTCCGATGCTGTAAAGAACAATACTGTATAGGTACCTGGAATGTAAGAAGTATGAACCAAGGCAAGCTGGATGTGGTCAAACATGAGATGACAAGATTGAACATCGACATCTTGGGAATCAGCGAACTGAAATGGACGGGAATGGGTGAATTTAATTCGGGTGACCATTATATCTACTACTGTGGGCAAGAAACTCTTAGAAGAAATGGAGTTGCACTCATAGTCAATAAGAGAGTGGGAAAGGCAGTAATGGGGTACAACCTCAAAAACGACAGAATGATCTCAGTGCATATCCAAGGCAAACCATTCAACATCACAGTCATCCAAGTCTATGCCCCAACCACTGATGCTGAAGAAGCTGAAGTTGACCGCTTCTATGAAGACCTACAACACCTTCTAGAACTAGCACCAAAAAAAGATGTCCTTTTCATCATAGGGGATTGGAATGCTAAAGTAGGAAGTCAAGGAGTAATCGGAATAACAGGCAAGTTTGGCCTTGGAGTACAAAACGAAGCAGGGCAAAGGCTAATAGAGTTCTGTCAAGAGAACAAGCTAGTCATAGCAAACACTCTTTTCCAACAACACAAGAGACGACTCTACACATGGACATCACCAGATGGTCAATACCGAAACCAGATTGATTATATACTTTGCAGCCAAAGATGGAGAAGCTCTATACAGACAGCAAAAACAAGACCAGGAGCTGACTGTGGCTCAGTTCATGAGCTTCTTAATGCAAAATTTAGGCTTAAATTGAAGAATGTAGGGAAAACCACTAGACCACTCAGGTATGACTTAGATCATATTCCTTGTGAGTACACAGTGAAGGTGATGAATAGATTTAGAGGATTAGATTTGGTAGACAGAGTGCCTGAAGAACTATGGACGGAGGTCCGTAATATTGTACAGGCGGCAGCAACTAAAACCATCCCAAAGAAAAAGAAATGCAAGAAAGCAAAATGGCTGTCTGATGAGGCTTTACAAAAAGCTGTGGAAAGAAGGAATGTGAAAAGCAAGGGTGAAAGGGAAAGATATAAGCAACTGAATGCAGATTTCCAGAGAATAGCAAGGAGAGATAAGAAGGCCTTCTTAAATGAACAATGCAAAGAAATCGAGGAAAACAATAGAATGGGGAAGACTAGAGATCTCTTCAAGAAAATTGGAGATATGAAAGGAACGTTTAGTGCAAAGATGGGCATGATAAAGGACAAAAAGGCAGGGACCTAACAGAAGCAGAAGAGATTAAGAAGAGGTGGCAAGAATACACAGAAGAACTATACAAGAAAGATCTTAATGTCCCTGATGTCCACCCTGGTGTGATCACTGACCTTGAGCCAGACATCCTAGAGAGTGAAGTCAAGTGGGCCTTAGGAAGCATTGCTAACAACAAAGCTAGTGGAGATGACAGTATTCCAGCTGAGTTATTTAAAATACTAAAAGATGATGGTGTTAAAGTGCTGCACTCAATATGCCAGCAAGTGTGGAAAACGCAACAGTGGCCACGGGATTGGAAAAGGTCAGTTTATGTTCCAATTCCAAAGAAGGGCAACGCCAAAGAATGCTCAAACTATCGCACAATTGCACTCATTTCACATGCTAGCAAGGTTATGCTCAAAATCCTACAAGCTAGGCTTCAGCAATACATGAACCGAGAGCTACCGGATGTACAAGCTGGGTTTCGAAGAGGCAGAGGAACTAGAGATCAAATCGCCAACATTCGCTGGATCATGGAGAAAGCACGAGAGTTCCAGAAAAATATCTACTTCTGCTTCATTGACTATGCAAAAGCCTTTGATTGTGTGGATCACAACAAACTGTGGCAAGTTCTTAAAGAGATGGGAGTACCAGACCACCTTACCTGTCTCCTGAGAAATCTGTATGCGGGCCAAGAAGCAACAGTTAGAACCGGTCATGGAACAACCGATTGGTTCAAAATAGGGAAAGGTGTACGACAAGGCTGTATACTGTCACCCTGCTTATTTAACCTATATGCAGAGTACATCATGAGAAATGCCAGGCTGGAAGAATCACAAGCCGGAATTAAGATTGCAGGGAGAATCATCAACAACTTCAGATATGCAGACGATACCACCCTCATGGCGGAAAGTGAAGAAGAACTAAAGAGCCTCTTGATGAGGGTGAAAGAGGAGAGTGCAAAAGCTGGCTTGAAACTCAACATTAAAAAAACTAAGATCATGGCATCTGGACCCATCAATTCCTGGCAAATAGAAGGGGTAGAAATGGAAGCAGTAACAGACTTCATTTATTTGGGCTCCAAGATCACCGCAGACGGAGACTGCAGCCATGAAATTAAAAGACGCTTGCTCCTTGGGAGGAAAGCTATGGCAAGCCTAGATAGCATATTAAAAAGCAGAGACGTCACCTTGCCGACAAAGATCCGCATAGTCAAAGCTATGGTTTTTCCAGTAGTAATGTATGGCTGTGAGAGCTGGACCATAAAGAAGGCTGAGCACCGAAGAATTGATGCCTTTGAACTGTGGTGCTGGAGAAGAGTCTTAAGAGTCCCCTGGACTGCTAGGAGGTCAAACCAGTCAATCTTAAAGGAAATGAACCCTGACTGCTCATTGGAAGGATTGATAATGAAGCTCAAGCTCAGATACTTTGGTCACCTAATGCGAAGAGAGGACTCTTTGGAAAAGACCCTGATGCTGGGAAAGATTGAAGGCAAAAGGAGAAGAGGACGGCAGAGGATGAGATGGTTAGATAGCATCACTGAAGCAATGAGCATGAAACTGAGCAAACTCAGGGAGGCAGTGAAGGACAGGAAGGCCTGGCGCAATATGGTTCATGGGGTCACGAAGAGTCGGACACGACTTAACGACTAAACAACAACAATTACTAATTTGATTCGAATCCAAAGTGCTGATTAAAAAAAAAGTTAAATGTGAAGCACGCTAAGAACTATCTATCTATCTATCTATCTATCTATCTATCTATCTATCTATCTATCTTTTATTCAATTTGTATAGCCATCCATCTTACATTTATGACTCTGGGCTGCTCACAGCAGTTAAAAACAACAAGAACAATAAAAAAAAGCAGACAACCATATTAAAAAAGCAGACAACCATATTAAAACCACCATTAAAATTCCATTCAAAATAAACATAATCACAGTCAGTGGTGAATACAGCAATACAGGTAGTCCTCAACCTATGACCATTTGTTCAGCGACTGTTCAAAGTCACGACAGTGCTGAACAAATGGTGGTTAGGACTGGTCCTCAGAGTTCTGGTGGTCCCAGCACCCCTGCAGTCATGCAATCATGATCTGGGTGCTTGGCAACCAGTTTGCATTTACGACTGGTTGCAGCACCCCACGATCACATGTTCACCATTTGCAATCTTCCCTGCCAGCTTCTCCAGAAATGCAGTCAATGCAGAAGCCAGCAGGGAAGGTCACAAGTCATTGGGGTAAGTCTCCTCCACAAGTGCACCCTGCCCCAGCCCTTCTGCCTCACACTGTGCTGGCCACACGAGCACCCCTGCGCACCCTCTTTGACGGTTGCCACGCCTCCCTTGCACCCTCACGTAGACTTCCCAACCTGTGTTGTGCCTCTTGTGCACCCCCTCACACCCTTGACCCACATCAGGCCTCTTGCACACCCCCTGGCACCCTTGCACATCACCCTTGACCCATGCTGCACCTCTTGTGCACACTCTTACACCCTCCCTTGCACCCTTGCACACCCTCCCCAACCTCCCCCACAACCCCTGTGCACCCCATGGTTCCCTCCCCCACCCGGCAGCAGCTACTTACCTGCTTGCTGGCCCGGGACTTCCTGCTAGCTTCCCCACTAACTTTGGTCATGGGAAGTTGTCAGGAAGATGCCTCAGCTCACAACTGTGGGATTTGGTTAATGACAGCAACCAAGCCTGCAGAGATTCCTATCACTAAGTGATACAGTCACACTTTATGACTGCAGTGCTTAGCGAAGGAAATTCCGGTCCCAACTGTCATTGGAAATTGAGTACTACTTGTACAACCCATTCAGCATAGCCATTGAAAAGGCTCACCACTACCACCATTTCTTCAGGCCCTTACTAAAGGCCACAAGACTAGGGGCCAATCTAAGTTCCGGGGGAATGTTGTTACAAATGTTTGTATGTTTTTCAATCAAGCCTATTATTTAGCACCATTTGACTATCTTTTGGGAATTTGTTATTTATTTTTAACAGTTTAACAATAAAGTTGTATCACATTGTGTTACAAACTGTCCTGCTAATAATCATCAGCAGAATTTAATTTTAGAAAAATGTGGAGTTTTATTCTGATGCATATTACATAGGAAATTAATGTCACTGATCAAGAAGAAAGCTGACTTAATAGTCAGAAAGCAAGCAAGATAAATCATCCATGATCATTTTATAATTTTTCATGTATGTAGTTCATGAAAACAGCAAATTACTCCTCTGTACAAGTGCCTTAACATTTTCATAGTTGAGGTAATAGACAAGACAGAAGTATGGCCAAGAAATTCTTGGAAAAGGGCAAATGTCTCTAAAAAAGACAATTCTCAATGTACAAACACACACACACACACAAATAATAAAACCAACTGCCTGTAAGTGTTTAATCTGGTACCACATTATATCAGAACATTACTGTATGCATTACAAAATCAAATCAAATCTTTATTATGGTCATAGACTAAAAATGTGTTCACTTTCTATCAGTAATTGTTTCAAAGGACAGTGTTCCTCTTCCTTGATAAAATCTCATTTCAATAGGAATTATAACTACACATCAGTCTTCTATATATGTTCTAGAAACGCTGGTTAAGAACTTTGGCAACTAGTCTTATTATGTCCTAACCAGTCCCATTAAAGAAAATGGAAATGTTCAGCCTTGAGAAGATGAGAAACGATAGAAAGGATGTCACACAGAAACAAGCCAAGGCCTGTCCTCTTTCATCCTGGAGGTAACAGAATAATGGATTTAGGCCACAAGAATGTTAATCAACTAGTAAAAACAATATGATAGGGGACCCATGATCCATGGAGGTGATTGGCTCTACTTCATAAGATGTGTTCAAAAAAAACCTGAACAGCCAATTGTTATGAAAGTTTTAATTTTTAGTTCATGCACAGACTTCAGGGTTGAGCTAGATGTTCTGAAGGCCCATTCCAATTTTCTGATTCTGTGTATCTGGCCACCATGTTATAATGTTAACTGAATAGTATTTCCTATATAAAATGCAGCATACCTCAATAGAGGATGCTAATTGTCTTTAATGCTCAACGTTAGCATGAATTAAACCTTTAGCTCCCCAGTTTTCAATTTCAGTAGCAAACAGTCATAATTTATGTCAGTGCATTTTTAAAAGTATTATTGTAAGGATCAGTACAGATACATTCAATTATTAGTAGGATACAGCCTGATATGCAGGAATATTTGTTTTTTACTAGAAGACAACAATGGAACTTGCCAGCTGACAAGGTTCATCACAACTTTCCTCCTAGATTCCACAAAGCCTTTGAAACAGCTTTCGGCATACATATTATTTACCTCACTTATAAACCATATATTTTCACAATTTCTGTCTAAATTAAACTCAATGAAAAGGAGTGTATTAAATGAACACACAGAATTAGAGAGAATACATGCAATATTTTCCAAAACATTACCAGTATTGTTTACTTTTAAATCCCAGTTTAAAGTGTGAATCTTGAAGCAATCAGCCAAAGAGGCAACACAGAATTTACCAAAATACAAATGGACTTTTTGAAGCCACTGAGTATTAGGTGATGAAGATGCAGATGTACTGCATTAAAAAAACAAGACTGCAGGTATCTGCCTACCAATTATTCTAAATAAGTTTATTATTAAGATGAGAGATGAGTTTAGTTTGAATAACGCATATATGAATTAAACTAACTGAGAAACTGATCACCTAACAATATACAATTGATTATGACACAATCTAATTAAGAAGAAAGTAATGCTTCCCCATGCTATACTCATCTGCATGTTTTTTTTATTTGAAACATACAATTTCTTGAATGAAAAAACAAAAATAAAAACAAAATACAAAATACAAAATACAAAAAAAAACCTATCCAGAAAGTTACAACTCACTCTTTACCAATAACATTTTAGTAAAGGACACTTAGAAATGGAATGCCAAACAGAATCACACTTATCTTTTAGAAATTCAGCACCTGTAATGCCTATATTTAAAGGATAGGGAGGAGAAACATTTAGAAGGATTGATCTTTTTATTTCAAAGTGTTTATTTTGGTAGCAGATACATTTTCAGGGAGATGATTCATCAACAGACTGTCTCAATAGCAAACATCAAAATATTTGATTCACTATATTTGTGGATTACCTAATAGCTTCAGATTTTCATTTATCAACTGGAATATGGCTCTTAGAAAAACATTAGAATTGAAACAGTAAAGATATTCTTATCACTTGGGGAAAAACATCCCTTTAGGGACAGGGCATTTTTGAATATATAATTAGTGGGTTGTTTGTTTGGGTTTTTTTACTGATTTACTAGTTTGGTGTTTCTCTAATCACCCAGAGCTCCGCATAAATATGCTACTTGTAGTCGATGAAGAAGCAAGTGTGATCAAGTCCAAAAAAAGTTATGCAGACCAGCATAGTCATGTACAGAATTCCAGTTCACGTCACACGCATATTTAGCTAATGCTGCAGAATTTCACATCTTACAAACATTCCGGAAAACTTTAATTTTATTAATGGGGAATGCTTAAGAGTTTCCCAAGCTTTTCAGTGTATCTATAGCACAGAACTCTTATGCAAGAGCAAATGCTTATGCACATTTACAGTGGAAATTCTGCAGGTAGAAATGACTTACTAATGTGAGCTCATATTACAGCAGACAGAAAGTAGACACACTGAAAAAACTGTATGAAACACAAGATAGAAATGTGTATACACATTTCAGAATAATATCAAACTTAACTAGTGTCAATTTAATGGATATGATCCCTAAATAAACTGAACACAAATTAATTTTTCTATTACCTGCTATTAGGCCATTAGCCAATTCTTATGCCCAATTCTGGTATTAGCTGTCTATACTTGCATAAAGATATATTTCCATACCAAAAAGGACATCTTAATACATCACATCATACTGTAGGTATGTTTGAAACTTTCCAATCTTATTTAAGTATAATATTACTTCAATTAAGTATTTGAGTAAGCTGACTGCTATCAAGATTTGAAGAGTTGATTATGTGCCATCAAGTCAGTGTCGACTCTTAGCAACTACATAGATTTTCTCCATGATGATCTGTCCCTAAGCTGGTCTTTCAGGTCTTCCAACAGAGCACTCATTGCCCCTGTAACTGAGTCCATCCAACTTGCTGCTGTTGTCCTCTTCTCCTCTTTCCTTCCACCTTTCCCAGCATTAGAGCCTTTTCCAGAGAGCTGCTAGGTCTTTGCATAATATGTCTGAAGTAGGATAATTTCAGCCAGGTCATTTGTGCCTCGAGTGAGAACTCTGGGTTGATTTGTTTGATGGTCCATTTGTTTTGTCGAAGGCTTTCATGGCCAGAATACTATGGCTGGTGTGGATCTTCCGGGCTGTGTGGCTGTGTTCTGGAGGTTTTGTTTCCTAACGTTTCACCAGCATCTGTGGCCGGCTTCTTCAGAGGACAGGAGCACAGACAGGAGCAGGAGAGAACTGAAGATGCCGGTCACAGATGCTGGCGAAACGTTAGGAAACAAAACCTCCAGAACATGGCCACACAGCCCAGAAGACCCACACCAGCCGTCCATTTGTTTGTTTTCTTGGCTGTCTATGGTAGTCTCAAGTGTCAATAGAGGCAAATATGCATAGCTCAGGGTTGAACTGTGGAGTCCTTGGGGTTCTCTGAGCTTGGTTGTTTTCTTGCAGATGAGATGTTACCTGTCTAGGTAACATCTTCAGTGCTGAAGATGTTACCTAGCCGGGTAACGAAACATTTGCAAGAAAACAACCAAGCTCAGAGAACCCCAAGGACTCCATAGTCTCAGATGTCTTTGCCAATACCAAAAGTGACAATATTTATCCTATCCCATTTCTTCAAAGTCAAACTTTTGCTTCCATAGAGTGTCACAGGGAATATCATGGCTTGTACTAGTCTGATCTTTGCATAGATTAGCATTTGAATATCTTTTTCAAGCACTTCTACCAGTGCTAGTCTGCAGCAAATTTCTTGACTGCTTGTTCCTTTACCATTGATGGAAGATTCTAAAAGGCAAAATCTATCTACCGCTTCAATATCTTCATTATTAATTCTAAGGCTGGTTGATGTACCTTTTGTCATTGGTCTGGTCGTCTTTATATTTAATTTTAGTCCAATTTTTTTGCTATGCTCCTTGACTTCTATTACTGGACCTTGCAAATCCTTTGTATTTCTGGCTATTAGAGTAGTGTCATCAGTATAGCACAGGTTATTGATGTTTCTTCCTCCAATTTTAAAACCACGCTAATCTTATTCCAATCTAGCTTCCCTTGATATATATTCAGCATGTAGGCTGAATAAATAAGGGGAGAATATATAGACTTGTTGCATTCCTTTGCCAGCCTGGAACCAGTCTGTTTCACCATGTTCTGTTCATACTGTGGCTTCCTGACCTGTATAAAGGTTTCTCATGAGGACAATGAGATATTCTGGGATTCCCATTTCTCTAAGCATATTCCACAGTTTGATGTGATCAACACAATCAAAGGCCTTTCTATAATCAATGAAGCACATAGTGGCTTTCTCAATTATCCAGCATGCATTAGCAATAATACCTATTGTTCCTCAGCCTTTTCTGAAGCAAGCTTGAACATCTGGTATCTCTTTTTCCATGTAGGGCTCTAATCTGTGTTGGATGATCCTAAGCATTATTTGGCTAGCATGTGAAATTAAGGATATTGTACAATAGTTTGCACGCTCTGTGAAGTCTCCTTTTGGAGGGCTGACAGGAAGCTTAACTTTAAATTTTATGTAATTCAGCCAAGCAATTTGAAGGACTGTTCTCTGTCACTGGGTAATACTTTTCAGCCAGGAGGTACAAAAATAATGTGTAACACACAATTTCTTTTCTTCTCAAAGAAAACCGAATAAGAAAACAAATCACTGAATAATGTTCAGGATTGACTATTAAAACCATTTTTATTATCATTGTTCCAATATAGTAGTAGAAGCTACAAGAGTTTATCATTCATAAAGTACTTTAGTGAGCTCAAACTCCTTCATGTACATTGCCACATGTGAATTCTACATTGTAACTATGTAATACAATGATTAATTATTACAGATATAATTATTCCAACATTACTGATTTGGTCATACAAAACAAACTAACGAATAATTGGAACAAGCAGATGAACATACCTTGATAGAATATATAATAAAGATAAGGAAATGGATGGAGAAATTTTAAGATGTTCAAATGTTCAAAAGAAGGCAGTGGGTACTATAAGGTCTGTTATGAGTATGAATGTTTGTGGAAAGAAGCAAAAATGGCTGCATGAAAGAGCATGCTTCTGCTCTTTCTGTTTTATGGAAGTGAGAATTTGGTATGTCAGGAAAACATAAAATAAGTTGAATACAGTGAGAAGGGGATACTGGTAAAATAAGAAGAGAGAGGGTCAAGAATGAATGGGTGCTGAAGGAATATGGGCTGAATATCAAGTAATCCTGCAACTACTTTTTTATAGAATCAGTATTTTAGGAAATATAATCGAAATTACAGTACTAAAAGACTGGGCTATTACCAAGTCTGGAATTCAGATCTTGTTTCTCTTCTATTGATTCAACTCATGGGCTTTGGCAAGTACAGAGTTTTGTTAGCCATAGCTCCAGATTAGTAGCATAACTACATATATAAACCATAACAAGGAACAAGCAAACAGAGGGCCAACACCAATCTGACACTGATTCAAGGTTAAGAGCCCATATGGGAATATGCTATAGGTTAAAAAAATGCATGCAATACATATATAATGCAAAAAGAAATGTAGGACACTGTGGATAGAACCAAATAATACAATATGCACAGCACAGGAACACCCAGTTACTTCAATAATTTGATCATAATTTGTATTTCATGTGCACTCAGCTCAACCATGACACCAAAATTGGTTAATTTTTCCTTGTGTTAAAATGGCTCTCTCACATTTTAGAGCTTTTTTCCCATGTAACTTCTACCACCGATCTGATCTCTTCAAGTTTAAAAATACCATTAAGTTGTTTCTTTTCAGAAGACCTTTATGATGGGACCTGTAAAAAAGCCAAGACTTTCTGGAACCAGATACATAAGACTTTACAAAATATCTTAAAAATGACTATAACAAAAAAGCCATAATTATTCTTATTGAGAATGATAGATGAAGAGTTAGAGAAGAGACATGGACAATTACTATTATATATGATCACGGCAGCAAGATTACTGTATGCGAAATATTGGAAGGAGGAAAGGATACCAACGATAGAAGAATGGACAGTTAAAATAATGGATTTAGCACAAATGGCCAACGGATTTGATGAAAGATAAAAATATGGTGGACTTTAAGAAGATATGACAACCATTTCTTGATTATCTGATGTTAGTGGAATAAAATGACGCACTGACTACTGGTTTTGTATATTAAACAATTGTTTTAATAGAAATAATAGTAAAATAGATAAAACAAAGATAAAAGATTAAAAGTAATATAATTACTGGTATATTTACAATGTTTGATAGTCGGAAACCACATTTTAAATGGCTTGTTTTTTTCAGTCTCCTTCTTTCTTCTTTCTTTCTTTTTTATATACTGTATGTCCTTGTCAGATTTATGTTTGTAGATCTTAATTTTCTATATTATTTGTTGTACTTAATGTAGCCTGTACATAGCATTTTATAATAAAGATATATAATTTTTTTTAAAAAAGAAGACTTTTATGATGCTAGAAAATCTTTATCATTATTGAATATAGATTTATATTAAGTTTTGCTGGTTTTAAAATATATTGATTTTTAAACTTTTATTTTTCATACTAGTTTACACTGTGCTATATTTTATTACTTTGCCTACTATACTTAGCTGTAAGTGCACACTAAATAAAAATGGCTGCTGCTGTTGCTACTGTTGCTATTACAAATAATAATTTACTTGGAAATTAACATGTTTCAGTGTTCAGAACATATATCTATTGAAGACTTATTTGTGTATGGGAGGGCAGGTCTGTTTGTCACTTAATCTAAATAAATCCATCTTAGAAAAAAAATCTAATTCATACATTCAGGATACATACTTTGTATGTGCACAGTAGTTTTGCTGGTGGTCTCAATGGAAACATCGGCTGTGTATGCCTAGTCAGCTCTGCAAGCAACTATCCAAGACTTCAGGCTATGGCTGCTTCAAAAAGCACTCACGTTAACACAGGTTGCAGCATGGCTTTAATTGCTTTGCACAGCCCTAGTAGTTATGTAAAAAAAAATATTTTGAGATCAAAATGTTCCAGACTTGGAACAGTCACTTCAGAGTTGTGCCTTGACCTCAGGATAAAACATACCAAGTTCTCTAGTTTTGTTTCCCTCCCCAACTTGAAGATAAAAACGAAGCCTTTCATTCCATTGTGTTTCAAGTGTTCCTATATCCTGTAATTGGCCATGAAGATCTACACAGAATATTAATGTACAAAGAAAAGGCACAAATTCTGTCCTGGCTGGAACTAGCTGAGGGGAGAAGGGCAGTAGTATGAGAGAGTGTCAAGCTAAGCACAAATTCAGAGATGCAGAAACAGCCTGAATATTAAACAAATGAACAAAAAATTGTTGACTACTTGGTTAGTAAGTTTACTGCTGTTTTATTTTGCTTTCCTATGGAAAAGCTAGAATTGGAGTGTACGTTTACTATTTGTTATAGTTTCATTTTCAGGGAGTTGCAAATGTAAGTCTTGACTGCACATATACATTAACAGATGTTGCTATGCTTTTTAGCTGCCAAATACAAAATTGTGTTGCTTTGGTTCTTTGATGAACTTGGCAGACAGATTGCCACCTGCAGAAACGTGTACTGTGCTTTGCATTAGGAAGAAACATCAGTCCAATTAACCCCCAAAAGTGTATTTTTTGCTGTTATTATGTGCTCATGGACTGTACTGAATGCATTGTTGTTACTTCTTTGCTTCTTCTGGGATCAGCTTGTGGCTATTTCTGTTGGTGCATGCAGACTGGCTATAAAAAGCAAGCTGTTTTTATTGTTTGCGCTGGAAAATTTAATTTGCCCTTGACCATTTTTTCTGTAGTTTGAGTGGTAGGTCCTGGACTACCTCCCCATCGATTTTTATGGTCATAAGGCAAAAAGAGGAGAGATTTGATCAGTGTTTCCACTGTTCCCTATGGTGGATCAATCAAAATGTTTTTAATACAGCCACTCAAAATCAGTGACTCTAACTGTGACTAAGACAACTGTCATTGATTTCAATGGGTGTTGCCCAGTCACAATTAAGCCTACATCCAACCTATTAAATTGCTGTGAAATTTGGCCTGGGATTTGTAGCATCAAAATGAGCCACCCCATCGTAGCACAACTAAGAACTAACTGTCCAATTACTTGTGGGATAATACCTTACAAAAGTTCTAAACATATTAAGCTTGATATGAAAAGAACACACAAAGAAGTCATTTCTCCCTTTCTCTGACTTGATACCAACATAATGCATCATGTTGCCTTTAAAAGCTTTTCCACTTTTTTTGATTGCCATTTTTTTCTCTTTATTTCATTTGCTTTTAAAAAATGTTCACAGTATAAACTGAGTAAATCAGTAAACTCTTGGGGCATTGTAATATTCTTAGTCACATATCTGGCTCTTCTTCCCAAGTGCCTGTTGTTCTCTATCACTCCATTTCCTTCCCATATCCTAACTCTTCTCTGTGTTTTTTTCCTCCCACTCTAAATCCTCTCCTCTCCTGTACCCAGCCATCAAGCTAATTCCCAGCTCTGCCTACTTTGCTACCCCTCTTTCCATTACTAGTCCTGACCCTCCATCCAGGCCTCCTTCTCCCTTTCTGCCACTCTGATTCTTCTCCCACTTTCTCTACTCTGCAGGCCAAAATATAGTTCTTCTCAAGTTAGGATCCAGCTTCCTTCTGCTGTTGCTGCTGATGGAGATGGTGATGGAAGTGACTGCAGTAGGGAATATAAATGTGAGTGGGTGATTACAAATGTGTGCTTGAGAAGTATGTGACTGCATTGGAGAAGGGGTGTATGTGTTTAAATGTGTTTTTAAATGGATTAAACTTTGACCAGGAGTGTCTCTGGGCTAATCACTCTGTCAACCCCACCTAGTCCAACCTATCTCATAAAGGGAATAAAATAAAGGATAGGCCCTCATATAAACAAACTTGTATTCTCAAAGAAAATGTGGATTATATATGTCTATCTGTATTTCATACATATTTTTAAAAAAGCAATTACTTCTCCAAGGTGTCCCCTTTTTAGAAATTCTAAATATGATAACTCAAAGTTAAGATAATTCATCAGTGAGATTATGCAGGCATTTAGCAGTATACAGAAGATATTTATTTGAAAATAAATATGTAAAATTTGTCTCTTGATGCACATTGTAATCAGTAACTAAGCTTCTGCTTAATTCTACTTTTCATAACTGACAGATGCTCATAGATTTAACTCTAATATAAGATATAGTTCCATCTGCCCTTGAATTAAAATAGTGCCTAGAATTTAAAGAATTATGTTTCTTCATCCATATTATTTTTAAATCATGATTAGAAGTTTAAAATACATTAATACACAAATACACTTCAAATTATTTCAATCACTAATATCTAAGGACATATATGGAACTAATATACTAATATATCTAGGAGGGAGTCAGAACAAACGTTATTAGTATTTTGTCTGATATTATCTAATATAATTTAATATTTTTGTAGATGGACCATATGCAAATTTAGGAACTTGATATTAACCTCTTATATGTCTGTTACATCAGGTACATTGTTTGTTTGATTTTTGAAGGAATGAATGGAACAGCAAAGTGGGCAATCAACATTCAAAACAACCTCCTTTCTAGCTTCTCTTAGACTTGTGTTGAAATCTTCAGTACCGTATGAAGTTACATAAGACAAAAGGCAAACTAACAAAAGAGGTGCAGAACAAACCTAAATATGGAATGAAACCAGATATTACTTCAGGGGCATTATATACAGGGAGTCTATAGAAAACAGCACTAACACAGTGCTTATATCCACTCAAGCATAGATGTCTTTCCTAACCACAATAATGTCAAAACAATGAAGCATGCATCAAGATGTCATAGTGCAAGCTCTCCCTTTTGCACTTTCATTGCAAAGTTGACCACTAACATCTGAAGAGCAGAATTTCCACTGCAGTGTTGTCACTTATACATTTTGTCACTTGCCCCTGCGGCAAGTGACATTTTTTCATAGGTTTCTGGAGATGCCTATGTTTGCAAGCCCAGTAAAAGTTAATAATATTAACATGGTCCAGTAAATTATAAAGGGAACGCCAAAGCGTAGCAGGCCAAACATCACCAGACACTTCAACAGCATCATAGATGGCATAAATTCTGATCATGGCGATGGGGAAGTCTTTGATGTTGTGGAATTTGAGAGTCAGAAGAAATTTATGGGATTTTTCCTTACATTTCTTAGATATTTGTTCTTGGAAAAATTGCTGCTCAGGAGATGGATTTTAATTTTGATGGTCTTAAGGATCTCGTTTTAAGAAAAACTCTAAGAATAATTAATTAATTTGTCAACTTGTAACTTCATATTTTTGTAGTGAATACACATTGTAATATAGCAATATAGTAATGCAATAAACATTATAATATAGTAATGCAGTTATTACAATCATAAGCTTAATTAATTGCAAATTGATAAGAGAGAGTTAATAAGCATATGTATAATATGTTAATTGTACAATTAATAAATATGTTTTACTGATGTGAATTTCATACAACCAATTCATACAGAGGGCAAGGTACACCACACAATCCCAAATTCCAAATATAATTATATTGTGTAGGATAATATTATGGGAGGCTACTAATTAGATGAAATTTCTAAGCTGAATTCTCCTACAGAAGGAGGCAAGTATAAACTAATTATAATTATGTTAATCGTGATCTTGTGCAAGTGCCTCAGCAGCTATTGTTATTATTAATTTATGCAGGTTTTTAAAATATGTATTTTGAAAAACTAGAAAGAACATCACAGAAATAAGTAAGATATTTTGCATTCATAGAATTACATTATTTAAGTATAACATTTTGCCATTATATTTAACTTCACAAAACGCCTAGGGATTCTCAGTAGATGAGTCTATATAATCTATGTGCAGAAGTGAGAATCCAAATCTAAATATGTTCTATTATGTTATGTTGCATTATAGTATACCATAAAATTGTTTTTTATGACGTGGTGTTCATTAGCAAGAAAGCAAGAAAATGAAAAGAACTACAACAGTAATGTAGCAATTAATCATTGAAATACATAAACTATGTTTAATATCATCCCAGAAATCAAATTAGTGAATGATTATTCTGGACTGGGAGTTTCTAGTACTTCTCAAATACTGTTATAAATAAGCTATTAACACTGGAATTTTGGAGTTTTCTACCAAAACAAGTCGGGATGAATTACCTCCACAATCAACACAAGGAAGGTTGAGCAATCTTCCAAATTTAGGACCCATGTGCAAAGTGGGTCAGGTAGTTGTTCCATACACCCATTTTTAAGTTTCCAAAAAATTTCAACCATACAGTCCTGTTCACCAAAAGCTTAACCCAATTAAATCCCTTTACCAGGATATTGACAGCACAACATTAATAAAAACCACAATCACACTGGATTATTTACCCACCCATTTTCTCTTGAAGTAACTAAATTACTGGCAAGGCTTTATGATATTACTAACCTTTTAACCACTGGCCAGGCAGGTCATCTCTAAGCCCCAATTCACATTAGCATTTACAATTCTGACTGATTCTAACTGGGCTGTCCTCTTCCCTTCCATCAATCCCCACCCCCATTCTTCTCCACAAACCATCTAGACTGCCAGTCGCTGGCAAACATTACACTTTCCCAATTCACAAACACGGACACAGAGAAGACAGAAAACTTCCTGTCCCTCACCATCCAAATTCTCCAATCTCTCCTTTCAAACCTAGCTTGTAAAAGCTTGCTCACATTCCCTAAAAGAAAGTCATTAATGAGGAAGAAAAGGAACACTGAAGGGGACAACCATCCAAGCACAACCAAGCTCAAAGAGGCACAAGTAACTCAGAGCATATTCCTGACATCCAGGATACACAGGGAAGATAGAAAAGCTCCAGAAAACAGGGCAATAGGCCCCCAACTCCCCTTTCCCTTCCTTTACATAAGGCATACAGAGTTGCCAAAAAATGTTGTTTGTTCATATTTGGGAGCATGTGAAAGTTTATATAAACTTTGCAGAGCCTGTTACAAGTGCCAAGAGGAAGACAAGACCTAGAATCAACCAATTGGTGGTTAGGAATCCATATTTAGGAGTTACCATGACAATGGAATTCAAAATGACAATTTTTCAGCTGTTCTTTCCTTTCAGATCTTTTTCTTGGAGGACTAGGCAGGCAAACTGAGACAAATGGTTTGGGTATGAATTTCCTACAGTACTGCAATGCAGAGGTTAACACTAGACAAGCTATGTCTGTTTAGAGCTAAATTTAATCATCAGTGTTATTTGAATGGGTGAATTAACCCACCATTTTTATTTTATTTTATTTTAGTTCCCACAACCCACAGACCTCTTCTCTTGATCCTGATAAGCCTGTTGTGGACACAGAACCTAAGTGTATGATCAAACACTTAAAATGAAAAAAGAAGAAAAGAATCAATACTACTTATTAGTGATATGCAAAACTCACTGATTCAGGAATGCAATACTCCAAGAACTCTTGAATGTTCTATTTTCCCTCTGGACCACGCTGAACCTTCTCTGCACCATGCTGCTCCAGAGCACTTTGAAGATTTCCAGAAGTATATCTTCTGAAACAAAAGTGGTTCAAAGTGTTTTGGGTGGTCCGGTTCCAAAGCAGATAGGGAAGGAAAAAAAATGTCCATACACTTTACTGCAAACTCAAAAGGCACTGGGACTTAGTTTGCACTAAAAGAATGTGCCCCATTTTTTCCCCTCCATCTGCTTATCTTGGAAACCATCCTTTTGTTTGTTCATCTCCAAAAATTCCTTTAGCATATTAAATATTATGTTAGCTTTGCTGCAACTTGAATACATGGTCTCCCAAGTTAATAGCTCCAGACGAAAAATATAGATAATACTTTTCAAGTAGCAAAACATGCTGTTATGAAACAATATACAGGTAGTCCTTGCTTAACAACCACAATAGGGACCAGGAAATTAATTGTTAAGTGTTGTGGTCATTAAGCAAGGCATCACATGACTGCACCCGATTTCATGACATTTTTTCAGCAGTCATTAAGCGAATCACTGTGGCCGTTAAGCAAATTATGCAGTTTTCCATTGATTTTGCTTGCCAGAAGCTGGCTGGGAAGGTCACAAATAGCAAACGTATGACCCCGGGACTCTGTAACCATCATAAGTGCAAGCTGGTTGCCAAGTGCCCAGATTACAATCATGTGATGGTAGGGGTGCTGCGACAGTCATAAGTGAGAGGATCGGCTGTAAGTTACTGTTTAGTGCCATCAAAACTTCGAACAGTCACTAAATGAATGGTTGTTAAGCGAGGACTTCCTGAAATACGGTAAAAGGGCTTTAACTATCTTCTTACCAAGCATATTTACAAGTCCCATTATACTTAATGGACATTAAGTGAAAGTGGAAGTGACAGAATAGATACCTTAGGCAGAAATTCAGTAAGTAACGGTGTTGCAAATAATAGAAGATAGCATTTTTAATTTGAACTTCATCATCTAACTACTAGCTTATAAATCTCATCCATTCATGAAACAAAATTCATTTTTCAAATTACTTGTCCATGTTAACTCTATTGAGTAGTGATTTCTTTATTATTATAAACATCACATTCAACTTCTTATGTGGTATAATTTCTGTTATGAATTACATTCAGTCAAACCTTTTTCTTTAATAAGACAGTTTAACAAGGCAACAGAAAGTCCTAACTGTTAAAAACAAAAACAAACAAACAAACAAACAAAAAGGAAATTCAATCAGCCCCATTTGGAAAAGCAACATGAAAGGGGCAAAGAACCATTTCCATAATGGCAGAAAAGTCATAAAAAAAATCCTCCTTCATATGTTTCTATTTTCTCAAGTTGATTTATGGTAGCAAAAGAAAAAAGTAACACTCTTTGTCCTAAAACAGAACCAGGAGAGAACACAGATCTTTTTTTTTAAAATGAGACACAAAACTGCTAAGGTACTACATGATTTTAGTGTCTAGGTAGTCGTCGCTTAATGATGGTAATTGGGACCAGAATTTCCATCCCTGAGAATTCAGTCACAAAGCAAAACATCATATGACCACAATGATTAGCAACAGTATTCCCAGAAGTCCCTGTTACCATCTTAAGTGAAAATCCCACATTGTTCAGCAAGAACCTCATGCGACTGTGACTTGCGACTTCCTGCCAGCTTCCCACAAGCAAAGTCAATGGGGAAGCCAACTGGAAGTTGCAAGTCCAGGCAGCTGGCAAGCAGGCCAGAGGGAGGGTGAGTACAGGGGTGCTGTATTGAATGTGTTGAGTGTGTGTGGGCTGGGGAGGGGTTGCTATGACACTGCATGAGTGCGTGTGGGCTGGGGAGAGGTTGCTGCAGCACCACGCGAGTGCATGAATGCTGCGGAGGGGGTGCTCCAGCACTGTGCAAATGCATGCAGGATGCAGAGGGGGTGCAGCGGCACAAGAAAGCTACTGTGAATCCCTGGGATTTGTCCTCCACAGAGAAGCTCCTTGGAAGAAAAGGTTACTTGCAACCTTTCCTGCCAGCTTCCCCACTGACTCTGCTTGTCAATGGTTGCAAATGGTGATCACGTGATCACAAGAAGCTGCAACCGTCATAAGTATGAGCCGGTTGCCAAGCGCCCAGATTGCACTCATGTGACCACAGGGATGCTAGGACAGCCAGAACCTTGAGGGCCAGTCGTAGCCACTACTCGTTCAGCACCACTGTAACTTCCAACAGTTACTGAATGACTGGTCATTAATTCAGGACTACCTGTATGTATATGTCACTATGCCAAGATTTAGAAGAAACATAGGAAATGTTCTCATTAAGCCTCAGGTACAAGGAAAATTTGAAACTGCATGAGAAACTGCTGATGGTTCCCAAACATGAAGTAATTATTTCCAGTAAAAGTTCAAATCTAAACCTAAATATTCCTTGTCACATATTTCGGTTCTTATTTCATGTTTCATTAAAAAAAAAAAAAAAAAAAAGCTTTTTTTGTGGTCATGGTAGAATAATGTGAATAATTTTTAAAAAGTACTTTTTTAATGTCAAACTTTACATCTCCTGCCATGGGAAAATATAGATATAATTCTACAAAATCCCATAGCACCTGATGCCATTACCCAAAATGTTAAGTTCTTCAGAAAATTCATAATTACAGTTAAATTTATTAATACTAACATTTTTATCTTGTCTGTCAGATCCACAATAAAGTCTGCAACATGCCTTAAAATTATGTACACACTTATAATCTGGAAAATACATTAAAAAGCTAATGAAGCAAATAAAAATTCCCTTGCCAAAATATTAACAGCCAGAGTGATAGTAAGTGTCAAAGCTAAAGACGGGAACTGTAATCCACACAGAAATAGAGAGAGAACTAGTTGAACTTTTCATGAGAAAATAGCCCATTATGGGAAAGTCAACAACTACAACTTTTTTTGAAAAACAGACAGATTCCTGAGTGGAGATGTTTCTTCAGTATTCCAAATCCCTATGTAATTGTGCTTTAAATGACCAGTCATACCAGCTGGACTCAGGTATAAATTGGATATAAACCACTGACACAGATAAAATCTAGATACATTTTATTTAGAAAGATAGCCTTTGGGCAGTAGTCTAGCAACTCTATTTTAAATCAATGCTAACTTGTAGGAGCCAAGGCATGCGTACCTTCACAAGGAAAAACTGTACCTGGCATATCAGCCAAGAATAATAAAAAAGTCTCTCTAGGTATAGTTTATCCAGTACCTAGACAAGATTTAAAGCACTTCCAAACTAAAGCATTACCTTAAGGTAAAATGTTTTCTTGTCTGGGCTGCTCAAATATCAATTTCCAGATGGGCAATAATTTCAGCCAATAGAATTCTAACTGGACTGGAATCAGACACTGCGTGTATATCCAGCCCTTCAGCCACTATATTTATTTGCTCAAGATAACTAACTAAAAATAGTGTGTGCCATTCTTTTCTCCCAAACCTAGTTTTTTCAGATCTTATTCCCTCGGCTGTCATTTAGATGATCTGGAAAGTGGACGACCATGTAAGAAGTTTGGGCTTCTGAAACAGGCCTTATCAATAAGAAATGTTTTTATTTGTTTTACCTTCTGCTTTTGCCAAATGATTCATTTAAAAATATAACTATTATGTTTCTGCAACTCTTTGTAACTCAAATAAATTACTTTAAAGGTGTAAATTTATTGCTAAAATGAATTTTGTTCAAAACATGCAAAATACATTTTTTATTATTATTAAATGTGTATGCTGCCCATCTCCTCCCTACAAGCAGGATTTTAACAAGCATTTAAGCATTGTGAAAATTTACATACTACCTGATAATCCATAAATTTATCAATCGTTATACTGTGGAGGTTGCTGAAATATTAATACATTGTCTACGGGGTTTTTAAACAGCATAAATAAGTTTTAGTTTCCAATTTTAAAAACTTGAATCCATAAATTATATTCAACAATAAGCATTCATCCAAGACTTACAAGTGGTATTACCAAACAGAATTAAGGTTGATTTTTCTACTTTAGCTTTCTCATCCATATGTTCATGCATCATGACACAGCTGGGTAGGGCCATCCATATATTATCATCCATATATAGCACAAGCAGAAAATCAGAAGAGCTAGGCATTTGCTTTTTCTCTCTCACTCATTCCATTGATGTGCACAGTAAGAAGTCGATATCCAGCTCAATAAATCCATCCTGAATTTATTTAGCATTTTGTCAAAAAAGCAGGAAGGTTTATTTAAACCTTTGCCCCCCCCTTTTTTTTTAACCTTGGTGTTACCTCCCCCACCCACAGGGTTGGTTTCTTTAATGGCTTCTTTATTTTGGGGGAGTGGAGAGGAATTCTATTTTGTTACCATTTCTTTGAAATGTTCATGACTGTGAACACAAAATAATAGAAATTGGAGAAAAAATGGAACATCCTTGACATCCTAAAAAAAACAAAACACTACTTTGGCATGGTACAGGATAAAGAGTTTTCCCTCAATTAAGATATGCCCTTGAGCCTCTGTAGAATTACTGAAAAACTAACCATTGCTTTTAATTCAGTTAAGCAAGAAGATATAGAACTCTATAATAATTAACATAGATTAGCTCTTTGACCATACTGAGTGTATGTAGTCTTGCTTACACACCAAACAACAGAATTATGGCCTTGGAAAAATCATCTAGCTTTAAAAAAAGGTCCCACAATAATGAACAGTAATTCAGTGTAATACATGATCTTCCTGCAGTGTACTATAGTGTATGTTTAATGGCTAACCTGCCTTGAGAGACTGATAGGTGATCCTACCCTGATAGAATGGAAAAGGATTTGAAACAATTTCATATCAAACATCCCAAAATGCCATGCAGCCCTCATGCTCTCCTATTCTTCTAGCATGGATCTGTGCTTGCTTGTTACTGCTATATGCTAATTAATAAGCTACACAATCAAAAGCAGTGCCTTAACAAAGGAGTTTTCTCTATTCTTTCCAACCCAATGGACTAAAAATTGGAAAGAAAATATGTAAAGGACCTCCAAATTCCATCTGTCTTTCTGTCAACAGGATAACTCTCTGAACTGAACGCAATGGGACCAAATTTGATCTGGGGGAGGAATTGTGCAAAAGAAATAGTAAGTTAAAAAAAAGGGAGTGGATCAAGTCAAGGGCTGTGTACAAAGAAATCCAGAAAAATTTCCCCAAACGCATCACTATGAGAGACACAATGAAGCAGCAGTTAAAATGTTGCCAACTCTTCCATTATAAGCCCTTGTCTGTCACAGTCACACATCCTGGACTAAACTTTATAGTAAAGGGTTGGAAAGAATTCCAGAAACCACAGTCTGCTTGCTTTTCCTACCCTCTTATGTATTTTCTTCTTATATCTATAAATAATATACCATACAAGATTTCTTGGAGTTCTGTTATTGTTCTCCTAACGTACCTTTCTATATATGTACATATAGAAAAGAAAACATAAACTCTCATGGGATTGTACACAGCAATAGTTTGTTTTTCACAATTTTTCTTTTTTCATTCCCCAAATCTCCTAATTACAGGCATCTTGAAAAAGGAACTATCAGAGTACATTGTCATACCTTCAGAGGCAAACAACCTAATAGTAGATCTGCGGATTACTTAAACCAAGGAACAAATGGGAACATCTCTCCTACCCCAAATAGAGCAACTTCTTAGCCACTATACTGCTTGGGCAGAGAGACATAAGAATCTGAACTTTGATTTCTCTATAAACAAAACTCACTTTTGATACAATAGATATTGGAAGTATTTCATAGTAGCTTCTTAGCTTTTTTTACAATAAATTTGGCTCATCAGAAATTCCTGGACTCCTGTATGCCTATCCCAGTTTTGGTTCCATTCTTACCTGCCAAAGAATTATTAGACTTACTGCAAATGACAAGACAGTGAAATCTGCAGAGAGGAGCTAAGTCAAAACTGGCAAACCTAATGTTCCTACACATCGTCTGTTCACACGTATAGGTAGAAGAACAAAGGAATTTATCCAGATAAGGGTCAACATCTATATTGGCCACCACAACTGCTGCAGTATCAGTTTGGTTGATTTATCAATTTTGTCCTCCCCCCCAAAAAAAAATCACTGGGTGCACATGCTGATAATCTCTAGACTCAATTATTCAACATACTCTGTATTTTTTGTTTGCTTGTTTGGTTTAATCTAGCCATTTTTAATAGAACATAGCAGCCAGACTTGTACTGTATTGTGCTCAAAAACGCTGTGTTATACCACTATTAAAAGCATAGCATTGCTTGTCATTTTGTTCCCAGGGAAAATTCAAAGCACCTGGCCAATCATTATCTTTAAAATTTAATACGGCTTAGCTATGTTAAGCAAGCATGTTAAGAGTGTCTGAGATCATTGACCAAAATGCATCAAGACACTATCCCAAGTTCCAAATACAATAAATAAAAATGCACATTACCAATTTGCAGGTAGATAATTGCCTGCAATTCATAACTTTCCTATGGCTTTTGGTATGGTCTGCCTATCAGAGCAACTGTTTTCTTCATACTGTTTAACTTTTATATAGCCATTCACTGTAGCACAGCATAACACTCATCATTCCACTGTTAAATGAGAACTTAATAACTTAGACAACAGAAGGATACATGATAAATTAAATATTCCATTAAAAATCAAACACTCCAAAAAATAGAGAAATAGGTAAACCATATACTGTAATGTGCTTTGTATGGATCAGTATAATTTTTCCTCTAATTCAGATATTTCCCACAGATGCCTATACAAAAATTATCTTCTGTTTTTTCATTGTCACTGACATCATGTTATCAAATACATGCAATGAGGTGTGAGGGAGGGGGCGTTACTAGTTTGCCGAGCAAGAATGGCTCCTTATCAACACTATAATGTTTATTTAGCTTTGCTTTCTACTGAAGATAATGTCAAAGACATGATACAAGACTTCGTATTAGAAAGAGCTAATCAATATACCATGTCCACTTTTAATTTTCTATAGCGATTGCTAAACGTTTTAATTTTTAACTCCTTTTGAAACTGACAGGAACCAACTGAATATGTTAAACTGCTTTGTATGAAGATCAGACAGGCATGGGACTGCAATTATATATCACAATAGCCTTTTCTTGGTTCAGAGCTCTATTCATCTTTCTGAAACACTGAAAGACAGATTGGACATAAGGAAATGGATTAGCCACAGGATGACCTGTATTTCCACACAAAAGCCTAAGTGTGGAAAAATGGCACCCTGTTAGCACCATTCTTCACTTTTGGAGAGGGAAAAAAAACATATTCATGGAAACAGCCAAAATAGTTCTTTCCCACTCATCTCAGGACAAATGTAATCTGTTTTCTTATAACTTATAACATGCATAGTGTTATTCATTGTTAATGTGAATTGATTTGTACTTCTGCTAAGTATAATACAATCCTACAACAACAAAAGAGATATGTTTGAAATTAACCATATTTTTTGCATAGGAAACCAATGAAGAAAGTCTATTATACACAAAAGCAATCTGGCAAATACCACTGTATTTCCATTAGGGTCTCTTTCCTAGAAAACAATATACTGACATTTCTAGGTATTAATGATAATTAAGTCAAAATCTTACTTGTTCTATTGTTTATTGAGAATATGTACAGATTGGATTGATTCTTAGATTAGCCATCTTCATAGCACATTCAGTGAAATCTATGAGACAAATTTGTAAAACTAACTCAAGTTTCACTGATTTTAATGGACATATTCTAAGCATGTCCTGGAAGAAGGCAGTGGAATACAACTTCTGTACTGTTGCCAAGAAACTACATGAACTTGTCTATGTAGTCACTAGGCAAGTTTAACTCAAACTATTATTTTACTCTTATTGCAAGAACAATTCAGTTTGGATCCATATTATATTTACCACTACAGTTCTATAAGTTCTGACTGAAATTTTATTTTAACCAGTTATTATGTTCAATTAAAAGAATAACTCTCTATCTAAACAGGAAATCAGATGGTCGGATGTGTCTATACCTACAAAAGTCAGAATCGTGCAAGCAACAATGTTCCCTGTTATACTTTATGGAAGCAAAAATTGGACTACCAAGAAGCAAGATAGAATATTAACAATTTTGAACCTTGGTGTCAGAGTAGACTCCTGAGAATACTACGGACAGCTAAGAAAAGAAACAAAAGAATCATCAAACCAATCAACCCAGAGTTCTCATTCGAGGGACAAATGACCAGGTTCAAATGATTGTATTTCAGACACATTATCCAAAGATCTAGCTCCTTGGGGAAATCTATAATACTGGGAAATTTGGTAAGAAATAGAAGAAGAGGACAATCAGCAGCAAAGTGGATTGACTCAATTATAGCATTGATGGATGCACCATTGGAAGACCTGAAGGTCCAGGCTAAGGATAGATCTTCCTGGAAAAAAACTATGTGGTTGCTAAAAGTAAACACAAACTTGATTGTTCATAATTAACTGATCAATCTCTACCTAAAACAAATTTTTAAGCAACAGCTAATACAATAGCCTATTTTACAGTATCTAAGGACTTCATCAGTAACAGCATGCATAATCTATATGCTGTTCTCCAGAAGTCACATATTTTAGAACCTCTTTGCAAAGAGTTCTGAATGATGTCTTAATACACTTTGGGCAACTAAATCTGATTGTATGGTAAGCTACTGAGATATTACACACTTATCTCAGAAGATGATAAAATGAAGACATGTTTATTTTTAGAAATGAATGCAAGTATGAAACCATAATGTACACATTTAATTGTACATTGAGCTTTTATTGGCAAAAATTGAAACTTTTTAATGACCCTTGGCTATTAGGCCTAAATATAACATAGTATTAAGAATCGTCATTTGCCATGTTTATGTCATGTCCTCTATCCCCATTTGTTCTAATCTAAAGAAAAGGTGCAGTCTATTTCTAGTTATGCAAAAATGAATCTCAGCAGTTCCCTTTTCAAGGACCTTTAGGATAAGACATGAAGATATGAAAATAACTATCTTCCAAACACACAGTCAACAAGTAAAATTTGTTTCAACATTAAATTATTCCCAGACTTATTCAACTATGCAATGTTACTGGAAAAGCTACAACACATCAATCACTTTAAACCATGGTCTTAACAGCATTGTTAGATTCACAAACAAAATGTTAGCTGTGTCAGATACCTACAATAAATGCACAATGCAGTTTACAGAAAAATGTCCCTTCTTTTACATGATGTAAATATAAATCAATATTGATAAGGTAAATATTATTTGCTTTCAAAATCTGAGGCTTAGTTTTTCTTCTTGTAAAACTAAATTGATGCTCCATTCAGTGTTTTAATGTATATGCCTCCTTAGGACAGTCTATAAATTTCAAATGTAGGAATACCTTTAAAAGACAACTAAATTAATATATTAGATTTAAACACTGGGTATCCCCTACTGATATATCCACTTAAGAGAAAATTTTACCAAAATAAATAATGTATGAAGAACATTTTTCATATTGTGTTATAACTGTTATTATTTTTAACATGAATTAGTTTCTGGGAGATAAAGCAAGGTATTGAAAACATCTGAACATAAATATAAAATTGTAACAAAAATATGCTTAATTCAAATAAAAACAATTGTATTTCATCCCAGTTAGCTATATGAATTAATAATAATATAAATAATAATAATAATATAATGAGTAGCATGTGTAGAATAAGAATGAAGATATTATAGTGGTAAGTTGGATGCTTTTTCTAAGATGTACTAAAAGTTCTTAGAGTCATCATACTCTGCATTTATTGTTTATAAAGATGGGTGTGAACTTTAGTGTGTGTGTGTGTGTATATGTGTGTGTGTGTGTGTGTTTCCACATTTATACACTGGCTATAAAAAACAACTATGTACATATGTATGTGTATATGTGTATACACACACACACGCTTTACTTTCTGGATATGCTGCCTCTATAATATACAATATCATCTTATCCTACACCTGTTCCATCTGAAATATGCTTGTGCTTAATCATATCATAATCATTACTGTACTTGTAAAAGAAATTAAAATCATAAATCAAGAAAAGAATCTTCATTAAATCAATAAAGAAAAAAGTAAGTTTTCAATAAATGAAAGTCTGTGTACAAACAACACATACTTTAAATTATTTGGAAATCATTTGCATCACTTCTAAATCACTACCTTTCCTTTCATCATAATTTCACATTCAACCAAGAAATCCTAAAATTAGGCAGAAAGGCCTTTTCCAATTTTAGAAGAGGAGGAGGAAGCAGCAGCCCTCAGCCCGAGATCTCCGCCTCGCCCTGACCATAGAACATGAGTGCCATCTATTGAAAATGCACTGAATTTGCTTTTAAAAAGAGGGATTATGTGTGTACACACAGAAATACGCACTCACATGCACATATATATTCATATACATATTATTTACTTTTCTGAGTAATGTATTATTACTGTTATAGGAGAACTCCTATCTGTTTACTAAGTAATTGTCCACTTCATCATCCACCAAGAAAGAAATACTGCTGTTTCCAGCTAAGGCATCTATGAACTGCTACCAAATTCCAACATTACTCAAAATAAACCATAAAATGCACTTCGCAGCTTCCCATGACAGCTTTGCCAGTAAAAGTTAAAAAAAAAAAATCTGTCATCAATAGAGAGAGAGAATTCTGGAATTAGAATATATTGGACATCATAAAATATGCACTTCGGAAATATTAACCTCGGAGTCAGCATTTGAAAAAAGGACAAAACCCAGTCTATGCAGGCATGCAGATATAATTACCTTCTTTAAGGAACTGGGAGTGGATTACAAATATAAGAAAACAGCAGATAGCTGTTCCTGCTAATGCCCATAAAGCTTTCAAGAACTGCATCTCGGGTTGGAACTCAGCAAATATCAAGAAAGTCACACAATGAATTTCCAGAGCGAGGCATCAATGTTTCCCGGGTTTAAGCCAGCTAGTAAGCACACTTCCGAAGCAGAGGAAAGGCGAGCAATCGGAGACAGCGATTTTTTTCCCCCTTCTTAGACTGGAAGAGGGGAAGAAGGGGGGTTAACACAAAGTCTCAATCAGCAGCAGTAGCAGCAACATGATCTCCAAAAAGAGAGGACCACGGAGAAGAATGAACCTGGGCTCCATGAATCAGCTTTCTGTTTCCTTGCGAGTTGAGCAGCGTGGGGGAGGGAGGCAGAGAAAGAGGTCGAGAAGAAAGGGAGGCAGACAATCTGGGCAGGATTGCGCAATCGCTCCCCCTACTCGGGTGAGGGCTTTTTTGCCTCCCCCCACCCCCCCACCCCCGCTGCTGTTTCTTCTCCTCAGCGACGGCTTCAGTTCAGCAGCTAGCAGAATGCGGGAGGCGAGCCGGTCTTCTCAGGAAAAGCCCGTGCCCCATTGGCAAGGGGGTGCTGCTGCCACCGCTGTTCCCTGGGGGCTGGTTGGCACAGTCCAGCAAGGCGAGAAGGAAAAGTGGGGCTGCGGGAAGGGTTTTCTAGGGTGGAAGGGAAAAGCGGCTCGCTGTTTCCTGCAACTTCCCTTCGACGCCCGCGTTCTGCTCCGCCCCCGCGAGGCTTCGGGAGCTGGGTGACTCTCCTCCCCAGTTCAAAGCAATTCAATTAATCCTTTCATCGCAGGTGCCAGCTGGCCATAGCAAGGCAGTTCTCGCCGCGCTGCGAAGCTTGGAAGGATGCGGGAGTTCCCTTCTTTCCTGCCCCCTCCGGCTCGCTGCCACCTTTCAGTCTCCCAACCTCGCCGTAAAAGCGGCTGGCTGCTCTGTTTCCTCGCGCGCCTCCCTCTCCACCGCAAACCGTATTTTGGAAAATAAGCAGGCGCACCGCTTTGGCTGGCGTTGCTGCCCGATTAGATAAGACCAGCCGTCCCCCCGTTTTATTTCGCCACCATCCGCCGCCACAGAAATCCGCGCAGTCGACGCTGAGGAGGCTGATGCTACGGGGGAGGGGTCGGGCGACGACCCTTGTAGGAAAGCAGCGTCTGAAGCCTCTCCTTCGCCAAGGCTCTTCGGCTCCAACCAGCGAGTGGCTTGCAAAGCTCTGCTCGATGGGCACACAGGAAGGGCGAGAACTGCAGACGGCTCGGTTTCCCCCGAGCTTCCTTCTCTTCTGGGGGAGTAGCCTGGACTGCTGACTGTAATCTCCCGTCTTGCGGGGGTGCCAGAGCTGCGTGGATGCCTGCAAGCCGGCCGAGGTAGACCCTTACTGTCAATGCCCACAGCTTCAAAGTACCGTTTGTGCCAAGCGACAGAGCCAAGTACCCTCTGGATGGAGGAAGCAGAGAAGCGAGGATCCGATCGTGTTTTTTTTTTTTTTTTTTTTTGCCGGGAGGGGATGGAGGGCGAGCTAGCTACTTCTCTTCCCTCCT
This sequence comes from Python bivittatus, assembly GCF_059951505.1. NCBI lineage: Eukaryota > Metazoa > Chordata > Lepidosauria > Squamata > Pythonidae > Python > Python bivittatus. The sequence goes on along the minus strand of NW_028277058.1, from coordinate 2,647,213 downwards.
GTGGAGAGAGTGGCTGCCTTACTGCCGTCTGCCTGCAAAGGTAGCAAAACTAGAGCCTCCCCACGCTCAAGCCCAACCTCTTATTTAAAGATTACTAACACCATCGAGTAACTTTCCCACAGCCTTGGTCCCCAACACGCTGGGCTTCTTCGGTGTTAATGAGCATGCCGGAGAGGCAGGCGGGCTTGCACGCTGGGCACAAGGAAAACTTCGGCTCCCCGGTTTCCCATCACACTCCTACAGTCAGCTCTCAGGGTAGACAAGGGAAGGTAGCGGGCAGGTGAAGCTGCAACTTGGCTGTCTGAACCCATCTTGAAGGGAAGAGGGTTGAGGCAGTTGGCCAGAGCAACAGGAGAAAAGGCACAAGGCGGCCAAGGTGTCAAACATGGGTCAAGAAGCCCTCGGATCTCCAAGGCCATCTGCATCATTCCTATTTTGACCTGGGTGAGAGTTATCTAAATGGGCAAGACACTGAAGGCTTTTGTTCAGCCGACCTGTAGAAGGCCAAGAGACTGGCTGAAAGGCCAAGAAGTAGTTGCAGGTTTTAAAAATAGCAACAAGCAAGCCACTTTCCAAAGGAAGGAGATGAAAGTATCATAGTTTACAGAATGTAAAACAGATCAGTATGTATATAGCAACAATGCGAATGGTATTAGGAGAATGGCCATTGGGAAACAAATAGACCAAAGACATGGGTAATTAGAAAAATAGAAGCTTTGAAGTCAAATAGGCAAACTCTTCATCATCTTTTGCTATTCAACATGGTTTGGTTTATTCTTACTCTACCATTCCAATTTTCATTACAGTTTATTTCTTCCAAGACTGTCTTTGTGCCATCTGCAGGGCACACCACCTGTTTCTCATAACTACCTTCTGACATCCCAGCAGCTCCCAGGAGAGTTCCTATTGGTGTCTCATCTTCTTATTGTAATTCCTTACGCAGAAAGCTATCTACCTAGAGTAAGTGTCACTAAAATCAATAGCACTTACTTCATTGAAATTAATAGGACTTACTTAACAATTTTTCACCAATCTCATTGCCTAAGCAAAGACTGTAAAAATCGTTGTTATATGTATATATAATACTGTGTACCAAAAGGTGTTGAGGTGTTAGGAACTCTTGAGTTCATGGCCAAACAGAGCGGATGCTTATCCTTTGGGATTATCAGTACAAAAGACAAGACAGGATTTATTTTGTGCAGACTTGGATATGGCTGAGATTTTATTTCAGCAGACATTGCCATATCTTGCTAGTCTGCACAACAGACCAAAAGAGTTAAATCTGAATTGTCTTTTGATGTTATAAATAGAGTGCAGAATTATTCAAGGGTGAGTTTGCAGAGGCATATGGAATACAGGTATCCTATTTTGATACTGTATCTAGCTTTGGAGATTTATCTCTTGTGTAATGTAATTCTTATTCTGCACTTGCTAGTCACATATGGATATTTAAGGGAAACTAAGGCTGAAATTCTATGCACGCTTCTTTGGAAGTTAAACATACATAACTAAAATATGTGGGACCAGCTTATCAGGCTGATTCTTAGGAAGAATGTTCTCTTCAGATATAAACTGGTTTAAAAGTTAATTTCTTGATGCTGTAAAGAAGTTGGGACTACTAGCAGAATTTGATCTTTTTAGAGGAAACATGCTAATAGTAAATCAATAAGATGGTCATGTAAGCCTGACAACAAGTGAATAGATGGGAGGCACTCAAACAGATGTTTGGTCTGTTCAGTTTTAATTTTAATAAATTTATAAGTGAAAATCAAGTTTTTTTCAGTTATGAAAAAGCAGTGTTAGGAGAAAATAACTGACATGCCAGTAAAGGGAAATATATCATTTATAACATGAATTATATATACAATTCATAAGATAAAGGGAAATTTATAATTTCAGTTAACTATTGGTCAGAGCAAAAAAAAAGATATATTGCTATATATATAAAGTTTTTTTTTTTAGAAAACATGGAAGAGTTATTTAACAATACTAGAAAAAACTTGAAATATAACTAAATAACAGAAAAAATACATTTTTTGCAACATATAGAGCAATGGACTAGGAAAATTTAAATACAAAACTGCTTCTACTATAATTAAAATATGTTAATATATTCTATATAGACTATTCATGAGGTAAATAATAATAATTAATAAAATAATTGTTGTTATTATTTTAAATAGCTATGTTGACCAAAAGAAAAGAAAATCCAGTATCTATATTGAGATAGTAGCTTATTAGGTCAATAATATTATGATTATTTCCCCAGGATTTTTCATAGGCTATTGGAGTAAAAATAAAATATTCCTCAAAAAATACAAATAAGTAATATGAAACATAGTAAGTACTAGAAACACTCTTAAAGTATAAAATTAGGGACAAAGATATAAAAAATATGTTTTCACACATGTACAATGAATAAGCATACTTCCATTCTTTCCATGCTGAGTTATATCCTCATTCAGAATGATGACCATACATTCTAGAAAAGCAGATTTTGTCAGAAACTGCTTCTTAAATGGACAATTGATTAAAATATCCAGAGGGATACTTAAGTTTTATGTTAAAAAAAGAAAGAAAAATATTTCTGGCATTTGTTCGGTAGAATTTAAAATACTGCAAGCATATCTAAATATCATGTTCTGGAGTTGATCTTTTCCAAATTTAATTGTTTCTTTATTTACTTGGTGCAAAATTATTTTTCCTTCCCTGAATTTTAAATATTTGTTTTTATCATATTTAGTGATCTACCTAGCAACCTTTTTGTTATGAACAGGAAAGAGTCCTAAGGCACTATAGAGATGAAAGCATTTACTATATTTATTAGCATCATATTATTTTTCTGATTTTTGCAACAGTTTCAAAATGGCACCCTTCAACCTTCTCCCCTACAGGGCACTCAGAGATGACTTTTTTTTTTTTCAAAGTCCAAATTTCACGAGATCTTCAGTTGTAATGACATTGTGATCTTAAGGTTGAAATTGATTTTTCATAGGAGTGGTGAAATGAAAATACAATTTTTTTTTCAAGTTTTCATAATTCACAATTATTTTGTCACCCACATCAGTTACACTTGCAGTATCCAAGCTACCACCAAAATGGAGAATATTTCATTATGTTGTAATCTGGTGTAATCTTTAGTCCCCAAAAGCACCATAATAAATGTGTTACTCTTTAAGATACCCCCAATTTTTTTCCTGGGCCAGATTAATATCGCTGTCCCACTGGAAACTCTGCACATACGGAGTTGCTAAAATAGCTTATATATTGAAATTTAAACAACATTGTTCCTAGCATGAGAATCAAAATGATAAAACATAGAAACCCTGTTATTTCCTGTAGTAGTGGTAGGGATGGAATCAGAAGAATATCTTTTCTTAAACAAAAGAAGACAAATTAAGAATCAAGAGCATAATTGGCTGATTGGTATCGTACTTCCAATATTTATCACTGGTGGGAGAAAGTGAAGATGAGGCAGTCATCTCTTCAGCCAGTGGGGAGAAGAAACAATGGTGGGTTGAGTGGAAGTCCATCTCAACTCCCGAGATAGGCAAATGGAGGAGATCCATGCCAACTACCCAGATCCGTCAGTGATAAGATACTGTTCATATACTGTTCAAATATTCTGCTCTCCTGTGAAACACCTGAAGTAAATCCTTAGATTGAAACAAGAAACCTAGTTTAGCTAATTTCCCTCTATTGCTCCCAGTGGAATAGAGTTAAATAAATAGCTAAAGATGAAAAGCAAAAGCATATACACCATCATGTGGTAAAAATTAGGAGAGTTCAAAACATTGGAAAGATACTTTAGAAAGGAACTCATTGCTCAGAGCACTGAGGCAGCCACGTTGCTTGAAGGCTTAGCACAGCCACTTAGAGCCCCTTTTGTGGTTATTATCTGTGAAATGTCCAGAAAAAAATCTTCCTTGATACTGAGCAGAGCATCAAGGGTCTCAAAATGTGTTCCCCATCCACATCCATTTACAACTACAGTTAATTCTATCAGTGATATAATCTCCAATTCTCAATATTAGCTACTATTCATTCAGTCCGTTCCTTCCATCAGCAGATTGTACGATATATTCTTCTAGCATTTGGTATACTATGTATTTCATCTGAATGTTTCTTTTATAGATTCATAACATTTAAGAATATAAAAAAAGTCTTAGTAGAATGAATGTCTTTACTGTTCTAAATTGAGGACATGTATGCTTGTCTACAATATTGCCACTGTGATTTGAAGTACCATTATGTCACCAGCAAAGTATTAACTCATTAATAATCATATATACATCTAGTGTATAATCTATGTTACTATCAAGAAGAATAAATTTGCAGTGTATGTATTTTCCAATATCACTTGATCTAGATGTATCTGTCTAATATGCCAACATCTCTTTAAATAGAACAGAGTTGAGTAATAATAGCAATAGTGCAGAAACATTAGTCATTAATCACACTCACCCCCCTCTTAAAAAAAAAAAACAATCTCAGTAACTGAAGTCAAGAATCCCTGGAAAAAGCTATGCATAAACAACACTATTGAGATATATCTGTGTCTTCTGTTCATTGTGATTACAGTATGCAAGGACACTTTAAAGCCATCACTGGGTACAATATTGTGTTGGAAGACAAATAAAAGAAAAAATTCTTTATTAATGTGTACTGTTCCCAATTCATATTTTATACCATTGTTAATATTTTCCATATATAAATGTCTTTACATCAGAAAATGTTGTGAACCTGCACCTATCTTGGGTCTTCAAAGCACAAATAAAATGCATCTAGGTAAACAAAATAGATTTTTTCTGTATACCTGCACTACTGTGTACTATCTTTCAGTATAAGGTATTCCAATCCCCAAATGCTGGTCTGAGGTATAAACTATTTGCCTTCAGGAATATAAGGCAGAAGGAATATAAACATGGGGACAAAATAAAATACCAGATAGCAATAACGGAAGTCACCTATTATTCTTGAAAAACGGAAAAAAATGTTATGGAATATTATTGCATTGGAGTTTCTGGAAGACAGGTTTTGTAGTGTATCAAAATGGCCATCATTTATTGATAATATAGAAGGAAAATAATTTGGAACAACAGCAAATAAATACATTGTGCACTGGTAACCACTTTTCCAACATTGTGTCTGCTTCTCACAAACAGGAAGGAGAAAAAAGGCACACATCATGTGAGAAAAACTGCTTAAAGAAAAGGATATTTGGGGAACCATTTTTTTTTTTTATTCATTCATTAAATTTATACAGCCACCCATCTCAAATACATGGCTCTGGGAAGCTAACAATGAATAAAAACAAGATAAAAAAAATCAATCATAACCAAAAAAAAACCCATATTGTATACAACAACCAAGATAAAACCAGCCAACACAATCAACATAACTATGGTATGGGCTCAACCACACACCCAGGGCCCCAGGCTTGGTAACAGAACCAAGTCTTCACAGCTCTAGAGAAAGCAGGTAGGGTCAGAGCAGGTCTAAGCTCCAGGGGAATGATGTTTCAGAGGGCAGGCACCATGACAGAAAAGGTTTTCTTCTTGGGTCTCACCAGATGACACTCCCTAACAGATGGGTACTGGACATGCCTCTCCTGCCAGATCTAATGGGACAGGGAGAGATGGCTCTGCAGTTAACATAATACAGAAGAAATTACTTTTCAGTTACATTACAAACTGGAATGCCTATGCAATTCTGAATTAGTACTAATTATGTTTATCAGCAAGCTTTATAGAACATAGTTTAAAAACTTTGATCTCACAGACTAGATATTACTTGTAATAGAGCTTCTTTGGTGCATCAGGATATAATGAACTGCCAGCAATTCCAGCAAAATTATGTAGAGATAATTTTCATCTAAAGACTGTTAAGTAAACACTCTTGCAAAATGAGAATAACTTTCTCCACTATGACCTTCCAATATCAGCTTCCCCCTCTACAAGCTATTCTGAGTTACCATCATGTAATTATATACAACACTTAACAATGAGAGACCCAGCTAGCACATTGTTATTTGAGGTAACTTAGTTTCATTTCTTCTCCACCCCTCACGTGTATCGTTTTCATTACAGTTTGATAAGGTATCTTCTTAATATATAGATTCATCTCTCTTAAACCTAACAATTTAAAATTAAGGAAAATGTAGTGGCATACATATTCCCTAAGCTTCCTACATTACATGGATACAAAGGTATTTAACAGGTTATTTAAGCAGTGGGTTTGGGCTAGAATATTTGAAAAACAAACATCATCATGCAATACAGTATGTATAACATCATGTAGTATAATTAAGGCTAAAGCAGCATAGATTAAGTAGTAGCACAGAACAGATCACTTTCATTTAAAATATGAAACTCCCTTGGGATTCATTTCATAGGACAGAACATGTCTTAATTCGGTCAATGACCAGCAGAAGGGATTCATTTCATACCAACATACAGAGAGATATAAATATCCTAATATGTTTTTCTCATTTTATACCAAGATCAGTGTTTCCATCTTTCCTATTGCTGTAAAGTGTTCATCAGTTAAAGATTAAAACAAAATAAATAAACAATTTGCCGTTATAAACCTTAGTGGCTTTTGTAACAACTAAGATTGTTCTAATGGATACTTCATCTGATAAATCCTGTACTGTATTACTAGTGGAATTGTCTCCATCCATACATAAGTAACTATGTATGGTTATCAGCAATTGGTAGTCTTTTAAAAATCCTCATATTTTGTGTAACCATAAATTACAACTAGTGCTTGCTTTTACATGTACATAACAGGGGTTTCCTGGGTAGCTTATAGAGCAAAGCTCGAAGTATTACAATACATAACTGATAAATAAATAAACAAATAACTAAAACACAGAAAATAGCAACAATGACAAAACTCATTTAATTTAAAAAATAATAAATCAATTAGCAGCCCATATTAAGAGAGAAAGAAAAAGCCCAGGTTTCATTTAAAATGCATACACATTTAAAAATTTAAAAGCCCTGACTTCCGGGGAAGATGGCCAGCTGAAGATGACTCCATGAAAAAGCAGAGCTGATGTTTGCGGACTTGGTTAAGGAGATGGTTAGCAGATTGGCTCCTATGATCCTCTCCGGATAAAAGAGAGAGATGTGAGATCACCCACAGTGTTTCTTCTTATGGACCACAAGACAGTGATCTCTGGTGGTGGTGGAGGACCTGGAGATGGGGGAGTTTGCCATATTTGCTCCAGCCACAGATGGAGCCTTTCAAAGGACACTAAGTTCGTGCACTTCCCTTGCTACTACCTTCAGAAATTGCTTATTAACAGCTTTAATGAAGTTAGACATCTTCAAAGGGACAAGGCTGAAAACACCCAGTGAGAAGTACCTTCAAACCTTAATACAAGGTAATGAAGTTGTATTTTTTATGACTTTAAGAATTTATCTTAAACGGCGAAAAACAAGACAAGATTCTGGCTACAGAAAGTTTTAAAAAGCTCAAGGGTTCAGAAAACAGTTGAACTTTGAATATTAAGACTATGTAATTATTTTTAAAGAATAAATGCATGTTTGTGGGAAATAAATTATCATGGCATTTAGAGATATCTCCAAGAACTGACAACTACAGAGTTACTTCCTGCACAATGCTCCCTCCCTGCTTCTCTTGCCACCCCTCTGAACCCTAGCAGCCAAAGATTTCTTGCCAGGTCAGAGGAACAGATGTGCCCATCGATGCCCAATAAGAATGGGGCAGAACTAATGGACTGTGTCAAGACTCTGAATCATTTATGGCAGCTATGTGGTGTCTTTTTGGGAACAGTCTGTCTTCAGAACAAGATGTTATAGAACAAGATATACAACAAATTCCATTTGAGAATAACATGAATGAAACTCTGGATAAGAACTTGCCATCAGATGCAAAAAGAAAATAGTATAAGGTTTTAAAAATTATGAAGGAAATAAAAAGACAACCCCAGAGAGTAATGGGAATAATTCTTTTTCATTGGATTTACAAAAGAGATTGCTTAAAGAATAGAAGAAATTTGAAATAAGGATCAACAATTATTGGAATGGATTACAGAAAAAGATTGTTCTGTATATACAAAAAAAGGAATATAAAATTAACTTATTTCACCAGGGTTAAATTGGGGCATGTTGTTACCCTGGGTGATTCTTTTTGGATTTACTGATATTTTGACTGGAAAAATGTGGAATACTAGATTTGCTTATTTTGTCTTTAAATTCTTTTCTGTATCCTAACTGTTTATTATCTAAATGCTTAGTATCTAATTGTGTGTGTGTGTGTGTGTGTGTGTGTGTGTTTTAAGGAGAAACTAGCTCTTTTTGTTAGGTTAAATTTTAGGTTTTTGTTTTGTATTGTTTTGGTATTACGATGCTGGAATTACTTTATATTTGTGAATAGTTTAGAGTTGAGATATGAAATTTTATTTGAGTGAGATAAGCTGTTATCTCTGGAATGGTTGGCATTTGGAATGAGTTGTGTATTGGAGTTTGTTGCTTTTTTAAAGGAGAAATTGTCTCTTTTTATTATGTTAAACTTTAGGTTTGGTTTGCTTATACTGTTTATGCCTTTTAAATGGGATTTTGCTTACAGTTAAGTTAAGGCATGGAAAGTTGAGTTTTATATTTGTTAATTAATTTTAATATTTTAGAGCTCTGTTTGGACTTTTTGCTGATAATTGGATAAGATTTTTATTTGATATTTACAAGATACTTATTTGATTTGTTTATTACTAATGAGTTATGGGATGAAGAATTTTATATTTCTTAATTAAGAAGGGTGAAATTATGAAATTGTTTATTACTTGTGATGAGGGTGGGAAGTCACTTTCTTAATAGGGGAATATTTTTTGTATTCTTTTTTTTCTTTTCTTTTTTTCTTTTACTTTGTATTATCTTTTATTGTTCTTTTTAAAATCTTAATAAAATAATTTAAAAAATTAAAAACCCTTTATTGTTGCATTATCAAATCCTGCATGTTTCTACAAACATAGCCTAGTACAGTACCTTGATAATTTCTACTGCTTGTTTTTAGGCACCTGATCTATCAAATTTCAATCAATCGTGCTACATATTTGCTTCTGAATGTCCATACTGGGAAATGGCTAATTTAATGTTTATTCTAGTTATGATAAAATTCACCAATTTATTTGATGTAGACATTCAAAGATATCCCTAACATCTCTATAACTTTTAATCCTGAATTTTATTCAAGACCAATAAGCCATTTCACCCATAAGCCATTTCTTTAATGTAAGCATACACAATTGGTATCTGTTTTCTGGACATACCATAAGTAGTAAGGTGTTTATCAGTAACATCATATCTAGGTAAGTGGATGAGTTCAGTATCTTAGCTTCTGAATCTCTGACTATGAGAAATTACACTAGTTTACCTTACAATAAAGAAGTTCTTTTTACCTTTTCAGCAGGGCATCTGGTAACACTTCCTTGGTTATGATGGATATTATAAACAGATATTTATAAATGAACAGGTGAACTAGTGTGACTACATACACTTGCCCAAAGAAACTAGATAATTTTGATTCAGGATAATTCATTCATTTATTCATAATTTAGATATATAAGGCCGCCCAACTCACAGTAATTCTGGGTGGCATACAGATCAAAAATAAAAATCCTATGCATTGAATTATTTAAAAAAAAAAAAAAAAGATTACCATAGCCAGTGGAACAGACAGAGCATAGACATACTAAACATAATCCAGTTCAGGTTTCAGTTCAAGCACCCCAACCTAAACCAGAGTCTGGAGAAAATACCACTCTTTCAAGACTCATTTAAATGATAGCAGTGTTAGGGCTGTTTGAACTTTCAAGTGGATGCTATTCTAGAGGGCAGATGCTGCAATAGTGAAGAGACACTCCCTAGGTCCCATCAGATGGCATTGCTTAATAGAAGGAGCACTGTTGGACCTTACAAGATGAGCAAAAACAATGGGACAAAGGACATGCCTTTGATAGCCAGGCCCTCTGCTATAAAGGGCTTTATGGGAGACAATCAGCATCTTGAATTACACTCAGAAACTCACTGGTAATCAGTGCAGCTTGAATAGCAGAAATCTTATCTTGGTTTACTGAGGAATACCTGTAATTGCTCACACCATTGCATCCTGGACCAGCTCTAGTTTCTGAGTGACCTTCAATGACAGGCCTATGTACAGTATACGTAACAATGCACAGGTGAGATGATAAAGGCATGAGTGACTATGAGAAGGGGATGTCCATCCAGAATGGCCATAATTAGCACACCAGATGGATCTGAATAAAGGCCCTTGAGCAGGAGCTATGAATCATTTGCACATGAGTTCTGTGTGGGGAAGTGCAATCTCATTCAGAATTGAAGAAGAAAACCTGTGGTGCCGGAATAACCATGAACCCAAAGCTACCTGACCTTGTCAGAGTTGAGCTTAAGTCTATTCTCTCCATTCAGATACCAGCAGTCTCCAGGCACCAAGACAAGATCTTGACAGTATCACTTGCTCTTCCCCTCTTCCCTTTTTCTATTTTCCAGCAGATTAAATTTATGCTAAATTTTCTCATACAAAAATTTATATTTGCATCATTTACATGCATTCTGTTCAATATGCTAGTTAAAGAGCTTTCTGAGAATCAGTGTACCCAAATTTATAAATGGCTTGTTCAAAATTTATTCATATTCTGTTTGCATTGCCATCTATTGCTTTATGAATGAATATAGGACATGAAGTAAGAATTTGCTTGACCTAAAATGTCAAATAACTTCTTTATTTGAACATAAGCAATATCCCAGAAGATACATTTTTCTTCCTTGAATTATCTGCTTTGTTTCATTCTATTCATGGTACAAAAATTGTTCCTCTATAGATTGTTCTTGCCTTTGAGTGAAATTGTTTTTCATGCATGCAGATTAAATATAATTTAAGAAAATGACTGGTATAAACATTGAGAGTACTTTAACTTCATACGGTGTCCACTTCTATAGAGCAAGAGATATGTGGAATATTGAAGTCAGCCGAAGACTGACAATATGCTTAAAAACTGGCTTGACATTATTAGAATGGAATATTCTTCTCATACAGACATACACAGATACACACATGCATACATGCATACAGACACCTAAACACCCCCCAATACAATAGAAGAAATTAGTATTACAGTAATTAAGAACTACATAAATATGTAAAGTAATGATTTTTAAAAAATTTATCTGCAGACAAGCCAATACAAATCAATATGTGTGAATCTGAAATAATTAAACTGCAAAATATACCAATAAACTATTGTTAGATATCAGAAGCACTATATCTTGAAATTATAATTATTACTCTGTATAAAGATTTTGAGATTAGCACTATGTTTATGCAATTGAGAACAGGATATTGCTCTTTAAATAGATTAGTACTATATGAAACTATGTATTCATAATTAAAATGCATTATAATATAAAGTTTAAACAATTCTTCCCATATCTTCCTGACTTCCATGCCGATTGAAAAGCAGTGTTTATTCTGATGATTTCTGTGCACAATACAAAACAATTGTATTGATAGAATTACAATTCTATCCTGTCCATATTCAATATCTGGGATAGCTTACCATGAATATAAATAATTCATGCATGTGGATAGGTTACAAATATAGAAGAATGTAATTCAAGACATCTCGATTAAACCAACCATATAGATATGAGACCTTTTATTTATTTCTGTTCCTGTGATACACCCTCTTTTAAAACTGATTATTGAACAGTATGTAATAACCCTATTCTAATGTTGACTCTGTTAGAATTCTAAAAAGACATATCAGTATAGGATTTAGCTTTTTTTTTTTTAAGTTAAAGTATGTGTTCAAAAGAAAAGCTAACCAAAAGAGAAGAAGAAAAACAGAATGGTTTGAATTGTTTCAGTGTCAATCAATTTTACAATGGGATAAATTTACTAAACTGGTATTATAGCAGCACAGTTACCTCTCATTGTAACCTGTTTATATAATAATTTACTTATTTGTCTACTTGATTTACAAAAACTCATAGAATGTAAGAGTTAAAAGGGTTTTTGGAAATCAGCTTGTTTATCACTCTACCTAGTGTAGGAATCTACTACTACACCACCCCTGATAGATGAACATTTATTTCTTTCATCAATTTTGTGGCCACCCAACTCCACAGTGAATCTGGGTGGCTTACAGATAAAAAAGTTAAAGGAAAACAAAATATATCAGGAAGAAAAAGAAGACAGCAGACCACACACCAAAAAACCCCCAAAACCAAGCAGCCAATAACAACCAAAAGACTCAACCCCCATCCTAGCGCAGGGCCTCATCTAGGTTCCATTTAAACACCTTTAGTCTATCATTTACCAATGCAGTCTGTTCTATTGTTGAACAGCTCTTACCATTAAGAAATTTTTCCTGATGTCTAACCAAAATCGACTTCCCTACAATTGAAACTTACAATTTTGTCTCCTTTCTGTAACAGCCCTTCAGATAGCCTAAAAACAGCTAATCATGTCTTCATGAAAAAATATAGCCTCTTCTTCACAGAAAGAGTATAGGACAAATATATCTCCCTAGGGAATGCATTGAGTAATGTGGAATTTGTGCAGGAGAAGAGCTGTTCCTTGTGCTCAATAATTGGGCCTCTGAAAATGAAGACATCTTCAAAACAATCTTTCCTGAATATCTTAATGTAAAGACAATCTGTAGCAGACTCTCAGAGTGAAGCCCTAAGTGCTTACAATCAGCACCTTCAATTTTGTCCAGGAATCAGCTTCATGCAGGCTTCATGTGAACCTGTTATTCTACATAATTTATCAGATTGTACATCAACTGGAGTTTTCAGATGGTTTCAATAGCACACGAAGTACAAAAACAATAAAAATTGTTAAAAGCACAATGTAGCTAAGCATGGACTGATAACTTGCCAAATCAAATACAAACGCATCAATGGTACACTAGCCACAAATACATATTAAATGTAAAGCCAATGCCCAGGAATCCAAAAAAGGCTAAATCCCAATTTCTCAGTCTGGTTATTAAATGTATGTAGTTTTCAAGGGAACTGATTGTTTCCTTAGAATTATATGCTAAAAAATTAAATAGAGCTAGATACCATTATCATACAAATGACATTCAAAGCTCCAGAAAACTTCTAGTCTTCTGCAGATGACTAGAAGAGCATATGAAACAAGAGATACCTCTGTTCCAAACTGTAATCCTCAGAACCATGTTTCAGAATCAGCCTAACAGAAAGAACCTGAACCATTTAAACAGTACTGCCAAGATCCAGAAGAATACCTTGGCTGATGGTATCAAAAGCAGCTGAGAGATCCAGGAGAACCAGCCACAACATGCAGTTCTTGGCATAGATCTAATCCTGGCTGAAACCCAATAGAAATGGATCCAGATAATAATTGGTTGATATTCCCTCAACTGAATAATTAAAAAGTTTAAACCATTACGATAGCTTGAATTTGATGATGCATACTATAATTGCCAGATTTAAGAGGACTCTGGCCAAGAGTGTCCATTTTTTTTCTTCATTTTCTCAATGCTCACTGGCAAAGTTCCCTGTAAATCATGTGGGAGATGGGTGGAAAGCCAAATATAAACCTGCCTTCTCTGAATTCCATCTCTTATGGTGATGGAAACTGTTCTCCTAGTAATGGAATGGGGGAGAGTAGAAAAGACAGAGCTCAAAACAGTATGCAATGCCTTCAACTCACCAATTCTCTGATTCCTTGTAGAGAAAAGCTGGAGAAAAAAATCAGGAATATACTAGAGCACACCTATATGGGTGACAGATTTTTTCTAAAAAGAAATGGCTGTCAGAAGAATTTAGTTTGCTCCAGTTCTGATCTGAGTGTGTCCACTGAGCACTTATTCTCAGTTGAATAAAAGCAGGACAGTTACACAAATTTATAGTTTATATATCATGCAATTTGCTCCAAGTTATTCAGAATTTCCTCTCTAAGTTAATTATTTCAGAATCTCTCTTTCAGTGTTTTTAGTTGTCTCCAGCCTATTGACCCTAGATTACCTTCACATGACTTATTTTATTGAAATAAATACTTATTATTTATGCTTATTTCATTTTACAAAAAACTATACTTTGTTGAATTATACTGTATGAACTATTTTCTTTGTCATGTGCTTTCTCCAATCCTGAGCATATATAGCATACGAAGACTGTTTTACTACCATAGCAGCATTTTCTTCTCTCCTTCCCCCATTTATACTAGGATTGCTCTATAAATTTCCTAAATAAAGAGATAATTTTTTTTTCCATGAAAACATTTGGACTAAAAATTACCCAGGTGGCCTTTCTCATTCCAACACATGAAACTGTGGAAATCCATTTCCAATTGATTTGAAAACACTATTCTACATCATTCTGTGGAGACACACAAAACAGCATTCTAAAAATAAACGTAACTACATCCTATCATGGACAAATCTATTTGAGCACAAACACACTGCTATGGAAAAATGTCCATTGCAAAACCTCGCCCAAGGCAATTTGATCAGTCATAGTAAGATATATTTATTTCTAGGTACTCCAACATCAGATCACTTGAACAATGAAACAAATAATATGAAATCACTAAGGAAAAATATTAACTGAGTCAATAGAATATGTACAACATATTACCAGATTATTCTCACTCATATATGCATGTTACAAGACTGTGGATGCTTCAAAATGATTTGGTAGAGGTCCATTCATACAGAAGTGCATTCATTCATTTAATCATTCCTTAAAACTTCATTTAAGAAATTGAAGAAATCAGAAACATCAAAAAGTACTTCAGTTCTTTGCAGGTACATTTGCAAGTGCTCACTTAATGTGCAAACTGAAATGTCAGGAATTAGCTTTTCCAAACTGATGCAGTTCAGTTATGCTGGACTACCATTCATGTAACCGCTAATACAGTATAAAATCAAGATGATTCTCTAGAGGTGAGAAATCTGGTAATCATGAATCATATGTCATGTAGCAACAGACATATTCTTTTCACTGCTGCTTTAGCAAAATGGAAAAGCCATCTCCCATGGTCATATAATATATTCTTCTAGACCAAATAAAAGTAAAACAAGCAAAAGCAAGGAAACAACAACAACAAAAATATATATATATACTACTACAGGCACCTGTATTGCAATAACAATCTATCATTTCAGCACCACAGAGAGACATGTTTGCAGCAATGCTGCAACATCTTTTCTGTTAGGTTGACCCTAAACACATTTATCAGGAATTATATTTGGTATTTCAATCTAGAAAGCAAAGTTAGCTTCTCAAGCAGAAGATGAGCTGCTATAAAAAGAAATAAGGAGACACAAGACCTGAAACCTGTGTTCATAAATGAAAATGTGTTTTAAAAGGCAATAATTCCACATATATAAAAATGGTCTTTTGAGGACTATGAATAAAAGGTATAAAAAGAAAGACTACAATGGAAACACAACACTATTTTTTTTTTCATTTAAAACATTGACATGAATTCCTCAAAATTCTAATATCAGCATTTCTAAACTTCATTGAAGATAGTAGTAAAGATAATTTCAACTTAAGGTATATTATCTCAGTTAATGAGAATGTTCTCTTTGCTAATAATGATAAAGAAAAAGAAATGTATAGAGCCAATAAGAGAAGAATTTAAAAAATAATACTTCAAATAACATGGATGGTTATACATCAGAACAAAGTCTAAGTAAGATGCAGGACATTTTAAAAGCGCTATGATTTTATGTGCAAGAATCTAAACTGAAAAAAGCAAATAAATCATCTCAATTCCTAGACCTAATGAAAAGGCCTAGAATGTCAAATGGGCTGATTAATCCGTCATTGATGGCTGAAGTGAAACCCTATGGTCAGTAAAAGCCTTCTCCTTCTAAATACTCAAGCATCTTGTGGGAAATATATATAAAAAAAATACTTACATTTTTCTAAATTCTTATGGCAAAAGAAAATGTGTGCTTCTAAACTAGCCTTCCTAGCCTGGGGATCTTCAAAGTACTATTGAAAGAATTCCCTCCTTGTATTCCCCATGCTGACTAGAAAATCTGGAGTTGGAGTCCAAAAGCACTTTGCTTCAAACAGTAAGATTTTAAAAAGGGCATCACAGATAAAACACCAAGTACTTCGCTCTTAGTAAATGCTGAAATACATTTTTTTTAATTTAACCAATATTAAATAAATTATATTGCCAGAATAAAGTTCTGAATTATATTTTTCTCATTAAAAATATAATAAAATACATTTTTCTGCATTGATTTATTTGCGTTATGTTGTCTTCTTTTAGTGAGTTATCTTGCTTACAAATAGACAAGGTCTAGAGCCCCTTTACGTGCTCCAAGGAGAGACGGTTATATACTTACCTGCCACCAATGATTGAGAGAGACCAGTTCTCTACCCTCTTAGCTGGGCCATGCAGCCTTCTCCATCTTGATGCAGTCCTTAACCAGGACCTTCTCTCCACCCTCCCCTCCTAGCATTGAAGATGTTACCTATCCAGGTAACGAAATGTCTGCAAGAGAACCACCAAGCTCAGAGAACCCCAAGGACTCCACAGTATCTTAAGTTTTCTGCACCTTCTCACTACTGCCGTGGATTTCCCAATTGACCAAAATGCAAATAGTGTACTTCTCAAAAGTTGTGATGGTGGTGTTTTGTTCATTAGCAAAATCTAGTAAGAATGGGTTAAAGTGAGAAGAAAAGATAGAGTATCACATAGGTAGCCGCTTTAAATGGATCAGCAATGAAGGCTGTCAGCTATTGGGAATGCTTTTGGCTCTCCCCAGCCTGTCCTTCCCAGGGGTCTCTTGCCCCTTGGATCATTTTTGATACTTCAAGGGAAACTTTCTCACATTGCATCACATTGACAAGGTTACAGACTTTATCATTCCTTTACACAATGCAGAGCAAAATAAGATTCCCAATTTGTTTAGGGGTCATATGCTTCTTTTATTTTTATGCCATATCTTTAACTCCATCCTGCGCTTTTTTCTCCTCCAATTTCTAACAATTTATTACTCCATTTCTATGAACAAGCCTTTCTGATTCAGGGATCCTAACAATCTTTAAAAATCAATTAGAAACACAGAAAAGTGGATGTTTATTACCCTGAAACGAAGAAGAAGAAAAAAAAATCTCTTCTTCAACAATTAAAACATCAGCATCTGAGAGTACATAGGTTAGGCCAGGCATTCCAAAACTCCTAAACAATCACACCCCCAATTTCAATCATCAGTGTTTTTATCTAATTACTGTATCTGACTCCTCTTCTACAACGTATAGGAAGAAAAAGTTGAGTTTCTCTGTAGGTTCCACTTCCATGATCAAATGGCCAACTGCTCTCTTCTAAAAAGATTAAATCTCTCCAAGAAGTCCTGAATATAGAATTGTTATATTGTGTATCCTTGGCTTAGAAAAAAACTGAAAAATATATACTATCATCTAGCTAGAGACATGATAAAAATGTCCTTCAGTTAATACAAAGCTTTTCAACTCCATGGTCCTAACAGCATCAGAAAGTTCTTATTTTTAGAAATACAGGTACAAAGCAATGAACATCTCAAAACAGATGCTGTTCATTGCTTTCAAAGAGATACACATTCAGAATAATCTAATTCCTTAATCCACAGCCAGTTAATTAAAAAAATGCATATTTAACTATTCCCCAGGAATTTGTTTTGTTTTCTTCTGACAAAATTAATTGAACATATTTGATTAGATATATTTGGAAAATGTGTGTACCACAGAACTACAAAATATGCTTCGTAATGCATTTCTAATACCTTATTTATTCATTATACTTTTTTTTTTTATTCCTCCAAGGAGCTCCTATTATTTTCTCCTTACAACTCCACCCAGTGAAGTAGAGTACGCTAATATAGTAACTAACACAAACTCCCTTAATTACTTCCATGGCCAACTGAGGATCAAAAGTAAGGTAGAAATTCTTCAAGTTAAACTCACCACCTGAGATACATCCATGCCTTTTTGTAAGACACTGTTTTAACAGTGATTTGCCAATGCCTTCTAGGATTTTTTTTTTAATTTCCTGTCTTGCCTATAGCCCTCAAATTCATTGATGGTCTTCTATCCTTGTACCAACTAAACACTGTTACTACTATATCATGCTGGCTCTCCATTAGTATACACTGATAGCAAATATACTATTACTGGTGACAATGCCAGAATTTTATTGAGCACAGTAATCAATTTTCTCACTGTTGGTAATCTCTGTTCAAATGGAGACTTAAGAGGATACACATCTGTTTGCCTCACTTAAAAATGCTACTGTATGGTGCTCCATACATATACATTTGAAAGAATTAACAAGTGTCACAGCCCATTTCTAAGAAAAAAGAAAAGAATCACTCAAATGACTTCTGTTCAATAGACTCTGTAAGCGTCTCATTCTTCCTAAGGCAATACTTATGTTTAGTATGGACACAAACTGGGTATATTGAACTGTTAATGAGAAATCTATGCTATGCTGGACCGAAGACTGAACCTGACAAAGCAACATAATTCTATAGTTTAACTCAGAATTTTTAATCACACAGGAAGCCCAGAGAGAGGATTATGGTATCGCCAAGAACCAGTCAAGTATGTTTGCTTTTTCCTCTCTCACATCTGTTTTAAATGGGCATTTACTGCCTTCATGTTATTCTTCTTAGCTCTTATGTAGGCCTGATAAATGTATTGATATCAAATAAGCACAACAGTTCAGTTTGCTTAGAATTATTGTTATTGATTATTACCTTTTTAAATTAAAGTTAAATTACCTCATCAAACCTTCATTTTAGACTTCTTTTTCCTCTTTCTTTCAGATGTACTACACTAATGGAATAGTTCTGACATTTCATGCTTTCTGGTAGTCACGGTAGTAATCTTTAAAACATTTATGTTTAATCTGTTGATACTACAAAGACATTCACTAATGTCTTTGCACCAAATGAATTTATATATTATTTTACTGAATGCTACTAAGCACATAGCATACTGGATGAGAAGCCCAAAGTGCACAAACTGAGGAACCCACCAATATACACCCTATACACCCACCAATCCACAATCATAGATACACACATGCCCACACTCACACATGCGTGTAGTGCATAATCTTTAGACCGGGGAAAAGAATCAAAATGTTAACTGAGAACAGAAAAGGATGGGGGGAAATTGCATCTAACAAAGAACTTTCTTCTTACAGATCACATCAAGAACTCTAACGCAATATATTAAAATAACTGCAGAGACTGAAGAGTTATATTTGTTGGCCAGCTTCCTTTCCAGTTTCCTGAAAAGCTGGCAGACCTGCCATGATATGTAAAATGAATAACAATTGGCTGTCATCCACAAAGAATGGGAAGAGAATGAATTGGGTATATATGAAATGTACACTAGCCAGTTTTTCACATGTATTTCCAGCTACACTTCAGCAACAATTTAGTTTTCATTCAGGCTTGAGACATTTAATCATTTCACAGTAAACGTATATGCTTTCCCAAAAGCTTACTCACAGCCAGTATTTACTGAATGCAGGGCTTACTAAAATAAGTATGTAACCATTTTTAAATATAATCGCACATCGCACATCAATTAAAGCACATCACATGGAACTGCCTACTAATGTAGTAGAATGACTAAGCCACTAACAAAACTTAAATGGGAAAACAAATAGTAAATCTGCCTGAGATTCTAAAAGAAATTATTTTCATTTGGAGCCCCCCAGATCCTGAAAAACAAAGCAAAAAAACAAAACAAAATCCACATGTATCTCTCTACATTTTTTTTTCATAAAATACAATAAATAATTCTGAGGATAAATGGGGTGGGAGTAAAAAAAACAACAATGAACACAAACACAATCACAAGTGCCTTAATAATATAGCTATTAAGGCAACAATTGGAACTAATAGGGATTATTATAAAAATGTATGATATGTAGTATAATGGTTAGAAAATATGTGCTGTGTATTATAAACATGAATTGGCCCCTGTGCATTTTGAATGATTAATTATATGTCATCAAGTCATTGTCAACTCTTAGTGACCACAGATAGATTTTCTCCATGATGATCTGGTCTTTCAGGTCTTTCAATGGTGCACTCATCACCACTGTAACTGAGTCCATCGACCTTACTGCCAGTCTTTCTCCTCTTTTCTTTCTTTCTACATTTCCCAGCATTAGAGCCTTTTCCAGAGAGCTGCTAGGTCTTTGCATAATGTATCCGAAGTAACATAATTTGAGCCTGGTCATTTGTGCCGCAAGTGAGAACTCTGGGTTGATTTCTTTGATGATCCATTTGTTTGTTTTCTTAGCCATCCATGGTATTCTCAGAAGTCTCCTCCAACACCAAAGTTCAAAAGCGTCAATACTCTTCCTATCCTGCTACTTCAAAGTCCAACTTTTGCTTCCATAGAGTGTCACAGGGAACTGGGCATTTTAAGGGAAGCAAATCTCTATAATTTCTTGAAATGATTTTCAATTATTTTTCCATATTCTGAAACTGGCTAAAAATGGCTCTATGAACCCTATGTGAAATCAACATTGAAATGACAATTTACTGATTAAAAATATCCTAATTCAGGCAAAAATAATACAAAAAATGATAAAGTGATGTCAACAAATCCAGATATAAAAGCAACTATAAGGAGTGTACAGAAGATTTAGTACTACAACATAAACTAGTATAAACTATATATAATACTACAACATAAACTAATATAAACTACACATATACACGCACACAGGTAATCCTCATTTCACAACCACAATTGGAACCAGCAATTCTGTTGTTAAGTGATGCGGCTGTTAAATGAGACATTATGTGATTGCAACAGACTTATGAACTTACTTCTGCCACAGTCATTAAGTGAATCACCCACGGTCGTTAAGCAAGACATCATGTGACCACGACTTGCAATTTTACTGCTAGCTTCTCCATTGACTCCGCTTGTCAGAAGCCAGCTGTGAACCATGAAAATGGCAATCACGTGACAGCGGAATGCCCACCGGTTGAGAAGCACCTGGATTTTGAAAACATGACCGCGGGGATGCTGCAATGGTCGTAAGTGCAAGGACCAATTGTAAAGTTATTTTTTTCAGTGCTGGTTGTTGTAACTTCAAATGGTCACTAAACAGGGCATTCGTTAAGTAAGGACTACCTGTATGCACACATCCTTAATGATAATTAACAATACCATTCTAATATTCATACTGGAATGAGAGAGGTCTAAATACAGTACAATTTGGCAATGAAAAATACCAACTCACAGTCAGACATAAAATAATTATCAAGGTATCATTCTGGGGTAATTAAGTGGGTCATGAGGATAAGTTCAAAGAGATGGCAACAGCTATGAACATTTCAAGTGCTACTTTCCATGGGGGAATTGGAGTTGCATTCCAGTTTCTTTTTCAATGGAAGAAAGTGACTCTGTTACTTTGTTCCTGGGAGAAAAGCACATGGAAATTAATGAATTTATTAGGGAATTAGTCCAAATACCTTCCAAGGAAGAAAAATCCTTGGCAAGGCAGAGGAAGAGTGAACTGGTCCTATTTTTCACCTATCACAGGCCATGAACATATAGTGTTAGCCACCCAGAGCTGCTACAGTAACATGAGCAGCCATATAAATAAAATTAAATGTAAATAATAGCCCTATTTTATCCACATCTCCTTATAAAGGATCAAAGAGCTCACCTATCTGAATCTTAATGACAATGTAAATAATACTTAGAAATTTAAAGTAAAAAGTAAAAGGACACAAATTATTGCAAACAGCTGCTTTGCTCAAACATGCCAAATATTCTCAAGTATTATAAGTTATCTGATTAACTCAAGAATCAATATGGTTAATGTAATTACATGGTTTCTATTTACTGCAATCTTAAATTAATTAAATATGTTCTCATGTGCTATTTAACATGGTTTCTCCTAGAGTACTTTCACCTACCATGAAATTGACTTTGGGTAAAATCTCATTAAAAAAAAACCGCGTGCGCCCGAAAAGGGCGCTAAGCAACGGAAACCCCGCCTCCTGCGCTCGCCAGCTGGGCTCTGCCCTAGGAAGGAGGCTCTGGCAAACCACTTCCGAAAAAACAGTTGCCTTGAAAACTGCAAAGGACTTGTCCAAAAAGCAGTCACTGCAGGGTCAGCCATGACTGAGCGCAGACAAAAAAAAAAAAAAAAAAAATCTCATTAAAAATATAATAAAATACAATTTCTATGTTTATTTATTTATTAAATTTACATTCTGTCTTTCCACCAAATAGTGTTCTAGAAAGTTAATAACAATAATAGATAAATACAAAGCAGAATATAGGAACAAAACAATCAAATCAAAACAAGAGTTATAATCAACTACATTTACCTACAAGCCAACTTTCTGACCAGAAGATTGTCCGTATAAAAATGAGCTTGCCTGCTACTGGAACGTGATTTTAGTAAGCAAGAAAATTCATTAGAGAAGCTAAAATATGATAACAGAAAAATCTATAATAAATTTTTAGGAGATAATCTGTTCTAGTTCTGAAGTTTCTTCTTCTTTCCAGAATATTGCAGATATGATTATTAGGCTGAAAGAAGAGGGTAACCTTCTGGAACTCCTTGTTATTGAGTATTAGTTACTCTCTTTCTGTGAAGTTGCTTTTTATTTATATTTATAAATGTATTTATTTATTTATAAATCAAATTTATACACCGCCCATCTCACTCTGTAAGTGACTCTAAGCGGCTCACACATAAGAAGCATAAAAACAGTTTAAAAACTACAAAACAAAGTTAAAAAGACTACAAGACAAAATTACAAAATGGAGAGAGCATCCTTAAGTCACCTGCCACTCCCAGTGCTGGAAGCCCCCACTGGATCCCCAAGCTAGTTGGCAGAACCAGGTCTTAATGTGCTTCCAGAAGGCCAGAAGAGTAGGGGTCAATCTCATCTCAGGGCAAGATATTCCACAGGGCTTTTCCATTAATCATTTCCTTTTCTTTAAATACAACCTGCTTTGAACTGAGCTCAGCCCCCTGACGATTTTCTTGGCAAAAGTACAAAGGTACTGATATTGGTTTTCCATTGCCTTCTTCTAGGATGTTTTTGGCTTCTCAGTCTAACCTACACCCGTTTTCTTTGGATATGTCCCAAGAATTAAACAGGCCTGTGCTGATTAGCTCCTGAGCCCAAACCAGGTCATCCAGGCACTGTCATGTAATCAGACTTTTTTCCTTCTTTCTCCTTATTTCTCTGTAATAACAGATTTTTTTCTTCACCATAAAATTTTATTCCTGTTACTCAGTAAGCTCTAAATCCAAATTCAGGCACTGGTTCTCCCTCCCAACAAGTTAAGGAAAGTATGCAGGGCTTTCTGGAATTCTTTCCAAACACTTTTTAGCAGTGGCCATAGGAAACAACTACATTTTCTTCTGTGTAGCAAAGTACAGGGTTTCCTCGTTTAATGCAAGGGTTATATTCCCTGCATAAATCATACAGTGAATTCGCATTAAGCAAGACACTGAAACAGTAGAAAAAAGTGGAAAAAAGCAAATGCATTGAAAATATGCTTATAATTTTTAGAGCCTTATTCTCAATAAAATTCAATTATGAAAATATGGATCATTTAGGAAAAAACGGTCCCACATATCTCAATAATTTAAAATTTGATAAAATAATTCAGGAAAATAAATGTTATATTTAATGGCTGGTGTGGGTCTTCCGGGCTGTGTGGCCGTGTTCTTGAAGTTTTGTTTCCTAACGTTTCGCCAGCACCTGTGACCGGCATCTTCAGAGTGTAGGAGCACAGACAGGAGCAGTTCTCTCGGGCACAGAGAGAACTGCTCCTGTCTGTGCTCCTGCACTCTGAAGATGCCGGTCACAGGTGCTGGTGAAATGTTAGGAAACAAAACTTCAAGAACACGGCCACACAGCCCGGAAGACCCACACCACCCATCGTATGCCGGCCGTGAAAGCCTTCGACAATACGTTATATTTAATGTCAATGTAATATCAAAAATATTGGTATGGTAATTTTTTTTTTCCTGTTAAAGCTACAGAACTGAAGGTAGACTACTAATAGAATAAAATAAATTGTAAAGGTTGACTTCTCTGTTCAGCCTATTTTTTAAAATTAAATATTATTAAAACGTATATTTCTACAAACTGTACAGAACAGGTTTTATACATGGTAATAGCTGCTAAAATTCTTTATGCTTCACACACTACAATCAATCCCTTTCATAGAAGAATGTGAGAAATGGCAAATTAAGTTATGGCAGTATGTCAATGTCAGAACTAATTTCATCTCTGAAAAGAAATCTGATATAGAATTTAAGCCAATGCGGAAACCATTTTTCGGTTACAGTGTCATAAATAGGTTTGTACCATATCCAATGTTTGGGTTTTTCCTAAGATTAGAATATTTAATCTTCTTGCAGTCTGTTAAACTTGTTAGATTTTTTGGATTAGGCAGATTTTTTTAATCTTGATCTATATCTATAATTTGAGTTATACTGGTTACAATTATAAATTATTTTATAATAACCCAATTTTAATATTAAATCACTTTAGTATTGACTTAAACCTTTAAATTGATATAAGACATTTTAAAATGCAGTTACTTTAAAATTTTACAGCCAATTTCATGATGTTTATAACTCTCCTTTTGATCTATTTTTTTGCTTAAAAGTACAAAAATTATTCATTTTAAAATTCTTCACTTTTCCTTAATTGTATTATTATTACTTTTAATTAGTTGTACTGTTTTATTGTCTTATTTTCTTTTTCTTCCCTGATAAATGAATTTGCTGTACCAAACTATTTCTCTTTTCCTACTGTAATGGCTGGTTAAAGACCGTAATAAAGATATTTGCATCATCATCATCATCATCATCATCATCATCATCATCATCATCATCATTGATAATCTAGTAATAAAGCCAGTTTGGTGTAGAGGGTAAACATGTCAGACTAGAAGCCAGGAAACCTGGAGTTCTAGTCCCACTTTAAGCACAAAGCCAGCCGGGTGACCTTGGGGCAGTCACTCTGTCTCAGCCCTAGGAACTAAAAAAGCAATGGCAAACCAGTTCTGAAAAACTGCAAGTACTAGTTATATTTAATGTCAATGTAATATCAAAAATATTGGTATGGTAATTTTTCCCCGCTGTTAAAGCTACAGAACTGAAGGTAAACTACTACTGCAAGGACCAGTCCAATCACCAGGAGTCAAGATTGACTTGAAGGGACCAAAATATATATCCAATAATGGTATAGTTAAACTCAGAGAGGTCACACCAACCTGCCTTAAGAACAGTTCAGTGGAGGAAAGACTCTCACCAGACCAGAGGGGTTGTAGATAGCTTCCTCATCTTTCTGGCACAGGAGGCTGGCAGCAATAAAAGGGAAGTGACAGGAAAACAACTTCTCTCTGCCAGCCCCCCTCATTTTCCAGCTGTTGGTGCTGAGTGTAATTCAAACAGTGGCCACTGTACTTCATGATCTCTGACTTTCATTGCTGAGAGGATATAGTATTGGTGAGAAAGAAAAGCAATGTATTTCCTTGCAATCCATGAAGAAAGGGGAAGTAACAGTGCACTATATAATTCAGTATGAATTAGATAAATTCTAATATCCTGAAGAACCAATGTGAATTAAGCTGAGTTCACACATTATGCTTACTGCTTAGGCGCAATGTGGTTCATCTGCTTTTGTTTAAGTATGATCTATGAATCCAATCATTGTGATTTGTAAACCATAGCTATGGCTTAATATTGGTGTGTTCAACAAGCCACCATAGTGTGTTAACAAGCCACAGATAAAATAAAGATTACCATATTTAAAACCCAGCCTTTAGCCAAGCCAATCATGTGCAAACCCATGCATGCTTTTATTATTTATTTTGTGCCTTCCAGTCAGTCTTGACCCCTGGTGATTGCCTGGACAAGTCCCTGCAATTTTCAAAAGTGGTTTGCCATTGCCTCCTTCCCAGGGCTGAGAGAGAGTGACTGGCCCAAGGTCACCCAGCTGGCTTCCTGCCTAAGGCAGGACTAGAACTCATAGTCTCTCGGTTTCTAGCCTGGAGCCTTAACCACTACACCAAACTGGCCCTCATGCATGATTTTAGTCAAACAAGTTTAGAGCAATGGTGACACACCTGTGACTCCTGATCTGTAATAAAGATTACATGTCATCCTAATTCTGATTTCAAGAGCTGTAGGAGATATGTTGGATTACAGAGCAATTATATAGCAGGGTCTGGTAGCCAAGTGAGATCTTTTAATACTTGTTGAGATGGGCAACCATACAAAGATAGATAGATAGATAGATAGATAGATAGATAGATAGATAGATAGATAGATAGAGATAGATAGATAGATAGATAGATAGATAGATAGATAGATAGATAGATAGACAGACAGACAGACTAACTGACTGACTGACTGACTGACTGACTGACTGACTGACTGACTGTGTTAACCAAATGAATGTGGTATTTACATATGATGTAACCTTTAAATGGAGAGTAGACAGACATAATTTTTTTTTTTTTTTGTCTGCGCTCAGTCATGGCTGACCCTGCAGTGACTGCTTTTTGGACAAGTCCTTTGCAGTTTTCAAGGCAACTGTTTTTTCGGAAGTGGTTTGCCAGAGCCTCCTTCCTAGGGCAGAGCCCAGCTGGCGAGCGCAGGAGGCGGGGTTTCCGTTGCTTAGCGCCCTTTTCGGGCGCATGCGGTTTTTTCGCGCTTACCGGCAACTACTCCACACTCCTTTTTTGCAAGGCAACGCGCCAGCATTTTTCCTCCCACCAGAGTGAGAGTCCCCATTTATCTACTCACGTAAGTTTTCAAACTGTTGGGTTGACAGGAACTGGGGGGAGGAAACAGGAGCTCACCCTGTTTAACGCGAAGGCTGGACTCGAACCGCCGAAGCGTCAGCCATTTCTGGCCAGCAACTTTCGGCGGCATTAAGCCGCTGCGCCACCGCGTCCCCCATAGACAGACATAATATCTTTAACCTATTAAACCTGATATGAAAAAGGAAGAGATAAGTGAAATCACAAGATGCTGTGTCCACTAGGTAGTCAGAAAAGTCAAAATGGTGGTTGTGACTGTGTGATTGAAGATGCCATCTTGATTCATTTAAACAAATCCTTACCCCATCCCCACAGATGCAATTAGAAAAATGCATTTGTTTCCCTGCCTCCCCCCCCAAATTAATGGATTTGGGTTGCTGGATATGTGATCATGTTTTATGGTAGTCAATAATTTTTGTTCAATTGTGTGCCCATTTCATTATAAATTATGGCCTTTGAAATGTTGTATTTCTTAAGTTGGAAGTATCTATTGCAAAGCTTTACCTGAATAGCCCTGCAATTATTTTAAGACAATAGTATTATTTCATTAAAGGTAGTAAAACACCCATATGATCATATGCATCATGGGAAACTGACCATCCACATCTTAAGTTGCAACTTAAGAATGTGAGCTGCACAAACAAGATTTATTTAGTAAATCCTGTCATTACATATATCTGAAAAGCTGGTGCCCTGAGGCTCTGGCAAGCCTCAATCCCCAGCTCTTTACAACACTGTTGTATCATGTGCTGAAATACACAATGAACTTCTGGTTCTTCTTGGCCCCAGGCAAGAATCCTTACAAAGGTTGTTCTTTCTCTGCCCTACTTTCTGTTCCTTTTATCATGCAGAGCTTAAAGCCCTTCTTCTAATTTATTTATTGGTCTGAACACCAAGGAAGCTTTTCATTGTGATCTACAGTCATAGCAGCTTTTGAAACAGTTTTTAACCTTAATATCCCGCAGAATCCAGCAGCAACAATACTGCATCAGTATAGATGTGGAATACGTGAAATAGCTTGACAATGTTTTCTTCAACAAGCATTGAACATGTATCATTTCATTTCCTTTATTTGGGATTTTAGTCAGTTAATATATATATACTGCGTGTGTGTGTATATATACATACATACATACATACATACATACACACGCGCAAATGTTTTTTAACCCTGTTTGCAATAGTTACAGCATGAGCTCTCCAAAACTAATGGAGAGACCAAAACAACTATGGCTGGAAGAGGAAAGAGCAGCTCATCTTTGCTTTAGAAGCACAGCTGGAATATCACATCCTTTTCTACTTCAGACCTTCTAATCACCCAAAGCTCATGAGATAATTAGAATTATTAATCAGATGATTAAAACCAAAGAAACATAAACATCATCTATTAATAATAACAAGGTTAACTGGTATTACTTTACACCATTTTCCCTCTAAATCATAATACTGACAAGCCCAATTTCCTCTTTTCCCCTTCCCCTGCCACACTTATTAGTTGCAGGAGGAAAGGAAGGAGGAATTCCTTTGGCATAAAATAATAATTTTCTTCCTGGGAGTGACAGCATGGAAGAGGATGAGATGAGGATAGTTTTTGTCAATCACATGGGACTGGTAAATTAAAACTTTCCCCCTTCAGGGAAATTATATGGTCTCATTAAAATTAAACAAATTGACCCTACACCCTCTCAAATATGCATTTAAGATGGTGTGTAATTTGACCCTAAATCCACAGACTAAAGATACAGATTATGCCCAAAGCTATATAGAGAAGACTAAAGTATGTGGAGTACTGTCAGCCCTTTGAGATAGTCCAGACAAGGAAACAAAACCATGAATACTAACACTACCTTTATTGTAAGGTTACAGTAACAGAATCTTGCAAATCTGAAAATACCTCTCCCCTCACTACCTTTTACTGTCCTGAAGACTAGCAAAGGTCCCTTCTGAGATACTTTCCCCACCCCCACCCCTCCTTTAGACTCAGATTTTATCAGACTGTTGTCTAGGCTGCAGCATTTCATCCTGACTCCCAAGGTCATTGTCACGTACCATTGCAAATATAGAAAGAGACATAACTGCCTAGGGGGGGGGAAATCAACCAATCTAGAAGCAATTTGTTCAGGTTTATCCTTTTTCTCATACAGGTAGTCCTCACCAACTGCAATTGGAACTGGCAATCCCATCGCTAAGCAACACAGTTGTAAAGTGAAACATGTGAGTGCACCCGACCTATCACATCAGAGCCGGCTGCAGTCATTAAGCAAATCACCCACGGTCATTAAGCATGTCACGTGACCACAACTTGAGGCTTCCTGATGGCTTCCCCATTGACTTTGTTTGTTGGAAGCTAGCTATGAAGATCACAAATAGCAATCATGTGACTATGGGACACTGCAAATGTTGTAAATGCGTGCTGGTTGCCAAGTGCCCAAATTGTGATCACGTGAACATGGGGATACTTCAACAACCGCAAGCTCAAGGACTGATTGTAAATCTCCTTTTTCAGCACCGCCATAACTTCAAATGGTTGCTGAAAGAGCAGTTGATGTGATGGACTGGAATGGTGGGAGGGGAATAAAGAATGTGCTCTCATCTGTTCCACCTCACTTCCGTATTTCTCAGGCATGCTACCAGGCGAACGCAGCAACACTGGTAGCGGTGGTGGTGGCTGGACTCCCGGTCCAATTTGCTGTATTAGTTGTCCCATAGCCGCTTGCAGGTTATTAATCTGTGCATCCACTTGCTGCTGGTGTTGTAGTAGTGCAGCGGCCAAGAGCTGAGGGGTCAAATTAGCTCCCTGTGGATCTGTAGCCATGATGTAACTCCTTCTACTGGAAGGTAATTATGAGTCTGGGAACATTGATGTCAGGCCTAGGCCAAGGAACTCCAAGAGACCATGCAGAATCAATCCAGCAAGGTTTATTAGCTACAACCCATTTACAGGAATCTTCCCAGACTGGAGCCCAGTTCCCAGGCTCAGCCAGTTCATACTGATGGTATTTCTCAGGGAGGTGCCAATCTCCTCCACTTATCTCTTCCTCGCTCCTCTGGAGATGAGAGCACATTCATTACTCCCCTCCCACCATTCCAGTCCATCACAGTTGGTAAGCAAAGACTACCTGTACGGTTGTATGTAAATTTCTTCAGCAATATGACATAATTGTTTAATGAACTAATTCCCATTGTACATATAATTAGAACTGCAACCTCTACCTATAATCCTATACACACAGGAATAAACTCCAAAGAACCAAGTGTGCCTTAGCTCCAGCTAGACATATATAGCCCTGTGCTATTAAGAGCCTGATCAATAGCAATACATTCTCAGATCTGAAAAATGTACCTTGTTATAATTTTAAAACTAATAATTTGATATTGTCATAATTTTTCATGTATTTCCATATATCAAAGGCATGAAGCATTATCTTAAATTGGTGGTAGAGTCCAAAGAGAGATATCAAATAGCTCCTTCATCACTACATGCATATCAGCTTGTATGTATTCCATGTGTCATATTCAAATCTAAATGATGTTTTAGCTGAGATGCAGAATACATACAGCAGATTTATACAATGCTGATTTTACTGTTCACTTACTACCTAACTTAATGGTTAGCAGAGAAAGGCAAAGTCATTGAAGAGAAGCCTACAGGACTTTCTTTCCCCCCATATTACTGACAGGAAGCCAGAGCCTTGTTGAAAATATTCTATGATTATAATTAACCTGTAACAATTTTTCACTATTTATTTTTTGCCAGACTTCAAGCAAATACTAAGAAAGACTGGTGGCCAAAATATTTCATGACTTTGGTAGATGCTTTAGGAGAGGACATAGCATTTTTGACACAAGAATAAATAACAGGATTTGCCTCAGCACCCAACCACATATATCAAGGAAGGAAGGAAAGAAGAAGGAAAGAAGAACAGACGGAGGAGGAGGAGGAGGAGGAGGAGGAGGAGGAGGAGGAGGAGGAGGAGGAGGAGGAGGAGGAGGAGGAGGAGAACTTTGAAATTAGAGTTACACTCCAGAATAAAGTGGAAATGTTGCTACTTAGGTTCATTAGCAATCTAGAGAAATTGCTTGCTACTCTGAACCAAAATCAAAGTGCAAAATTCTGAGCAAAGTAGCAAGGCAATAACATCCATGAGGCAAGAGGATAAAAGGACTTAATGGCAGTTACACATTTTTTACAATTTACAATTGTCCCCAGGACAGATAAAAGGATTGTAAAAATAAACTCAGATATTGGATGACTTATGTATCTGTTGAAGACTAGGCAGCCTCCTAATCCAGAAAAAGGTTATTGCAGGTACTCTACACCCTAGGTTCAATTTTTCTATTAGGGCTCTGGATGGGTCAGTTTAATTCAAAGGTTTTCTATGTATCTTTACTGGTAGACAGGTGACTTTTAATTATATATGTGATACAAAATTCTCCTATTTTGTGTCACTTTAATCCGTGAAAGGCAACATGCGTTTTTCCTTTACTTGGTTGTCCATGAGGTATACAAGGCAACAGTAATCACCAGCTTCTTTCAACAGAGTCAATGTGTTCGGAACAAAAATGCAAACAAAGGAAAGTTCTGAATCAATTTTGTAGATAAGGTCAAGCAACCATAATGCACCAAAATACACATGAACAGAAAATGTGTTCCTCTGCAGCAATAAGGTATGAAATGTAGAAAATAAAGTGACACTGATGTTGCTAATGTTGTTGTGTGTGCTTTAAAAATGGAGAAACACTAGAACATGTGGGGGTTTTTTGAAAAAAAAAAAGGTGCCTGCTTTAAGGAGTCACATTAAAGACCCACTTGCTTTAATTATTTGACTACTTAAAGTACTTGTGTATTTTCATGCTCATGTAGTAATGTGAAAAAGTAGCTGCCTTAAAGAGGTGCTGGGCACCCACATGTTCCAAATCACCTCTTTTTGAATCACTTTTGCATGCATAGCCCTAATCACAAAATAGAATAATTAATACTGTCACTGACATTGATAAGTAAATTAGTACCTTTAGTGTGATTAAAACTTCCTTTTTTTTTCCAATTTAAACTAGAGGAAATATACTTTAAAATCTTGATAAACCATGTTATAGGTAGTCTTCGGGTAACAAACACTCATTCAGTGACTGTTCAAAGTTATAATGGCGCTGAACAGGTGGTGTCATGAGCGGTTCTTGAAGTATTGGCTGTCCCAGCACCCCCATGCACTTACATTGGTTGCAGCATCCCATGTCACATGATCACGATTTGCAACTTTCCCTGCTGGCTTCCCACAAGCAAAATCAATGGGGAAGCCAGCAGGGAAGGTCAGAAATTGCTTGGGTAAGTCTCCCCCACCTGCACATCCTAACCCAAACCCTCTGCATTAGCACTGCACCTTGCTGGTCACCTGCAGACCTTCATGCACCCTCCCCAAGTCTTGCTGCATTCACACCGTGCCTCCCCAGCCACTCACACCTCCTACCTCACCACTAATGCACCCTCACGCACCCTCCCCCACCCGGCAGCAGCCACTTACCTGCCTGCTGGCCTGCTTGCGATCCACCACTGACTTTGGTTGTTGGAAACCAGCAGGAAGTTTCAAGGAGGTGCTCACTTATGATGTTTGCTTAACAACGGCAATGGGGGCTGCAGGGATTGTTGTTGCTAAGCGATGTGGTCATGTTAACACCGCATCACTTACCGACAGAAATTCTGGTCCCGATTACTGTCATAACCCAAAGACCACCTCTATACTAAAGTCAGCATAAAAGCCTAACACTCTAGTAGCTTACCTTGACATCCCAAAAGAAAAGAGGATCTATATTACACAAGTAAGCATATTGCTTGTGTAAATTTATTTCATTTTGGCTTTGTGAGCAATTCAGTAGAATCCCATCTGAGTGGAAAGTAACTTACCTATGGCCATATTGTTAACCAATGCATAGGTGATAGCAATTAGCCCACTTTGTCTGATCGCAAGAAGCTAATCAGGACTGGACCAGTCCTGAGAACTTGGATGGGAAATCAACTGGAAATACTAGGGTTGTAGGCTGGTCAAAAAGCAAACCAAACAAAGAGAATTGCTAGTCTTGTTGTAGTACTGCCTGGAGAGCTACATGAATGTGTCCAGGAAGTCAGTCTGCCTTGAAGACTTCACCTTTCCCTTTTCAGACTACTCTTAGATTGTTCAGAGAAAACAAAGGGGCATTCAGGGAAATTTTATGGTTTTTAACAGAAGACTTCCATCTTTTTAATTAATGATGTGGCCCATACTAATAATATTGTCAGTATTTATGCATTAGATTCTTAGTTCTTTCTTTGCCTTCTAAGCAATGCTCATGTTTTGCATATAATACACAGGCCTTGCAGTCTATTATATAAGACTTGCAAATGCTGTTTTGTGTTTTGACAACTATAATGGCAATAAGGATGTTCAGGCACCAATTAAGATCTTCATAGCAAAGGCTATAAGCTGTTTGATTTATAGCGCACAGGTTTACTTATATAATAATGTGGCCATCTTCCAAGTCATTCAGTCAATTCCGAAAGGCCCTAACTACGATGCCGTACTGTGTATCCAACTCTTCATTAAGGATGGAATCTGTTTTGGCTTAATTATTCTATTCGTACAATTGACTTGCCCCCATAACTAATTGAGGTCTCATGAGTAATAAATTTGGAAAGAGATTTTTTTTTTCCCCTTGCAGGAGAAAAACAGGATTTATGTCAAATTTCCAACAACTATTATTTATAAATCTATCTAATTCTAAAATGGTAGAAGTGTGATGCCTTTATTAGTACCAGCTGAAAAATCACTGGGAAGTGCACTGAACATTTTTTTAGTCTACTAAAGATACTGCTATTTTTTGCATTGTTTTAAATGGCCCAAAGTGACTGACTGCAGTTTTTATTCTAATATTAACATTATGACATTCAAAAACATGAACATAGCCATGTGTCTTCCAGTGTTCTGTTTTATAGAAACTCAGTGACATCCCCCATGATAAAGAGGAAAAATGGAAAATTACCTTTTTAAAAAAATCATATCAATATGCACGTGTGTCCCTATGGCTTTCTTGTGTCAGCTGACTGATGGCACATACAACGGCTAAACAGAAATGAGGAGCCCAATTGTGTGCTTTAAAACTCAGTCATCTGCCAGCAACTATGCTTCAATCCCACCATGCCTTCTCCTTCTGGAAAATCTAATTTGAAAAGCAGAAGAACGATGGTGCTCCATGATTGGCATCTCAGCTAACAATGTGTCAGTTGTCACCTAGTTTCCAAGCTGAGGGCAGGAAACATTGCCATCCCACTCTGTGGAAGCCCTGCCAAGAACGTGTTTTTGTCAGGACTGCACTACTGTCGATGGGAGTAGAGAACGTGCTTTGACAAGCCATCCTCCTGATGAAAATCAGTTGCCAATTATATGCCATCCATTGAGAAAGCTTTTCAAACTGTACGAATTAATTGATAAGTACCTGTAGGGAAATGAAAATCCAGGAGTTTACCCACTGCATTGTCATTCTGGCTTGAATAGTTACCTAATTTACTCTCTGATTAGGCATCATATATTAATGATGAATGATCACTATGAATATGTGACAGGAATAGTGATAGGAAGCTTACTTTACCTAAACAATTTAAGGCTTACTTTTATATTCTGCTACAACAACTATTTCCATTATTCTCATTAGGCAAAACTGGGATTGAAACAAGAGTAGATTAAATTACTGCAACTTTATCTTCATCTGACTGATTTTCAAGCCCATCTCATCCTCTAATTCTAAAAACAATCTCCAAAGGTATGCTTCCCAATGAAGTTTTTTTAAGAATTTCACGGGGATCCAGATTATCTTCTCCTCTGTTTGGATCCCTTCTGTTTCCATTTCCTCCAATTTTTTCTTCCTAAAACAAATCTGTTAAATAAAAATGGTTCACAGTGCCTTTTAACTGAAAGCAGTATCAATCACTTGTTTAGCTAAAAATACAGACTAGGATACATTAATTTTTTCCATCTTTTCTTTTTTAAGTGGTCAAATATTTAGCATCCAGGAGTGGAAGTATACTCAACATTTATATTTAATCAGCAACACTATATTATGAATTATCAGTTATGAGTGTCAAAAGTAATCTATAGTTTAAAATAAGCATTTTAGGACAGAAAACATTTTGTCATTCAAATCTTAGGTTACTTTTTCTTACCTTATGTTTTTAGCAATAGGAGCGACTTTTCCACATGCACTCAAAAATTGTACATACAATATAATGTACTAGGGCACTCTCTGGCCTTTATAGGTCATATCACTTTATCAGCCTAATACCCCTTGCTACTGAAAGGGAAAAAAAAATCCCCTAATAATCATATACTGCACATGTTTCCAAAAAGAAATGTGTCATTTAAATATATTTGCTGTCACTGTTCTTACATCCAAAACTCGAATTTCTGGTTTCATTTCTCACCATTCTCATGGAGTCACAGGTAGAGCCAGTTCACAGCTGACTTATGGATGACCAAATGATGTCACATAATTAGGAGAGAGGGGGGCTGCTCACCACTCTTGTGTTGAATTCTACGCATAAATATACCATCTGAAGTGGACGAAGACTGTGAAGTCTCACAGCTTTTGATTCTCCACTGTTAAAATAGACAATAGCAAGGAAGAACGAACCAATCCTGAGTAAAGAAAGTTATTTCCTCAGATAAATAACCAGTGTCTGTTGTGTTCTCTGATCAGTTTTCATAAAAACCTTTCCCTATCTGGTGTTGTGCTACACTGAACTCTTTATAATGAAAACTGTGGTATATCATGTCTAGAGAGCACAAGATTGGGGAATGAAATAAATAAATACATTTTAAATTGCTTTATTGACCTGCTTCTCAACATATATCAGCTAAATAAAACGGACGATGTGGCCAGTGCAGCCTTTTCAACTTCTTAATACAGCCTGCAGCCCTGAGGTTCCCCAGTGGTTTTCCCTGATGGGTCTTAGATATCAGTGAAAGGCTTCAGTAGCTAGAGATGCTTTTTCCAGCACTGGCTGAATTTCCATAAATAGCTTATCCACAGTCATCTATGATGCAGTAATCTCAAAATTGCAATGTCTTTCAAAAGAGGCTGCATTTAAGCTTGTTCTAGGAGCTTCAGCTAGACATAATGCCTTGACTGAGAAGTTGAAGCGGACAATATACCATGAATGTATTAAATCTATTTTGAAGGAGTTGTATTGTTTGCTAATTTGATAGAAGCCAAGTTCAAGCTGCTTGTACTCAGATTTGCATGGATTAAACTGGGATATCTGATGGGCAACCATGTCCTCTATTAGTGCTACTAGATATCGGCTACACAAATTGAGATGACCACCACATAGCAGCAAACAGTAGTGTCTTCTGTACCCTTTTGTTCCTTGCCTGGATTTTTGCAGCCCAGATCTTGTGTCTGAACCCAGTCCTTAAGTTAGTTGATGCAGTTGCTACTGAGTTTCATCACAGCCTAACAACATATATGTTCACTCAAACTTTTAACTGAATTTGGGACATTACGTTCTTTTTGTTTTGCTTTTAATATTCATAACTTTTAGGATTCATTTAAGATGCTATGATTTTATTCTTAAATTTTATTTTGTACCCTTGCTTTTGGATTAATACATTTAAAACAAAGATTAGGTTATTAATGGTGTGAATTATATAACTTGACAAAGTTCATACTCAGAATTATTTTTAGGACTATTGCCAATACATGATCCCTAGGAGAGCTTCACTTCTTTGAGATGCTGGACTCTATTCTCCAACCTGGTAATACATGTTACCAGAAAATTAAACAGCCCTACTGATGGTTGCTGCAAATTGGAGTCTTTTAGTTAGCAATGAAGGTAGGTTATAGCATAGATATTTCATTTGAGAAAGAGCCAGGCTTAAAATTATTCTTGTCTGAATTCAGTCAGTTCAGAAAGCACTGGTATCAGACTGTTTGGCAGCTCCCGATAACACAAACTGATTACTCACCAAGCATAATTCTCACAAAGTTCTTTTTGTCAATAAACCTTGAGATGAATGGGATGGGTTACAAGAATTCCAACAGAGCTATTTTCAGTTTAGAACTAATATGTCTCATGTATGTTGGGGTGGAGACTCTCTGTTTTTCTTTCTAACAGGCTGTCTTTCTGTGATCTAGTAAGGTTTTTTTCAACAATAAAGGGGAAGTTTGTGGCTGGCTTTATACATAACTTCTTGAATCTTTATCCGCCTGGAACCAACAACTGAGTTGGTGATCTGATTTTATATATAATTTACTGTTTTTTTTAAAAAAAAATAATTGAACTTAGATTTTAGAACATATTCTATTAGTTACCCTAGAAACCATAGGGATTAAGTTGTGTATGATTTGAATGTGATTTAGAAAAATAGCTTCAGACCTCACTGAAGTACAGTCCTTCTCTGTTATTTATTAATGTTGCCTGATTTTCTATTCATTTTATTCATTCATTAAAGTAGCCAGCCTGAAAAAAGGATCTTTCTACTTTAAGATTCATATTGACTTTAATGACTAGATTCCTTGAAGTACAACCAGCAGCTTATTTTTTCCAGACTCACATGGAAGCCTGAAAAAGTCAAGCTACTTTAATGAACAGCAGAAAGATGCTGCACTTATATGAGATTTGAAGTGCCTCTTAGAATTATTTCCAAAATAAACCCAATGCTAATGCATACAACTGTTGTTAAAACATATCATGGTCTTAATATTTTATCACTTCCATAGACATTTATTTCTATTTTTATTCAGTCCTATGCAAAATGTTCAGAACAGTTTAAAATTAACATCTGGACTACTATTTTTCTTACTTTCTCTGTAGGTATTCTTTTCTGTAACTTGACAGCTTGATTAACAATTAAAATTAATTTATCTTCTCTGAACTTTTCTTCCCTTAAACATTCTATTTCTATGCCACACATATGTAACTCAAAGTCAAAGTCTAATAAAATAATTCCCCTATTTCAAACATTATTACTAGCTGACCAGGTACTTTGACTGCCCTCAATTTCAAGACTTTTCTGATAATATTGTGATCAAAGAAATGATACCATGACTGTGTTCCATGTGAATTGTACTTTTTAACTTTTTTTATTGAACTAGGATTACCGAACATTAGCAAGTAACTAAATTAACATAAATCCAAGATGCAAAAGAAAAAAAGACATAGAAAATATTTTTTAAAAATCTAAAAAATTGTGTGTGTGTGTGTGTGTGTGTGTGTAAACTGTTACCATATTATGATCTATTGTTAGTAAGGTAAATCATAAAATCCTTCCAAATTTAACAGAATTGTGGTTCCTGCCTCTGATGTCTCATTATTTTAACTCTGTGATTTTTTTCTAAATATGGCAATTGAAAAGGCCTTGTTAATCCACATCTAACTGTTATATTATCTAAAGTTTTCCATGGCATGCTGAGCTACTCACTGTTCCC
The DNA here is from genome assembly GCF_059951505.1 of Python bivittatus. Lineage (NCBI taxonomy): Eukaryota > Metazoa > Chordata > Lepidosauria > Squamata > Pythonidae > Python > Python bivittatus. The sequence continues at coordinate 2,608,898 of NW_028277058.1, read as the reverse complement.
TCAACCTAGCTATTTTCTCTAGTTTACCTCACTAAATATTTCAATTAGACAGTAAGATAGTTAAAGCAAGTTGTTAAGGAAGGAGACTCTGCACAAGGGAAAGAGGATCAAAGCTTATTTGGAAGATCTGAAGGAGGTTGAGGAGGCACCCCTCCCCAGCAATGAAGCAGCAGCAATGGAGGAAGAAAGTGCTGTCCACAGACATAGACAGACATCTGATATGGATGTAATTGGACAACTAGTAAAACAACTAAAAAAAAAAAAAAGTAAAGACAGAATGGGATAAACATGCTGTGGGAGTAACTAAAGACTTAGCAGGTATATCTGAGCAAACAAATAAACAATTTTATTTATTTATTTTATTTTAAATTGTAAGGTTCTCAGCTACCCAAAAACTTGAAATCAATCAGCAGCACAAAACAAAAGACTTCAAGCAGGGACTTCTCTAAGCAGCGTTTTATTTGGCCAAGCAAAAGTCTGGGTGCTCACGCCATGCACGAAGAGAGAGCAGGGTGGCACACCTTGGGGTCAAAGACACAGCCTTTTATAGTATTTTTAAAAGGGCAGAACTCATTAACATTATAATGAAGGTGAGTTTTACAGCCAAAGAAACTTAAACAGAATACATTATTTCCCGCCCTTGTTTGCTTACATTAACTCTATTCCCCGCCCTTGTTTGCTTACATTAAATTTAAACGAGTTGCCCCTAACCCTTATATCTTATCAGTCCCTTCAGACCCTTGTTCGGGGTCCTCCTTCCTTATCAGGCCTCAGACTTAGTTTCGGGAGGAGTCTTCCCTATTATCTGAGCTTTGTTCCTCTTACAATTTTGCTAATTGCTATTAGTATTGAAGCTTGAATATATATAAAAACTACACCTACTCTAAAGCTATGCAGTTAATATTGTCAATTTAGTTATTGATCCCTTCAAAATTAAATTTTTATATATAAAATTTATTTTATCTTAGAGCCAGTTTGGGCTAGTTGGTTAAGGCTCCATGCTAGAAACCAGGAGACCATGAGTTCTAGTCCCACTTTAGGCATGAAAGCTGGCTGGGTGGCTTTGGGCCGGTCCCTCTCTCTCAGACCAACTCACCTCACAGGTTTGTTGTTGAATAGGGGAAAATAGAAGCAGGAAGGAGTATTAGGTATGTTCACCGCCTTGAGTTATTTATACAAAATATTAAACATGGGATTTAAAAAATCTATTTTTTTTTAAGGAAATGTCACAGCAAACAGCAGATTAAAGTAGTTAGCAAAAGTAGTTAGCAAAACTTATGATATGGCTAAAAATAATACTCTAAAGCAGTGTTTTTCAACCGAGGCAACTTGAAGATGTGTGGACTTCAATTCCCAGAATTCCCCAGCCAGCATGGGAGTTGAAGTCCATACATCTTCAACTTGCCAAGGTTAAGAAACACTGCTCTGGAGATAAGCAAGGCTAAAAAGAATATTATTGAAATTAAGACTTGTGTTGGCAGATATACAGAATTGTAGCAGGTGAAATAATTTAAGGATTAAAGGAGTGTCAGAGAAAACTGGAACGACTGATTTAATTACTTATCTCATCTCTAAGATTAATGACCTGAGCACTGATCTGAATTAACAGATAAAGATATTGAATGTGTTCACTGGGATTATTCTCCTAGAAACACACAGAAACCTAGAGATATCTTGGTCAGATTTGTTAATTCAAATATAAAAGATAAAATTATAAGAAAAACATAGGAGCTGGAGGAGATTAAATGGGGCAGTAAGAGAATATTCTTCATCAGCACGGCTATGTTGCAGCAAAGAAAGGTAGGCAGAAAAACTTATGCAGGACAAGATTCGTTACAAGTGGGGATTTCCTTCCAAGTTAATTGTTTTTATGTCACAAGGAAGAAAAGTTATTTCAACTTTGACTGAGATGCAAGCTTTGCTGGCAGGCCTCTGTAACAGGGGATGAAGGAAGCAATTTACAACTTGTCCTTGGAACTTTGGAAAATAGGCTCAACCACAAGCTGAAGATAAAAATGCTGCACTGAGATGCGAAGTAAAAGAAATTATATTGACCGTAATAAGTCCTTCTGAACCTTTAGATTTAGCAGAAGGGGGGGGGGGGGGAGGGAAATAGGGAAAAAGAATTAAATACAATAATAATAACTATGGCTAAGGAGCTATAGAACTTAATTTGGGGAGTTTATTGGCTGGGGAGAGAAAAGGAATCTCAGTAGGTCACATTCATATCTTTAGACCACGAAGAGGGTCTTTAAAAGATCCTCTGCAATTCTTTCGCTATTGTTCTAAGTGGGACTTGAGAATAGGGAGGTTAGATATGGAAGTATGGTATTGCGGGGGGGGGGGGGGTTTCAAAGCAAAGAAGGAGGATGGGAGGAGTGAAATAATGCAGGAAAAAGAACATTAAAGTTGTACATACTGTTTGTAATATCACACAACGTAATGTAGATTCTGTGAGCAATAAGCTTTGAAAAATTTGTGGATGCAAGAAAATATTAATTGCACAGAGAAACTAGATAGAGATGCTCTAAAAATGCAGGTAATGGGATAGCAATGTAGAATTATTTCTCTAAATGTTAAAGTCTGGGAGATCCTATCAAGAGAAAAAGGATTGTTAATTATGTTAAATCATTCAAGCCACATGGGTTATGCTATGAGAAACATATACAACAAATAGTTTGAATGATAGGTATTTTGATAAGCAGTTTTTAGTACAAGAATCTAATAAATCATGGGGAGTAGCCATTCTTTTCAAAGCTGGTATAAACTTCAAGGTTCAAAAGATTCTAAAAGAAAGGAAGGAAGGAAGGAAGGAAGGAAGGAAGGAAGGAAGGAAGGAAGGAAGGAAGGAAGGAAGGAAGGAAGGAAGGAAGGAAGGAAGGAAGGAAGGAAGGAAGGAAGGAAGGAAGGAAGGATTTTTTACCATAAAACATTAACTTTAGCATCTATATATGCTCCTAATCAGAGTAAAATTGGTTATTTACAAAATATTATGACTAGTAAACACACACACACACACAATTTTGTAATAGGAGTGGACTTCAATATCAATGCATTAAAACTTCAGACTGCAGTGTTTAAGAGATTTCAGAATTTAATGAAGAGTCATAGATTTATAGATGTGTGGACAATTATGAATCCTGCAACAAAGGCACACACATTTTATTCAGTTAGACATAAATCCCACTCTGGGACAGACAACATATAGATTTATTATTTATTATTTAGTGTATGGCATCTCATACATGGGCTTACCTTAAATAATAACGAATAGCCTAAGTTAAAAGCACTTTAAAATATGAATGTTAAAAAGATATAAATTCAAATACCAATGTCTAGGCCTTCTAACCATTGAAGCGCAGCATCATTTATACAAAAAAATAAAATAAAATCAGATATCGGGCCAGTTGGCAGCCAGACTCCATTGTACATATGGATATCTATTTTTTTTCTTTTTTTTTTGCAACAAGTTAAAATTCTACCAATACTTAGATCATGTTCCAATGATTATTACCTTCAGACTAGAAGAGATTATCTCATATTTGCTTATAATTGGCATTTTAATCCTATATTGTTATACAACACAGAAGCAAAGCAACAATTAGCTCAAATTTTGAGATTTTTTTTCCCCAAGAAAATAATGAAAATGAAACATCAGTAAGAATGAGGTGAGATGCTATGAAGGCAATATTAAGAGGAGGGTGTATAAACCAGATAAGCACATATTTAAAAATACTATCACAAAAGACAAGTAAGTTATATTCAGAAATTAACAATCTACTAGCAAAATAGAACAGGGTCAGCCAGAATCTATAAACAGATAGTAAATAAAGGGAGACTTAGATGATTTGGAGACAGATAAAATCTCCTCTCAATTTATTTTTGTCAAATAAAGATATTACAAACATGATAATAAAAATTCTAGAATACTGGCAAATAAATTGAAAAAAATCTAAGGAAAAAATATATTAGTGTGATTAAAAATGTCAATGGCCAAAGAGTGACTAAAACCAAAGCTATAAAGAATTCTTTTTTTTTCAACAATTATATTCCTCAAATAATCTATCACTAACAAAAATCAATCAATATGTAAATACATTAACATTCCCAGAATTAGTTCTAGAGGATATACAATTTATGGAATCTCCTTTTTCTATTTCATAAATATTTGAAGTCTTTAAAAGTATTCAAAACAGAAAATCTCCAGGCCCTGATGGACTGTCAGGGGAATTGTACAAAGAATTTTAAAAGGTTTTAATACCAGAATTTCTATTTTTATGAAATACTTTACACCAGGGTGATCCCTTACCTGAGTCTTGGAAACAGTCTAAGATAATTCTGATCCTTAAATAAGATAAAAATTATCAGCAATTGGCATTCTATAGGCCCATCTCATTTCTTAATATGGACTATAAACTCTATACTAAATTATTAGCTAACCATTTAAAAGTGACTATAAGTAAAATTATTCATAGATATCAATCTGGCTTTATTCCAAATCAAAATATATCTACTCCATCAGAAAATGATTAAATATTATACAAATTAGTAAAATTAATAAACTTTCATTAGCCATATATTCTTTAGATATATTTAAAGCCTTTGATTCTCTGGAACTACAATTCTTAAAACCAGTATTAAAAAAAAATTAAATTTGGAGCTGGCTTTTGTAAAATGACTGAGCATATTTATGGACCCATTAAAGCCCAGATAAAACTTAAAAGATTTTATTACAATTTTAACAGGTACTGAGCAGGCTGGCCCTTATCACCTTTACAGGTAGACCTCTCCTTACAACCATTCATTCAGTGACCGAAGTTATGGTGCTGCTGAACAAAGGGACTTATGACCCATGCCCAAAGTTATGGCAGTTTCACCATCCCTGCAGTCATGTGATCAAAATTTGGGCAGTTGGCAGCCCACCCACATGACCACAGGGGAGCTTCAACTACCCCCACCTGAAGAAGATGCTGGAGGTCAATTGGGCAGCAGGGGTCTCAGAGTGCAAGGTGGTGGGGGCAACTACAGCTGGGACTCAGCTGGGTCAGTTGTGGCTTCCCAGGGCATGGCAAGCAGCCCCAGAACCACACAGTTCTGGGGCTGCTTGCCGCCCCACAAGGGAGCCAAAAGGGCAGAGATGGGGTGGAGATAGGTGGGTGGGGAGAGTTGGAGGCAGTCCCTTACCTAACTGAGGATTGGGGCTGGGAGGGATCAAGCCTGGAATGGCTTGGATTGGTGTGGGTACTCATTTAACGACCTGCGATTCTCAATTAATGATGGCAACCAGGACTGCAGGATTGCCATCACTAAGCAATGCAATCATGTGACATTTTGCTTTACAACTGCATCATTCAGCAATGGAATTTCCAGTCCCAATTGTGTTTGTAAGTTGAGGACTACCTGAATTATTCAACTGTGATGGAATGGAGTCTGGTGAGATTCTCTCTTGTAGGTGGAAGCTAATAAATGCAATAGAACTATAACTGTACTATCTCATGGAGTTCTTTGGGCTGAACCTGACATCAGTCTTGCCAGACTGAATCTAAACTTCCCAAGCCAGCAAGCAAACACTGCCAATTCCTTAGGATGGTGCCAGACTCATCCTCTTCACCTTCCCATGCTCATTCTGGGGGCTAAGGAAATGCTTATCTCCCCGAGCGCGGCCTTCGCCATACCATTCCATCACATCAACCTAGCTGCAGAAACTCTGGCAACAGCACTTAAATCTAACAATCAGATCTATGGGGAAAAAAATGGGTGACAAGACATATATTTTATTTGCAGATCATATAGTTCTGACATTCTCCAATGCTTCCCATTCAGGCAGTTGGGGGAAAAATGGCAGACTGATATGCCTCTGTGAATAGCAGAGACAATGCTGTAGCAATGTCAGCCCTCCCAGGTAAACCAGACAGGAAACACGACTAGATGAACTAATTCTACTTTATTGTAAGGCTATATTAACAGAATCCTGCAAGACTGAAAGTACAGATCTCCCACCCTCCCTATTTACCGCCTGAGTAGTTAGGGTGGGTCCTTCCTAAGTTTCTTTTTCTGGACATTACTCTGTTGCAAACTCCTTTCTCTTTTATCTGACTGTTCTTCTCTTCTTCTCTTCCCCTCATCTTCCAAGATCACCCTAACATTCCATCACCAGAGGTTGGGCATTAAGCCTGGGTCAAAGGTACTTCTCGGGACAAGGAGAGGCTGGGAGATTGCCCACTTGTGCTCCGAAAGGCTGCTCCTTATGAGGAGACCCACAAGATCCAAAGAGGTTCTGTGGGCTTCTCATGAGTCTGAGAGCCAAGGGTAACACCAAAGTAATTGATTCCTGCCGCAGGTTGATTGCCATCACCTGTCAGCAGTTTACTTGTGGTTTTGCGCTTCCTCTTTCGATCGCCTGCGCTTGAGGCAAGGAAACTGACTAGGCACGTTTGAAATTAGCTAGGCGGAATGGCGGCTAACTTGAATGGCATGTGCCGTGCCAGGCTGAACCTGCCATGTGGAACAGACAGCAAGCTCACAGCAACAGCAGAGCCTGCAAAAGGACATTGGGGTTGCAAAAGCCCCCACTTTCTTAAACATATTTGGAAGACCATTATTTCAAAGTTAGATCTTCAACACAGCAGAGCAATCAAGCCACCCGATGAGTGATCCTTCATCCCAGATTAAAGATAAGAACAAAGGAACAATTTAAAGGATTTAAAACTAATTGAAGGCAAAAAGCTTGCCAAGAGTTTAAATTAAGAAAATTTAAAATGGACTATGGGGCAGTTGAATTTGGATTTACTGATTTTAAAGTATTTTTAAAATAAGTAAACAATTAATATAGATCTCTGTGGGAATTTTATTTGGGGGACAACGATTGGACAGCTTTGCAAAACAAAAGATAATGGAAAGTTGCTAAAGACTATCCGACTACAGGACTACAGTGTGCTGAATGGGAATAAAGACTTAACAATTTAGAGGAAGAGGGGGAAAACTCCCTCTTCTACTTTTATTTCCCTTTTCTTGATTGAAACAGCTGTTATTAGAAAAGTAGTGAAACTTACAGAAATGACAGGAAAAGATATTACACTTGAAACATTCCAAAGGATCTTTGAGGAACTGGGAAAAAATGTTACAGCTACAATTACGGCATCAATAACTGCTTATGTGAATGCATTATTTAAAGAAATCTGAAAGAAGAGATAACAGAAGAGATGAAAAATAATTTTGAAGAATCTGCAGGACAACTGAGTGGAGAGGTGAAACAACTTAAAGTCCAGGTGAAAATTTTGGAAAATAAAATAGAAACAATAAAGAGATATTAAAATATTAATTATTAATTAATTAATTAAAATATTAAATCAAAGATAAAAAGTATGCAGATAATGGATTATTAATGGATTTTATTTGGGAAGGTAGAGATTGCAATTACTGTTTGTAACTGCTGCAAAGAAGACCGGAAGTTGCTTCATTAGCTATTTTTCTTTCTCTTTTCTTTTACTTTTTCTTTTATTCCTTTATATTTTCTTCTTCTTTCGATTTTTCATTTTATGTTTCTGTAGTTTTTTAAGCTTATGTAAAATTTTCTTTTAATAAAAATTATGTTAAAAAAAACAAAGTCAATGGGGAATCGAGCAGGAGGTCGCAAGTTGCACCTGCTTCTGCCACTTTTTTATCTTCAGCGCCTGCCCCTGGCACTTACCTGCCTGCATGCACTCTGTAGTGCCTGCCCACCCCACCCCACTGCCCACTTGCAGCATCCATACACCAACCTGCACTCCATAGCACCTGCCCACAGAACCTGCCCACCTGCCAGAAGCTCTCACCTGCTGGTCTGCCTGTTCGGGACTCTTTTCTCTTTCCATGTGAGATCCTCACTTAATTACCGCGTGGTACTGGGGTTACAACAGCAACTAGGACTGCCAGGATTGCTCTCACTAAGCAATGCTGTGATGTGATGTCACACTTTCTGACTGCATCACTTAGAGATGGAAATTCTGGTCCCAATTGCCATCGTAACCCGAGGACTACCTGTGTACTAATATAGAAGACATTAAACAGGGAGATGAAAAACTGAGCTTCAAAACATTTCAACATTTTAGGATGAACTGCAGTGATAAAAATGAAAAGCCTTGCAAGGCTTAATTTTTTATTTCAATACCTTCCAGTGAAAATTCCAGAACAGGTTTTAAGATATTGACAACAACAACAACAACAAAAACAGAAAGTTTCTGCTTTCACGCAAAATAATTGAGACTGGGGCATACCCAATTTGATCATATATTATCAGCTGACACAGAGCATATGATTCTATTTATTATGAAAGACTTTTCCAAACAATGGATCCAAATCAAAACTATATAAGAGCCAAATAATTTTATAAATCAATGATTCTTTTACCCACATTTCTCAAGAATAAATAACATTGAAAATATTTTCTATGAAACAGTGCTTCAGCTATGGAAGAGTAAATACATAGCTTTGATAAAGGATACTTCTCCTTTAACTCCCTTAATAACATATATAGACTGGATAATCACTATGGTCTGGCTAAAATGAAACTTCTGAGAGAATACCATTTTTACAGATTAAAAGATTTTTATAGTAATAGGGACTTTCTCAACAAACATCAGATAGAGCAATGAATAGGTGCTAAGTTGCCAGGGTTCTTCTGGTATCAACTCAAATATTTTTGAGCAATAAGAATGTTAGAGCTTCAGCAACACAGCCTTATACCAATTTTGAGAATGTAACACTTAACTACTTAGAACAACTGAAAGGAATAATCTCATACAGGAGATCTACCCCATAATTTAAAGGAAACATGGGACCCTGATCATGGGAAATCCATACAGAAGGCAAATTGGAAGGAATTATGGAAACTGGGTGGATTTACCTCAGCTTTGATGCAAGAATTCCAGTGAAAGATTACGTATTGCTGGCATGTGTGATTGGCACATATATATCAAAATTATCCTTCCAAATGGACAGATTATCAAAAAAAAAAAAAAAAAGCAGCATTCTTTCATTTGTAGTGGTAGTAGTGTAGTAGTGGTCATGTGATAAAGTTATATCCTTTTGGCATAACATTTTGGGGGAGATAAGTACCATTACAAAATAAATAATTTAAATGAATAAATAAATAAAGCTTAAAAATAAGGAATTTATTTTAGCAGCTAAAATAATAAATTGCCCAAGTTTGGATGTGGTTTGTACTAAAACAGCCTTCCCCAACACTGGGATGTGCAGCTACCCTCATGAACACCAAAATATTGGACATTAAGGAAAGATTTCCCACCAGATGCTTACTGGAAGTTCTAGGAAATCATATATTTGAAAAGCATTACACTGAGAAAATCTATAGTAAATTATAGACAGCTGGTGAATTGCTCTTAAATATTTTTTGAATACTCTGAATGAATGTAGCATGCTCAAAGTCAAAAACATGCAAACTCTGGATAACATAAATAAATAAATACATCCATACATACATTAAAAAAATGTAATTGCTTAATAATACCGAATCTTAATCAGAACCATTAATCTTAACTGATTTACTGTTGACCCAGCAGAATATCAGTAAAACTTGATTATAATATTAACCATGCTGATTACATCAAAATATACACTCCAGTCAGCACATGCATATTTATAGACAGATTATGTCTAATACAATTAATTGAGATCAATACTTGTGACTATGAGGTTTCAATAATAAATTTAATGAGTAGAATGGATCATCAGTATTTATCATACAAGCATCAATATTCTGGTTAACATGCCAAATAGAAGATGAAAAATTCTAAACAGGAGCAGATTACTCACAAGGAAAAAACTGTTAACTGTTAAAAAAAAAAAAAAAAAAAACTTCCTGCATTGTCAAAATGTCCAAATGTCTGCTTCTTAGTAAACTGTTTGGCAAGTAAGTGCTGGCATGAATTTTTGACAACATATAGTCTTCAGTCGCTGAATCGTGTCATATATGTACACCGTGTAGCAGGAGTGTGCAAGTTAAGATATCTTCCTTAGACTTTGTACTGTTAACTCATTATTAATCATAAGAAAAAAATATTATGCCTTTTAAAAATTTACTCATATACACTGCTCTTTTCCTTGGACAGTCAGCGCAACTTTCACTGAGTTCACATTATGCATAGGAAATAAATAACCACTATGAACATTTGGGAAGCTAAAGATCTCAGCAATAAAATTGTGCATTGTATGCAGTATTTTAACAAGCTGGGATTCCATGCCTTAAGAGGTCTTAACTAATTGGGAGGAACCAAAGAATGAAATCACCTATACAGTACAATTTATGCAACAGAGTGCATCAATATTAAGAATTCTTCAAAGGCTATATTGTAATTTGTCAGCAAATTAACTCCTTTTATTCAGCTACTTTGCTTTTTTATGGCTTTCCAGTTATAATCCTCACAAACCTTAGGTTTATATTTACTCAAATGAATTTATAAGAAAAGTTATAAACTCAAATCCAAATTAGTTCTGTGTTCTTGGGAAATCTTTCAACTTTTTATTCCATTATGCCATAAATGGGCAATTTATTCAAACTACATTCATGATCACAATTAGATAACATGTAGCATTAGAAACAAGGCTGTACAGCTCTTTAAAGCCAATCTCTGAAAGATGCTTCCAAGTGTAGAGGAATGTGGTTGTAGGTATAATCTGCAACATCTTAAAGCAGCTTTGTCTTAAGGTCTGAATGCCTTCCAGAGCAAGCACCTTTTAGAGACTAAATAATCTGAAATGCTGCACAGCCCTTATAAACAATACCCAGTACCTACTTCTTTCTTTATAGTGTCGACAGGGTTCACCAACATCTTAGATGTAGGTCATTCCAATGTTCAGTCTAGGGAAATGGTAGTAACTAGCAGGATGGGGCTGCTGAAAAGTGAAGAGATTTAAGAAGACAATGGGGGTTAGGGTTAGGGTTAGGGTTAGGGTTAGGGTTAGGGTTACAATGAAACAAAAAGCCTCTGCCCCATAAAACAATCAGATTCACTCTCTCAAATTCATCTCCTGTGATAGGATTACAAATGGAAGAACATTTTAATTCAATAAAACATGTGATTCTTTAAACATGGCATAAGTGACAGTGTGAGCAGAAAACGACAAACCAATATATTTTGCTTATTTAATGATAGTATGAAATAGTTTAGCAATAAACACAGTAAAGAATTACTGAATATGCCTACATTGTAACTGATACTTTTATTTACAGCATTTATAAAGTCCCCCAAAATAAGTTCACTGAGCAGCATACGATTAGTTATTAAACTATTAAAATCCAACTATTGTCATAATAATTAGTTAAAAGAACAGCATAAAGTTTAGAATTTATACAGCAAGGAATAAAATGTAAATCAAACAAAATATACCTAGCTAGTAGTAGGTTTGAACGACTAATGAAATGTTTGTTTGGTTATCAAATCTGTATGGCTGCCCATCTCACAAAAAAGTAACCCTAGGGAACGTATAACACATAATTAAAAACCAATAAATATATAAAAACATTTGAGAAATTCCTGAGGGTCCCAGGAATTAATGAGCATTCTGGAGAAAGACTCAGCATACAGTTAAGTCTTTGCTACTACTAGAAGCGTCTAACCTGACATACAAGAATCAGAATACTTGGTTAAAGAACACAGCTTAAATCTAATATAATGGAAAGAATGAAATGCAATCATCTCTAGATATTCTGTAGAAAGGTAGGGTTTCACTCTATGTTCAAAGAAAGTGCATTGTCAAATGAACTACAAACATCAAAAGGAGCATATTCATACACACAATGATGGTGTTGACAATACTAGGCCCTAAAATTAATGTAATACTCAAGACATTCAGTATTTGACATTCACCTGACCAATATATTTGATGTGATCTTGAAACAGAAGTCATGGAGTATCAAAGTAGTAATAAATGGCTTCAATTATCCTCCTACTGTTGTCTGAATAAATTCATCTTCCAGTCCCAACACAGATGTTAAAGAAAAACAAGCATAAGTAACTATACTTTAGAACAATTGTGATATAACTAACCAAAGGGGAAATGACTATGAATGTAAAACTAAGTTCTGCCCAAGACCTTGAGATTGAGTACTGGTGAATAACAATCATAGAACATGCATTTCAGTTATAAATAGATGGAAAATTGTCAAGAAAATCCAACAGTTGACTATGGGGACAGGTTATTTTCCTTATAGTCATGTAGAAATATTTGTTTATTAAAATATTTGTTTAAAATATTTGTTATAGAAAATAATCTATAGCAGCACTTACTCTTCAGAGTTAACTGCTGAATTTATAAGCTGATCTTTCTTTTGAATGGAATAGTTTATAGGTCAAGTTAAAACAAATTACATATCTTTCTGAGATAATTATAAGGAAAACTATAGGTGCTGACAAAAGAGCTGGATTTATTCTGTAACTCCTCTCAACATTGAATCTTTCAAAGTTTATACACTCTAGAAAGTCAGTTCCCAGGATATCATATAATTATTTTTTATTCAAATTGTCCTTTTCTAATATGGCTAAGTTGTCTAATTTTTAATGCCTATGTTTGCAGCATTCTTCTGTCCATTCATATATATAATTATATATTATATGTATGTATATATATATATATGACTATATATATAGTCACTAATTGAGTGAGATGGGCGGTGATCAAATTTGAAATATAAATAAATTTGAATACACACACACACATACACACCTATTTAGAATGATCAATTAGTATCTTTGTCAACATATGGTAACTGAATGCAAAAAAAGAAAAGAAGGGAAACATTAAAATGTCACTAAATCTTTTAGATCAGATGGGGGCTCCTTTGCCTGAATGGTTTCTTTTCAATAATATTAGACAGTATTTCAATCAGAGAAAGCCAGTCAAAGAGATATTTAACTCCCCAGGCTATCTTTCTTTTTCCATATATCCCTTGGAGTGACAACCTACCCTTCTTATTAGTTATGAACACGGCAGGACCAATAATCAGTCGGTTAACTGCATGTGCCTTCTTAATTGGCTGAAGAGGATCCTGTTGGCTTTTAGTGTTTATGCCTACTTTATGCTGTTCTTGAGAAGGGGCATCATATTGATTTAGCTGCTTGAATTTATTTAGCAAATACAGAGATGACTGAAAGAGGTGCACGTGTAGGTTACCAATGGTAGCCACTCTGACACAGTGCTGAAGACATCTGATGGCTCAAAGCCATGTGATGCAAGAAGAGCTGGAAGAGCGACTACCTTTGAGATATAGCAGTTTCATCTCATTTAGGAGTAATATGTGATGGCATATAACTGACATGGCTTCCACAGTATAACTTGTTGCCTAAAAGCATGAAAAGGCACTGATCAGGCAGGGAACTGATTCATTTAGGCTGGAGTAATCTTTTACAGTTTGTCAACTGAAGTGAATGGGTGTTAGTATTCCAAATCTATCTTAAAAACAAGAAGTCTGCATGTATTTATTCAATTTTAATTACTGATATTCAATTCAATATTTACCTGCCACAATCAAGAGACTGATTCAATGTCTAATTTCTCTCTCCCTGTTTTTCTTATTGGTTAAGCTATTTCTAAGGCTGGGCAAATTCTTCAGAAAAGACGTTTCACAACATGATGTACAAAACTCCTCTCTTTGAATAATTAAAGCAACTATATCTTTTTCCAGGCATATGTGGCTGCTACACAAACCACCTCTTTCCTCTTTCTTCAAGAGTGTGTATGCACAGGCACTTTGCTTCACTAATTTTTACTATTATCATGCCTTAGTGACTTCTCCAGTGTTTTACTGCAACGTGCTCTACATGGGTGTCCCCTTGAAGTCTATCCAGAAGCTGCAACTGGTCCAGAATACAACAGCATGGACAGTTATGTTACACCTCTGCTCCTCAAGTTGCAGTGGCTCCCAATGTGCTTTCGGATGGACTACAGGCTGCTGGTTCTCACCTATAAAGCCCTTCATGGTATGGGGCCAGGTTATCTGCTGGCTCTCCCTGGTTGTTTCTACCTGACAGGAGAGGCATACTCTCAATTAAAGAATATCATCTAATGGGACCTCGGAAGCAGGCCTTTTCTGTCATACTGACTGCCCTCTAGAACACCATACCTTGAGGTTAAATTGGTCTTGATCCTGTTCTGCTTTCACAAAGCGCTGAAGACCTGGATATGCTCCAGGCTATGGATGATCAGGATGTTAGAAGACCTGCAAGATGTTATTTAGCTTAATGTTTTCTGGGCTTATTGTCAGTGACCATTGTAAGATTTTTTTTTTTTAAGGTTTTGTTGATCTTGTTTTTACTAATGTTTTTAATGTGAGGTTAGCTGCCCACAGTTGCATCTGCAAGATGGGCAGCCATACATATTGATTAAATAATAAATACTATGCTTTGTTTCCTTAATGTGCCTCCAATTCCCCTAATAGTGGAAGGTGCCATAGTCACAAACAACTGTAGGTAGCCATGATGACAGAAAAACAGTAAAATGCTGGAGCGATATCACACAGTAAACCCCACCCTTATGTACCTGCATCCTGAAGTCTGACCCAGGTACATAAGTTGGGACTGCATCATGACCTCATGACACATGCTTCATAATTTTGATAACTGACAATTATCAATCCAAGATGGTGGCTGCCAGCAAACGCCGGGCGCTGCCGCTGCATTAAGGGGGAAAATTGTGGGTTTGACCCATCTCCCCCCAGGATTATGCCACCTCCTAGGTGAATTGGGTGCGGAGGAGAGCTTGTAGGGGGTTTTCTCTTCGGATGGGTCGACTCGGGCACAACCCCTGGGACGGAGCAGCAGAGCGTGGCAGAGAATGTGGTGGAGAGTGGCAACACCAGGCAAGCAGCAAGCAGCAGGCCTCAGCGAGCTCTGGTGTGGTTTTGGTGTGGTGTGGTGGGCCCCAGCGATCCCCAGAGCAGGGCAGGGAGCTCTGCTGGGCCCTGGCATGGGCAAGAAACCTCAGCAAGCCCTGGGATGGCACGGCAGGCCCCGGGGAGCACCGGTGCAACATGGCGAGCCCGCTGACTTTCAGAGCGGCGCAGAGAGTCCTTACGGGCCCCAGCGCAGGTGGTGACCTGCAGCGAGCCTCGAGACATGGACCTGGTGGGGTGCAGTGAGCCGCAGTGAGTCCTGATGAGCCCCAGCATGGTGCAGCAAGCCCCAGCATGGTGCAGCAACTCACAGCGTGACGCGACAAACTCTAGTGGGACCCGACACAGCATTTCAATCCCCGGGCCCCATGGGCCCAGTGGTACAATGAACCCAAGGCCTAGCTGGCTCAGCAGGCCCCAGCGAGCCCAGTACAGCATGGCAAACCCCAGCAGGCCCCAATGCGGAGTGGTTGTCCGACTTTGGGGGAAGATCCCTCAGCTCTAGAGGATCAGTTGGGCAGCAGGGGAGCCAGACAGCATATTAAGTTAACAACTCTTGTTTTCAAGAGGGACGAACTGGGGTTTTAGAATCTAACCACCCCCACTTAACCCACACAGTGTCAGTGGAGAGTCACAGGGTCCCTTCAGTGTGAATCTGGGACTCCGTCCTGGGAGTGAGAGTATGAGGATGTGAGTATCCATCTCCTGGGTGAGACAGGAGGTGTGAGTGAGTGAATGGAATGCCCGCCCTGCCGACTAGTGAGAGAGGTCATGCAGGGGGGCAGAGTGTGATAGCAGTGCATGTTTTGGTGGGGGGGTGGTTCCCAGCTGGTGCCAAGAGTGCAAGCTGGTGCGCAGGCAGGATCTTCCCTCACCTGGGAGTGTCTGGTTCTGAATGAGGATGTCTGTTTGGAAGGAGGGAACTTTACCCCAGATTAGGGACCCCGGAGGTCCAGGATTGGAGGTACTTGGGCCCGTAACCTCCGGGGACTATGCAGGGGGCTACACTATTGAGGTGGTGACAGGTAGGGGACGATATTGCGGGAGCTGGAGGGTGGGGTGGGCCATCTTTGGGGAAGACGCCCCCAGTGTGTGTTACGGGTGGCATGTTCCAGCCCTCCTTGCTCATTCCCAGGCCCTGGTCAGCAGATTCATAGGGGCCCTGGCCTTCAGCTGCTGCTGCTTAATGCCAGATTGGTTAAAAACAAGGCCCCCCTCATATGTGACTTGATTACCAAGGAGGGGGTGGACCTGGCATGTATTACAGAGACTTGGCTGGGGCCTAATAATTTACCCTCCCCCTTGCCTTCCCAATGAAAATGTAAATAAAATTAATCCACTGTAATCTCTAACTGGCTATGTTCAAAACTACCTTCTAATGACAAACATTCAAAGCAACCACTGACAAGCATTCTCCCTCCAGAGAACAGGATGGCCCAGACCCTGCTGGCCTTTCATAAGGCCTAAAGACCCAATTCTGTGCCTGGGCCTAAGGTCTCCAGTGTGTGAAGGGACCCGTCTCCTGGTTGTGTCAATGACTGATGGTTGTGATACTTTCCTTGGCTGCTATGTATTTTAATTTTTGTACTTGTACTTGTTTTTTTTATTTTAATATTGTTCACTGCCCAGAGTCACTTGTTGAGATGGGCAGCTATACAAATTGATTAAATAAATAGATTAAAAAATAAATTAAGCAGGTATTCCTCCCTTTGCTTCAGCAGTAGCTTAGCTTCATTCTTAAAATTAGTTCACAGATATCAGTGTTTGCTCAGCAAGGATTAATGGGCAAGGATTAATGTGAAGTGACTACCTATGTAGAGAATATACAAAAAGCATTAAGGGTTGTTAACTATACCTTTCACCTGCAATATAAAGAAGAAAGGAAGGAAGAAAAACTGGTGGACATTATCACCTCCACAACCCTGTCAACATCTATTTCACAGGAAAAGTATATACACAGGTGAGCATTGCTGAATTCAGCACTATGAGGTCTGTAACCATACAAATTCTAAATAAATGCATTAAGACAGCCAGTTACCATTTCAGGAAACCATGGGGAAGGAGTAGGGTGAAGTGACATACAAATATTAACATAGAAGATCTTAAGAATTTCTCTACTGAAATCCTTTTTACTGGGTCAGAAGGCAATCATTTCAATTATGATAAAAAGATACATCTTCTACAGCAACAGATGTGGGAACTAGAAAATGCGGTATGGATTTGAAACTTAGAAAGTGTACTAGGACAGACTGACAGTCTTGACATTGAAGATTTCTTTGTACAACATTATCAAGATCTTCCTAAAGGTTAATGTATATGTCAATATGAACATGACATGTACTCAAAGATTCTTTATAATAGGAACTCTCCATCCATCACAGACCACATGCCATTTTGATAAGAAGCCACACACAACATTTTAAAGAAATTTCAGCCGCAGTTTTATACACGCTTACCTGGGAGCAAGTTCCATTGAGTAAATTTGTGAGTAGATACACATAGGATTATGTCATTAGAATGATTCATCCCACAGCTAAAATTCTGCACTTTTAAAAGATGTGAAATTATTCTCTAAATAGCTTTTCAGCAACGGGGAGACCGGTAATACAGATTAGTAGCAGGGAAGATATATGTAGGTATAGGTACATACTTACAGAGACAGAAGATCCTGCATAATGTAATCATCAGATTTCATTTAGTGTCCCCACCTTCCCAATTACAACCAAAACTGCAATAAATATATCATTTGTATCCCATCAACAGTTCAATTAACTGCCCTACAATAAGCTTATCTACTGCTTTATATATGTTAATTAAAAGTTAAGTAAGACATTAGAAATATCTACTAATAGATACATTAACAAAATCTTACCAATAAAAGTTTCTAAATGCTATCCATGAACATGCTAATATTAATCAATATAGAATTATCCCCAATGTACAAATTTTGCATGGTTTTAAAGCAATATTTATTCTAAGGTATAGATTCGGGTTCAAAATATATATGCAATGTAACAATGTACTCATTGAAAATACCAAAAGACTAAGCTTGTTTTCATGGTTATTGTCTTATAAAGATGCAATGGTAAACATTATGTGCTTATTCTCAATGGATATAATCAGCAGTTTAACTGAATAATTTTAGACACTGGACTTAGTATCTTATGTGGGGAGAACTGTATCAGTGAAATCTATACTTCCTTTTATTATTAGGCATAAAATATAACACTTATAGGTCTGCAGAAGCAACACAAACATAGAATCATAGCTTATGAAAGGCCTTTAGAGATAATAAAATCTAAACTCTTATCCAATAAAGGACCTACAATGAAAGTACAGATGGTTGCAAGAAAGTTGCAGTTGAAATATCTTCAGCAAAGCAGAATTCAGAATCTTCTTCCTGAGGCAAACAGTTTTAGAAGCCCAGAGTCACTTAGCCAGTGACTGGCAAATATTGCAGTTCTTGGGCCCAGCTCTGAGATCTTTATAGAACTGTCTTCTATTACCTCTGATTCTCTAAGTCTGGGCTCTGAAATGTGTTTTGAGAATCAAAACCTGCTGCATAAATTAATTTTTTACTTGGGAAGAATAAGCTTGTTGTTTGCGCATCTTTTCAATTGACAAGTCTATCCTTTCCCCAGGCTTGTCTCACTTCCTTCTGTATGCAGATGCTACAATTCTCCTCTCTGACACAGCTGCTAGCCTGAGAAGAGCTTTGTGGGCTACATACATGGAAAACAGATGGGAAAACCTATTAAACATGTGACTGCCTCAGTAGCAATATTGATGTCAAGAACTTGGATTAAAAAACAAGCAATGTTATAGTTTATGTGTACTGTTCCCTACAGAATTTGGATATCTGATATCTCAAGAATGAGAGAAAAAATGCAAAAAGTATACTGCATTGGGATGGGAGTGGGTAAAAGCATATTTGGAAGCACAAATGGGAAATTTTAATTGAATGAATAGAAGTAGCCACAGAAAACTCATACTTTGCACAGAATTATATTTTTTAAAAAATGAGTAACTTCTCTTGTATCCTTTATGGAAAAAACTCTTGATTGTGTCTATAGAAACATATCAAATTGTGTCCATTATTTGAATTGCTGTTATATTAAGACATTTTATCAACTTTTTTTTTTGATATGGTTAGATGACTAAATCAATAAAGTTTCTTAATCTGTTATATTGAAACACAAGTATCTGAAGAAGAAAGGAATGAAATGATGATTTATGAATTTGAAAATTAAGACAGATTTGGATTAAATGAGGGGCTGAAGGGACTTCTATAGCATCTAAGGGGAAGGAGAGACAATAAGATTATAACTCTATGTTGAAAAGAAGGTTGGAAGCCATTCATATATTTCTTACCTTTAGGGTGGATTTTTTTTTTCATTTCTTGCACTTTCTTCTTGCTCTCTTCCTTTCCTTTTTTTTTTTAATTTGTCTTTCACTGTCTATGAAAAAAATCTTAATAAATATAAATTAAAAAAAAGAAATGCAAATATCTTCACATGTTATTTATTTGAATCTGCTTAATTTAGTGCCCCTGGAGAAACATTAGTCAAGAACGTATTTTTATCTTTTGTTTCTCATTTCTATAGTTAACTTTATTTTTTATATGTGTAAGATATTTAGGTTTAACTGATTACACTGGTGAATATTGTAAGAAAAAAAACTCATGCTCTGCAATGATCTAAGTGGATATGTATACAGAAAAATGGGAAAAAGTTAAAGGAAGGAGTAAATCAGTCTGTTTCTGGTCCATGTTACTTAACTGAATATAAGTCAATATATAGTTGAGGCAAGGAGAGACAACAGAAATATATTTTTTTCTGAATTTTCATATAGTGCCAAGTCAATTTAAGCAATCACATCAACCAAAATATCCCAGAGATATTTTATTTGGATAAAATCTCCTAATATGATTTGTTTATTCCATCACAATCCACAGCACCTCAGAAAAGTCAGGAAAATAACTGATCAATTTTGAAATTAGATTTTGTGGCTATAAAGTAAAACAAAAATATAAACAAATCAAAACATATCCCACAAACAATAAAAGGAGCAATTTTATATATAAATGAATACCCAGGGATATCTATAATAAATGCAAAACTTGGATAATTGAGTCAAGAAATAAGATCAGCAGATCACTTAAAAGAAATTGCAAATTAGTCATTGATACAATGTAAATATATGCTGAATGCAAAAATATTAAAATAATGTTGGTTTTGACTAAAGTCCTAACTAGTCCCTGATTCTGCTCTCATAGTAGGTAATCAGATCCCAGTGACAAGAGCCTCAAGTAAGATACGAATTAAATATCCTGCTGCCTCCTTTATTTCAATAAACTTGGATTTGACAGACAAAATGATACAAAGTTTGCACAGAAACTGAATGAATAATGTCTTTTCATTGTACAGGACTATTTTCATTATAAAGAATGCAGAGAATGCAGAGTAGTGCCTAAACAGTATTTTTCTACAGCTGTGCAAATCCTTTGAAAGAAGTGCTTCAGAACATGTGGGTGTGTCTTCTGGAGAAAAAATGGCAAACTGAAGGCAGCTCCATGAATAGCAGTGTAGACCAGCTGTTCGTAATTCCTCTGCACAAGGGGGGGAATTGAGATCACCCACAAGTGCTCCAGACAGGTGCTCCCCACGAGGAGACTGCAAGACAGTGGTCTCCAGAAGGCTTAGAGCTCTGGGAGATGAGGGAATAGCCAACTTGCTCAAACCATAGTCGACGCCTTCAAAAAGGACACTGGGTTCGCATATTTCTTTTGCTAATCACTTTCAAAAACTGCTTGTTAATTGTTTTTCAGCTTTTAGGAACCTTTGGATCAACAAGTTTTACAGCACCAGGTGACTCTCCTTCAATCCTTAGTGAAAGAAATTTTGAATACAAGTTTAAGGACTTTAAAAAACATCTTTTTTTCCCCTTTTTTTAATAAGAAGCAAAAAGGTGATTAAACTTTGATTTTAGAAAGTTACAAATGGACTTTTTCCAGTCCTGCCTGCTGCTTTGAAAACTCATCTCAGATTCACCCATTCTTAGTATTTTCAGAAACAGTCAGAAAATTACCGTATTTTTCCAACTATAAGACAATACTTTTTTCTAAAATCCTTACCTTAAAAACTGAAGGGCGTCTTATTCAAGGAAGTCAGCCGAGAATCACGGTTGTAAAACTGCCAAACTTTGTTTCTGCAGAGAGGCTTCTTCCTATTGCTAGCCTCCAATCACGAGTGAAATAGCTTGTCTCCCAAACAGACTTCCTCCAATCACGAGCCTGATGTAACTGATGTCAGCTGATGCTGAACAAACCAATTAGAGGAAGGCTGTTTGCAGAGACAAGCTATCTGCAGTTTCACTCGTGCTTGAATGTAATCAAAAGAGCCTGGAAATAGAGCTGCAGAGAGACGGTTTCGACCTCCTCCCACCGAGTGCATCAGGTAAATGTTAACTAATTACTAAAGAAAAATGTGTTCTGCACTATCTTTAAAATATTGATTTTTTAATTTTGGGTTAGAAAAGTGGGGGTCGTCTTGTACATGGGGGTGTCTTATTGTCGGAAAAATACGGTAACCAAGCAGTGATGACAAGAGGTAAAGATATAGATGTATTAACAAACTGAAAATATACACATTAACAGTTACAGAAGGTTCTAAAAATCTGTTAAAAGTTTCATGAGGATAATCCTGTTCAGAGGCTTTCCTCTCTAAGTAAACATGAATTTCCTGCAGATACTTTCTTAAAGTCATGTGAGATATAGCTGAGGTTAGCTCCAGTAGCTGCATACAAAATGAGCGTAACCGGTCTACTAACTAACATAGTGGAGGTGAAATTCTGGATTTGGCAATGCTTATACCAAGGAATTGTTGTAAACATTGAAAAGGATAAATTCCAAGATGCCTCCCTGTTTCACACCATTTTGGACTAAGCATTGAAGGGGAGAGAGAAGGATGCTTTCAAGTCCTACAACAGACCTACACAGATTTATTTTCATAATTAGGATGAGAACACATCAGCAACATAAAATTTGTCTCAAGAATCAATCAACATTTGTCTTTTAACAACTCAGCTGAAATTAAGTCTTCTCTGTAGCTCATTTTTAATTGTAAAATGAGTTTGGCAGTCTCAGATGGGAATAGAGGAGGCCTATTTGCAATAATAGAACTGTCCCATACAATTTGCTTGTCTTAGTTGGGAATATTGAGGGTTCCTGAGCTATAAAAGATGAGATCTTGGGTATGGTGGCAAAAACAGTGATTTTCAATGGTGGCCCCTACTTTATGGAACAGACTCCCTCTGGTGGCCTTTTGTAAAGGGACTCCCTCCCTCCCAACTCTGGTGGTCTTTTGTAAAGCTGCCAAGACAGAAATTTTCATCAAGGCTTGTGAAAGTTGATATTCCCCAATATAGGTTGGTATCATCATACTCTAACAATTATTACTGATTGTTTTTATATTGAATTTGTACTGCAGCTTTTAAATTTTTGTGAGTTATGTTTTAGCACAACCAGGAGCTGTATGATTTTGGTGGTAGATAAATGAAATACAGAAGGAAATAAATGAATTCAGTAGCATCACTAAAACATGAACATATTCAGCCCAGAGCTCAGTAGAAATGATACTATGTGGCTAAGCAGACTTTTGGAGAAAACAAGTACTACAAAGTTCCAGAAAGCAGAGGAATTATTTGCTTTTACTATCTGGATTAACTTTCTGCAATTATACAGTTAATTGTACAATTATACACAATTATAAAATCCAACCATTTTATTCTTTATATACAGGTTTCCCAATCTTAAATCAGTTGTTGCCGAAGATTATTAGAGGTAAGCAACTTTCATAATACTGTAGGCTGATTGAGGCTGCTGGGAATTGTAGTTCAGTAACTTATGGAGGGCCACCTGTTCCATTCCTGTTTTAATAGAATGTTACCAGAACTTTTAAGCATTTTTTTTTTTGGTTATCCATGTTAGCAAAGTTCTGCAATTAAGCAATTCTAAATGTTCAAGTATTGCAGGTTGGTTTTTTTTTATGCTCTATTTAATGCCTTATGAGATGTCAATTAGCCTGTACTGTCATGACAAAATAAATCAGTAATGCACCTTTGCAACTAGGAGCAAGATGCAAATAGGAAGACACTCCAGCAGCAATAAACTTTATATTAGCTCTAGTAGGTTTCAGCAGTCATCCTAAGGTACAGATGGTTCCATGGGATAAGTATACAAGTTAGGGTAAACATAGCATGCATTCTTTTTCCAAGCTCTTAAAGTAGCTACACTCTGGGACGCATGATCAGGAAGGATGTAAGTCTAGAATGGGAGAGAAGGCACCATGCTAAGCCACTTCCCAAGTGCCTCTACCATAAAAATCCAACAGGGGAATTTGGGGGGATTTTTTTTCTTTTTTTCCTGCACAGCCCCTGGCCTGATCAGGCCCATTTTTGAATGTGATCTTTCTCTGGCTAGCTCCTCCCTTTGAACAAAATTTTATCCTGTTCAATTTTGTTTTTAAAGTTATCCTGCTAATGGACAGACTCCTGATCCTATTTGCCTTCTTTAAAATATTCCATGAGGTTAAGAAAAAAAATAAGATAGGGAAACACATTGAGCATAGCTTCTAGAATTCTTTCTAATCTCACCTGTCTCTGTTTAAGATCTCCCCACATGTTACATCTGTGCATATGTGGACTGGGATACATAAGGCAGGCCACATATGTTCAGCTCAGGGGAGAGCAACCCAGGATGAAACAGTTACAGTAGCAACACTTGTCCCTGCTCCCCACTGTCTGTAGGAGTATAGAGATATATCTGAAGAATTTTTAATGATTTATTTTTCTCTGCATTCCCCAGCTCATTTTTAAGAGTCAGTTCTCACACTAATAGGAAAT
The DNA here is from genome assembly GCF_059951505.1 of Python bivittatus. Lineage (NCBI taxonomy): Eukaryota > Metazoa > Chordata > Lepidosauria > Squamata > Pythonidae > Python > Python bivittatus. The sequence goes on along the minus strand of NW_028277058.1, from coordinate 2,585,110 downwards.
CTACTAGTAGTTTAAAAAAAAAACAATCTAATCCAAAGTAAGGGTGTAAGAAAATGAACAGTGGTTTTGCTGCCATAAATTGTCTATACATGGCAGCAAAATTTGAAAGGAAAGTAGCTGCTGGAAATCTTGTGTTGTAACCATAAGCTTCCTTCTAACAAATGGAACTAATCAGAACTCTGAGACACCTGTCCTTTGCATTAACTATTTCTTGGCAAGACTCCTAACAGGAAAATTGGATGCTATTTTCAAAGTCTTTTTTTTTTTTTTTTGGCTGTTTCTCCCCACACACTAAATTTGGTCCCTTTCTATTCAGTTTTGAATTATCCTGCTGATGGATAGACAGAAAATCAGAATCCACAATCCCTTTCAATAACTTCTTTTAAACATTCCACTGCACTGAGTTGGGAAAGAGAGAGAGAGAGAGGCAGGCAGGCAGGCAGGCTTGCAGACAGAGTTGGTGAGTAGAATACAATTAAAATTTTGATGAATTCATTGAATACACTAATAATCTAGGGTGATAGGATGTGGGTTTCTTTGTGTTTTGTTTTGTTTTGCTACTATGGGAAACATCTGCTTTCATATTATTGTTCCATCCTTAACTTAAAGTCATGCAGGTAAATACTGAAATATTTTGGAGTATTATTCTTCATATGCCTCCAGCTTCCCATGCATACTTAAAGAAAACAGTTTAATAAAGCAAGATGGACAATTGTAAAACTTCCAGTTTCATCACTCATTCATGTTGTGCCATTTGGCACATAAAAATAATAACCATATGGAGAAATATTATTAGATATTGTTGAAGTTATACAATTCCTAACTTTCATTCAACTCTTCACAAACAGCCATCTGGTTGTTCAACCTGTTATCAGCCATACTGTTGTGACAGGGGAAACAATTCCATAAGAAGATTAGATATTAATTTAAACAACCTTAGTGTAACTGAATGAGCTTGAGCCTGAAGACATACAAATGCAAAATCCACTTGCATTATTCCATAAGCAATGAAAAACCTCAGAGTTTTCCAGAGCTGCTAAAACACTTTCCATTGTACATAAGTCTATTTCACAGACACATCAAATCTGGTTATTTTTGAATAGAAACAGCCTTGCTTACTTTAAATCATAGTGTAATAAATACATTAAAGCATTATTCATAAAATTGTTAGTAGTAAAAATAAAGGAAGAGAAGGATACTGAAGTCTCCAACAAATACGTAATAAAATTTAAATTCCATCTTATTCAGAATCATTTACCTTTTGCTATTGTGCAGAAGCATGCTGTCCATCAGTTCAGCATACAGATAACCTTTTAAGCTGAATGAAAAATTACTCTATCTCTTTTGACTGAATGTTAATTTTCAGGGTGTTTTTTTTTTTTTTTTAAGTAAACTCTGGTCTTTTTATTTCAATCACTATGGTAAACTTTATTTAACTAATTAGGTCATAATCTGTAGATCTTAAATTGTAGATTAAATATCTGAACACATGAATTTGTATTAATCTCTATAATGTCTTGAAACAGCATGAAGAAAGCAAAATGAACATTATATAATTCACCCTGAAAGTTGCAGCTAATCTGTGTACTATGAATTTTTACAAAGCTTTCTCAGCTTTTTAATTGCAGATCTGCCACAGGAAAAATTTAAAAAGCATATAATTCTTAATTTCTTTCCAATAACCAGTACAGTCTTTTCTGATTGCAAGATGATATTTTATATAGCAAGCACTGCAAAATTAAATGTCATTTCCATTAAATAGGAAGTATGAAGAGAAAACCTTGCTAACTCTGACACAGACTAAAACACAAGATTCCAAATAATAAACAATTATATGCAACTACTAAACATTGCATACGTAATTATTTTCATAGATAGAATAATGGAATTACTGTTCATGCTTGCACATGTAACAGAAACACTCATATCAAAATCATTTGCACCTACTAGCAAAAAGCTTATGAATTTGATTATATGGCTTTCTACATGTTCCTAGTCAGATGTATAATTACACGTACATGGGTTGACTGAAAAGTAATGCCTCCACCTCTATAATTTTAGTTAAAACAGGAATATTTTAATAAATGAAACAGGAAAATTACCCTTGAAATTACAGGTCTTTTGTTACCTGTATTGACTTTTCCACATAATCACCACCATTTGCTACACACATTTTCCAACAATGGAGAAGCTTCTTAAAGCCACCACAAAGGAACTCCATATACTTCTTCAACTAGCTCCTGACAGTTATTTCCACCTATTCTGATTTTAATTGTGAGCCGACCAGAGTCACCCGTTAGGGGGAGATGGGCGGCATACAAATTTCATAATAAATAAAATAAATAAAATAAAATTCATTTGATCAAACAGATAAATACAAAAGTATTCAATTTTTTGAAAAGGCGGAAGTCACATGGCAGGTCTACTGTGATAGGGTAAGAGAGTGAGGTCCAGCTTCATAATTTCCTTTTGGGTGGCTCATGAGATGTGAGGTCTAGTGTGGTCATGTTGCAGCAAAATTTTCTTCTGTTTCTGAACTCTGCTAAATCATTATTTCAAAGTTTTTAGTTTTGCAAAGTAGTACTCTGAGTTAACAGATGTGCCAGGTTCAGGGAACTCCATGTGAATAACGTGAACTGCATCCCAAGAAACTGTAGCCATAACTTTTACTGCGAAAGCCTGGGGTTTGACCTCCCCCCCCCCCCCGCAGGTGGCTTTATGATAACATTCCATGGACTGCTGCTTCATTTCTGGGTAATAATGATGAGTCCATATTTCATTGGCTATCATAAAGATGTGGAGAAATTCCTCACTTAATTCTCGTAGCATGACAACTGCTGACAAATTTAAATTCTTGAAGCTTTCATCTCAGCTGTCTGCATGCAAGGAACCCATTTTGCACAAACCTTCAAATATTGAAGAACGTCAGTAATGACCCACACTTTCCTGTGGAATTCCAAGCTTAACAGCCATTTCCCTTTAAGTGACCTGCCAACTGTCCTTAATCAGATCATCAGACTCTGTCATGAGAAACTCATTGGTTGCTGTCACAAGTCATCCACTTTGTTTTTGATCATACAAATCAATTTTTCCCAGTTCACCATCTTTCTGTTTTTTGTCTCAGTGATGCACAGTACTCATGTCATTACCACAAACAACCTGCATTCAGGGGTGATTTTCAACTAGTCTCCTTCAGTAGTCAAAGATTCAATCATTGTCTATTGCTTAAAATGTACTGACAAGTCTCATTTCAAGTTTCCATTTCGCAAACAATAGCAATACAACCTTTTCTCACAGCAACTTCCTGTCAGCTGAAGTGAAAGACCAGATACTAAAGAACATATGAACTCCTGGCAACTTATTGGAGGCATTACTTATCATTCCACCCTCATACTGAGCTGAGTACATCTGTAAAATATGTCAATAGCTAAATACCTCTATTTAACACACGGACCTTCCTAACTAGCATTCAGGGTTCAAATTATAGGAATTCTCTAGAGGTCTATTTTAGAAAGACAGTGCATTTAATTTTAATTCCTTCCTTACTCAGAACTCCCATAATGTGGGCTTTACCATTACCTGTCACCCTTAAAAGATCTCTTAAAAATCTGTTTAAATGCCATTTTCTTTTATTAAGCCACCCACTCATCCACCCATCCACTAGAACAGGCAATTGTTCCTTAAGGCTCAAGGTTTCTTAAGCCACCCAGTCAGCTTGGAGTCAGGCAGCACCTAAACTGAATTAAATGCATACATACTCAAAGTTTTTGGCATTTCTCTCACTATGCCCAGCACACATACTTTGGAAAAAGAAAATAATTCTCTTTTAGTCAACTAAAAAATATTAGAAAGTAATACTTTAGTTGATTAATAAAATGCAACACAAATCACAAGACTTCTATAAAGATAAATAATAACAATACATAATTTAAATAATAACTGCTACACTATTCGGAATAAGATGTGTAGTTTACCTTTCATAAAAACTTGACAACCAATGTAGAGTCTTTCATATTCATAACTCATAGCAATTTATCATATTTTTAATAATTCTATAAACTGTAGCATTAAGGTGTCAAATGTAGTCTTGTAAAATAAAATATTGTTTCATAGTGACATCTCTCCAGATATAAAAATTCCTATCTTTATCTTTATCTGGTTCTGAGATGGTCTGACATTACAATAAAATAAAACGAAATGCTACAGCCAAAATTAATGAACTTATTTTGGGATGCTAAAATTCATTAGATTCTTTATGACTCCTCTATGACATGCAACATTAGCACGTCTCCCTGACTAATTCCTTTCTCTTTCTTTATCACCTTTGCACCCATCTAAAACAACTCTGGCTTTATTACATGTACTTAAATGTTTTGGTTATCAACAACAATCTCCACATCCATACCATGCATACCATTTTAGAATGTATTTATTCCTATACACTTGCTTTCAAAATCAATATACAACCATGCAACATGCACATACCTTGGATCTATCTGTTTTATTGCATTTTGAAATAACAGCATCCCTAAAGCATTCTGTTCTGAGGCATTCAAGAAGCAGAGAATCAGGCATTATGACCTTGAAATGGGTTTGTTTTGTTTGTTTTTGGTGGTGGTGTTTTTTGTTTTTGTGGTTTTGGGGGGGGGGTGGCTTTGGTTTTGTTTTTTTGTTTTTTTGTTTTTGTTTTTTTTGCTGAAGGCGTGTATCTCTTATTGGAATTAAAATTTCTAATAGTCAATTTCAAAAACTCAGTTTAAAGAGTCCCACTACTTCAAAAGTGTGAACAAAGTAGAAATTCAAACTTATCCTTACAGGCACATACTGATAATCTTCAGAGGGTCTAGGCAAGCAGTTACATTTATTTGTATTTGAATATTATAAAAACTATATCATAGTTTTGATGCTAAAACAGTCATTAAACAGCTGCAGGGTCTCGAAATCCTTGTTTTTTTTTTCCAAACTACAAAAGTAAGGAATTTCTGCTTCCCCAACCCACTCCCTTACCTCCCACCAACAGCACTTTCCTTTCCATTAAGTGTCTGGTGCTAAGGACTTATCTCATCTTGATCTCTCTGAGGGAGATGGGTAGCATATAAATTAAATTAAATTAAATTAAATTAAATTAAATTAAATTAAATTAAATTAAATTAAATTAAATTAAATTAAATTAAATAAATAAATAAATAAATTTGAAGGTTTAAACAGGCCTACAAACCTTTATAAAAACTACAGAGTCTGCCTACTTCTCTGTTTGGGCCTGGCATACAAAGGACAAACTTCAATGAAAAACAAGCTGTTTGTCTCCCTGCTGAACTACCTAAAGCAGTAATAAATTTTATTGCTTGGCTTATGGAACCTGGTTTGAGGCCAAAGCTGATCTGAATACATAATTCACACATATACATGGTTCTTAAACAGCCAGAATAGAATTTTGATGTAAAAGTCTTCAGAAGTTACATGATTCAGAACCCTAACCAAAACATACATAAAATACTAACTTTATTCTAGATTAGCCGATTTGAACTGAAAAAAATATAAATACTTAAATTCCAAATAATCTCTCTATATATATCAAAAGTTCACTATCAAAATGATAGCATTTATTAGGCCTTCTAATACACTTATACAACTTTTGTTCCACCATTAGTTAAAAGTTTAGCTTTTTTCTGCTCCTAATTTCATTCCAAAAAAAAATTAAATGATTCTCTTCCTTAATTAGGTAGCATTTACATTATTAACGTTGCTTTTTCTCTCTCTTCTGAAATCTTCATCCTTTTAATTATTTTTGTTGATTTTTTTTTTTTAATATATGTCTCACTTGTAGAGAAAATATAAATTTTTTCTCTACAAGTATTTTTACAGTTGAATGAATGTTGTGTGAAAATGCTAATGATAAAATTGGTCTACTATTTGCTCAGAAGAACTGCTTAAATTATTCCCTGCCTAATATGAGCAGAAAATTCCTGTATGATTCACAGCTCATAGTCATGTTCTTTCAGTTTGCTTTATGGCACAATAACATAAGAATCATACGTTTTGCTGGTTTCAGTAAAAGGTAAACCAAGGCAAAAAGAAACAGAGACATTATTCTCAAAGATCCATCCTGATGCACTACTTCACATGTGCTCATTCATACCCACATGTGTGAAACAGCCGTATCATAAGCTACTTATTTATTTATTCCATTTCTAGGGCTGCCCACTCATACACTACCCTATTAGTCCGTCTCAGCAGGCTTCACCGAAAGATTTTTTATTACATACTGGGTAGATCCACAAATCATGTTTCAGCATGGTTGTTTTTACATGGTTTGTTGAATAAGCTGTAGTGGCCGTGTCCACAGGTAACCCTAAGCCATGAATCATAGGGATGCAGTGGCGTAATGGCTTAATGATGCTGGAGTTGCCAGCCAGAAATGGTCAACACTCCAGCAGTTCAAGCCCAGCTCCGTGTGACAGGGTGAGCTCCCGTCATTCATCCCTAGCTCCTGCCCACCTAGCAGTTCGAAAGCATACCATCTGCGAGTAGATAAATAGGTATTTCCATTTCAGTGGGAGGAAACGCTGGTGGCACTCTGTGCAGGGAACAGGATCCGATGCTGGACCCACCTAGATGCGATCAGCGGAAGACGCAACATGATCGGCAGAGGAAGAAAGCCCGGATGTTCCAAGTTCCCTGCAACCGCTGCTGGCCAAGTAGAGAAGACTAGTAATTGTAGAGAAATTAGTAATTGTTAATATATAAATAACATTGTAAGCTGCCCAGAGTTGCTTGTGTGAGATGGGCAGCCATATAAATATGATGTATGTATGTATGTATGTATGTATAAATAAATAAATACTGCAAACATATTCACACACCATGCTAAACCAGAACCAAGCAAACTACATTATAGTTTATTATGACGTATGAACCCATCTATATTACTATTATGAAACTTCTATTACTAACAGAAACTATACTATTATGAAACTAAGTGCTTTAGTTTCATTTTGGTTCCTCACTGAAAAGACTGGAAAACATGTAAAGATTGTGTAGGATACAGAATTATTAAAAGGGCCAAATTGTTAACATTTCAAGTTTTCACATTACCCTCCTTTCTACATAAGGTTTTCCTACCAGACTGAATATAATTTAGATGATCTCTGGTGAGAGCAGGATGGGGGTAGTGCATCCATCCTTGCTCCTCTTGACCATGGTATCCTTTGGGGTCGGCTGCAGGACCTGGGGCTGGGTAGCACAGTTGTGTGCTGATTCAGCTCCTTTCTTCAAGGCCAAACCCAATCAGTGTTGAGAGGGAGCGAGAGGTCCAACCCACAGCCCCTACTTTGTGGGGTGCCTCAGGGTTCAGTGTTCTCGCCACTCCTGTTTAACATCTACATGAAACCATAGGGTGTGATCATCCAGCACCATGAGATGAGGTATGATGATACTCAACTATATATCTCCATCCTTGGTGACCTAAGTGATGCTGTGGCTACCCTTCCACAGTGCCTGGAGGCTGTAGGGGCCTGGACTGGGGACAACAGGCTTCAACTGAACCCTGGTAAGACGGAGTGGCTGCGGGTATGGGGAGCTTCAAGATCTAGGAGTTTATCATCTTTGGTTCTTGATGGGGTTGCACTACCCCAGACAGACCCAGTGTGTAATCTGGGGGTCCTCCTAGACTCACGACTCCTGTTTGAAGAGCAGGTGGCAGTCGTGGCTAGGAGGGCCTTTGTGCAACTTCATGTTGTGCATCAGCTCCTCTACTTCCTGGATCGGGAGGCTCTCTGCATGGTCACTCATGCCCTGCTCACCTCCCGGTTGGATTACTGCAAGGCGCTGTACGTGGGGCTACCCTTAAAGAGTATCCAGAAGCTACAGCTGGTACAAAATGCAGCAGGGTGGACAGTTCTGAATGTCCCCGGGGGGCCCATATAACACCTTTGTTACACGAGTTACATTGGTTGCTGGTTTGCTTCCGGGTCCAATTCAAGGTGTTGGTTATTACCTTTAAAGCCCTTCATGGCACAGGACCAGGTAATCTGAGGAGCCGTCTTGCCCCCGTTACGTCAGCCCGCCTACTCAGTCCAACAGAAGAGGCATGTTGTGGACTCTACCAGTCAAGGAATTTTGACTGGTGGGTCTAGTAAGAAGGCCTTTTCTGCCACGGCCCCCACTCTGTGGAACAACTTACCACCTCCCCCTCATTCATGGTCTTCAGGAAAAGCATGAAATCTTGGCTACGCCAGATGGCCTGGGGGCCAGATGGGGGCTCGCACCAGTGGAATTGGCTTGTGGGATAATTGATTCTACCCCCCATCTTGAATGTTTTTAGTCTTTTTATGTATAGGATCTTTTTATATAGTCTGACTTTTTAACTAATGAATGTGGATATTTATATTTTTAACTGTTTTCAGGTTTCACTTTAATTGTGAGCCACCCAGAGGCTCACTAGGGGAGATGGGTGACATACAAATTTAATAAATAAATAAATAAATTTCACAGGAATATTTTACTTCCTATTCAATGCCACTAAATGACTGGCATTTATTCTAGACGGGCAAAGTAAAGACTATTCAAACTATTTAAATAATTTTTGAATAAAGTATTCAAAAGCTTTCACCAAACAAATATATCTCATTTTATTCATCTACTCAAAACATGAAGCTATCTTATTACGTGAATGTGTTTTGGTTATTTTACATTCTCAAACTTAAATTTTTACATGTGTCTAACAATGACAAATGATACTTCTTTTGCTGCAGACTCCATTACATAAATTTTAAATTTTGCACGTAACATACACTCAGTGGCATTCTAAACATAATAAATCATAGTAGAACTTTATACCTTAGGAATAAATTTAGAGTAATATGTAGACATAAGGAAGCAAGCAAGAATAATTGTCCATCTAGGTGGTGTTTTTTTTTTTTTTGCTTATTATTTTTTCAAGCTCCCACATCATCCCTTCATTCCTGTCTTAAGGTACTCTGTTCCAAAAGTTGAAATACCTATGGCTATCATACGCCCAAGCCTGTTTCCTCTATTGCACATCATCTTTTGGTGCTAAAAATTAGTCTTAGTTTATTAGCATTATAGGATGGGAACAGAACATTCGCATTACAGGCATGTCTTACTACACAGGCATAGAATATTTGCAATTGGTTTATTTTACTTAGAATTGTATAATGGAGCCATAGTTCTGCAACTGGATTTTGAAGCATACTGTTTAATATGACAGCATCAAAGTAATAAAAATACATGAAAAATGCGTATTTAAAAGTACATGGGAGGTGACGAGTTGGGTTTCATTATAATCCCACTTTTTTTGACAACCAGCACATTTGGAATTTTAAGAGCTTCTTAATGGGCATGCTCACAAAATAGCTATCACAATAGGTGTGTCCACTCACAAATAATAAATTTATCGCAAAGCAAACTAATAGAGTGGCCCATTATAGCTAATTGGGATGCCCTTTACCTCCTCAGCTTTTCTTTTTTTCTAGACACTTTACCAAATACAGCAGTGGGCATATGTGCACCCTTACCACCAACATCATTATTTTTACTTTCTAAGAATGCTCCTGGAATATGTACAATGCCCAGAAGCAATCCTGGAAGTGCAGATTAATGTTGAGGCTGACACTTTGCTTTGCAGCTTACAAGTTCCCATTTCATTTTTTTTTTAATTACAAGAACCCAAATGAATAACAAAGAATAAGGTATAAATAAATAAAGTATAAATAAAGAATAAAGGTAAAATGGCTGCATGCAGATGGGCACCTCAGAGTGGAAACCCAAGCACTGAAACATCCTCAGCTAAAAAGGATTGAAAATCACTGGTATGAGATTTACATACTGCTGCTTTTATTTCTTTTCTACTCCTTAATGCCAGGCAATCATCCTCATTCTGATCAAACTTTTGCTGTATCTTGGAAACAGGTGGGAAGGGGCCCTCTCTTTCCATTTCATAGGAAACATATGGACCACAACCAAACTACATCTTTTCCAATCTGGAACACTCAAAATATAATTAGAAAGGCAGTATGGCATTATTGTGTCTTATGCCACAAAAAAAGTAGTGACAAGTCACTACCAATAACAGGAAATAGGCATTTGTTGTTCTCTTCTAAACATCTGTTGCATAAAACATAATTTGCTCAGTTATACACACTGTATGTCCTATGATTCAATTAAGCATTATTCTGAATGCAAATGCATTCAGTTTTAAAAGTCTGTTATTCAAATAGATTATTCTAAACATTCCCAATCATTTATAGAAGCTCCAGTCATCTTCAAGATTCTGAACTGCTTAATAAATACAGAACTGGTTATACATTATCAGAGAAAAATGAATTATAGCATTTTTTCAGAATATTAAAGCACTTATACACACACATACACACACAAGAACATATGCTGTTTTACTTAATTTTGATCAACTTAAACATAAAAATGCTTATACGCTTGCAAGTCAGTTTAACACACCATATGGTTTAATTACTCCTTAGGTACAATGCTATAAAGTTAATAGCAATAATGTTGCTAAGCCATCAGAATGAATGTCTCCATTACAATATTTGACTGAGGCTATTTGTTTCATACCCAATGATTGTGAGGTCAGCGCAATCATCTTCTGCTTGGGTTGCATTACTGCTACTAGTTAGCAGATGTTGTCTTTGAACAAGTCACTATGTACCATAGTGGATGTTAAGACAAAAATCAGTAGAGCAAGGGAGCTCCAGTCTACTAACAGAGGTTTTGCCTTTAAAGCACTCAGTGTTTTCTAAATTCTTTGAGGATTTGTATTAATGTATTAATATTATTAAAATAGTTTATGCCAGTCCTTTAACGCTAGGCATCTCTAGCTGATATACAACAGAACATTGTGTCTGTATGCATACATTAGCCCATATGGATTGACAATGAAGTACTGTATGTTCAGGATTTCCTCGTCCAACTGGTATTGATCTGCCCAACTCCTCTACCTCAGGAGAAACTGCTGCTGATCCTCCAGAAACAAAATATGGAGGCCCACAGACACAAGGAACAAAATATGGAGGCTCACAGACACTGTTTTTGTTTTGTTTTATTTTTGTTTTTTGTAGCAGTGCTGGATGAGGAGACAGGTGAGACTAGATAAGTACACCTCAATCTTGGATAGGGCTCAGGAGCAAATTGGGGCTGTTGCAAGAGCCACTGCTATGAAAACTAAGAACAGCCCCCAGGCCTAGAATTCTGATGGCAATCTACTTTGGAATATCTCTCTCACTGCCTGGACAAACCAACACCCAGGAGCCCTGTCTAAGCACCTCCAAAATGAAAAATGAGGGAGGAGGTTCACATTAATTTATTAATTGCTTGAAGAGGTCATCTTTGTGGAAACATTCGTTATTGAAGTTATCAATACCACAACTGTGGATGTTTCAATAATTTGGAAGAGGTGCTTCAGCCCACTCAAGAGTGTGATCACAGTATTTCTTTAAAATAGTTGCACTATTTTAGGCTTCCATGCAGCCAAGCTTGAATATATATGAATATATATATATATATTGAATATATATGGCAAACTATTTAGGTACTATAGTGAAGCTTGACTTAAACAAGATTTTACATTAATCCACATCAATCATACATCATCTTACATCTTACATCTAAAAAAGAAAATCTGAGCTTTCTGAATGAGTCATATGTTTATTACATTTAATAGCAAAATTAAAAATCCAAAAATGTTATTACATAAGAAAGTTCTAGGGAGATAACAAAATCACAAATGAAAATCAAAGCAAAATCAGTCCTGGTTAGTATTTCCAAAGGAGACACCATTCAATATACCACTCCGTATCTTTTTATCCTTGCTGCCTCCATGTTTTCTCATCTCTCTCCTTCTGAGGATCTCTTCAACTCCATCCAAACATGCTTTTCTCAATATTCGTCTTCACCTTGACTCATGAACTCATTCATTCTTCCTTCATGTACTTGTTTAATGATTCATTGATTCTCTATATGTACCAGATCATTTCAAAGTAATTTTGAACTGGTCACTGGCTTTTGTATTCATTCCACATTTCTTCAGCACCTATTCATTCTTTACTGTACTTTTTCTTGTTCTATCATATACACTTAAGTACCCCATTCCATGGCATTCAACCTAATTTTATGTTTTTCATGATATACCAAACTCTCCATTCCATGTAACAATGTGGGTAGAAACACATTCATATACACAGCCATTTTTGCTATCCAGTACTTTTCTACCTGTGAGAATGGCTGTGAGAGCTGGACCATAAAGAAGGCTGAGTGCCGAAGAATTGATGCCTTTGAACTGTGGTGCTGGAGAAGACTCTTAAGAGTCCCCTGGACTGCTAGGAGGTCAAACCAGTCAATCTTAAAGGAAATCAACCCTGACTGCTCATTGGAAGGATTGATAATGAAGCTCAAGCTCAGATACTTTGGTCACCTAATGCGAAGAGAGGACTCTTTGGAAAAGACCCTGATGCTGGGAAAGATTGAAGGCAAAAGGAGAAGAGGACGGCAGAGGATGAGATGGTTAGATAGCATCACTGAAGCAATGAGCATGAAACTGAGCAAACTCAGGGAGGCAGTGAAGGACAGGAAGGCCTGGCGCAATATGGTTCATGGGGTCACGAAGAGTCGGACACGACTTAACGACTAAACAACAACTTTTCTACCAGCATTTGCACATTTTATTATTCCATATTCCCATCTTTAGTAAACATTCTGTAAAATACAAGTAGCCCTTGCTTAGCTATCACAATTGGAACCAGCAGCTCTGTCATTAATCAAAGCAATCACTAAGTGGGAAATCAAGTGACCATGACTTTGCTTTCCTTTTCCCCACTCCATCTGCCTTTAGACTACTCACCCAACACTGGGATAGCAAGCTCAAAACTGACAACACTAATCAGGTTCACACCTTGGGCTTTTGCCTCCTAACCACTCCTTTGGAATGCTCACCCTGACCCTGGGATAATTAACAAGAAGGAATTAATGTCTGTATTTACATTCATTGGAGAGAAAGGAATTACAAGAGAATAAGCAGGCACACAATGGGGAATATACCCAGCTGTTTGCACAGTGCACTCATGGCCTGCCACTGCATTACTTTTGATGTGTATTCCCAATTGTGTGCCTGCTTACTCTCTTGTAATCCCTTTCTCTCCAATCTCTCCACTCTGGAAGGGGCAAAAAGAAAAAGAAAAACAACAGGTCACACACAGAACAACCCATACTGACTGTAATAGCGATTATGTGTCTGAGGGCACTGTGAAATTTTTAAATGTAGGCATTGGTTGTAAAGTTATTTTTTCAGCACCTTCATAACTTCAAACAGTCATTGAATGAGGCAGTTGCTAAGCAAGGACTACCTGTACACGAATTTATCTATGTACTCTTGATTTTTGCCATTCATTTATAACATGCAATTATTAACTTTATTTTCCCAGTTAAACATCCCAGTTAAACTACTTTGATCTTTGAAACATTAATTTTCAGCTCCTTGTTGCATCTTACGAACTATCAGTCACTACAAATAATTGAGGTTTCCAGCCAACAATGTGAAATCATGTACATATAGAAGTACATGTATATTCACATCCACAGTCAAATTATCTGTCCAATACATGAAACATCCTGAGAAATATTGCTCAATACTGATTCATTCACTATATTCACTTGTTCTCACATATGCTTTACTTTATACTGTGTAATACTTTAATCACATTCAACAACAAACTTTCATGTCCATATTCATAGAAAACATTCCATAATCTAAGCTTACTCATTTTATTATACACTTTCTCTAAATCAACAAACATACTATGAACTTCCTTCCTCACATTAATACAATTCTCAATAAGCTGATGAAGAGCAAAATCTAGTGTGTATACTTTGTACCTGGTTTAAAGCCATACTGCACTTCCCCAATTTTGTTCTCATAGCCTTGCCATCAGAATTCAGGCACACTTAAAAAACAAATCCCATTGAAGTTTTGCATTTACTCTTGCTACCTTTCCCTTCATATAGGGAACAATAAGTAGAACTTACTTAACAACGCCCTGTTTAGTAACCACTCAAAGTTACAATGGTAACTTCAAGCTTCAAGCAGAGTCAATGGAGAAGCCAGCAGTAAAATCATAAGTTGCAGTCATGTGAGGTCTTGCTTAATGACCCATGGTGATTCACTTAATGACTGCAGTGGAAGTGAGGTCATAAGCCCATTGCCTTCATGTGTTTTGCGTAATACCTGCATCGCTTAGTAACAGAGTTGCCAGTCCCAATTGTAGTCACTAAGTGAGGACTATCTGTATTTGGTGTTAGAGAGAAAGAGAGCATGGGCATGCACACACATATATGCAAACACACTGTAAGAGATGTCTGGGACTGATTCTGGGGCTGGGAAAACAATGGGGCTACCTCAAAACATTATTTACAAGAAGCAGATTGATATTTCATAGTCACTCTTATCTGAAAAAGATGGTTAGTTCTTCAGACATGCATTCTGGGAAAAAAAGATTTGAACTGCTCTTCAAGATCCTGCTTCACAATTTTAATAATGAGTGACAGCATTTTGACTTGGTTTTTAAAATTATGTATACAACATCTTACCTTCCTGAGAACAAACATAACTAATGAGACTACCCTGCTATTAAGGCTTTCACACATACCACCTTTGGCCTCTGCTGGCAAAGGGGTTGGAAAGAATTCCAGAAGTCATGCTCTGCAAGCTTTCCTTACCTTGCTCAACATGCTCACAGCACTTATACTTCCTTTGCATCATTATTTTTCTTGGATGTTAACTTTATAGCATTCATTTAAATGCCACTTTCAATATATCACTATTATTTCCAGACAAATGTCTAAAATACTTCTTCTGGCATTCCCTTACTTCAGCGTAATCTCAAATCATGTTATCATTTTCAATTTTGTTCACTCTGCTGGAGGCTTCTTGTTTAGCCCACTTCACCCACATTCAGAACAACTTTTAATATTTGTTCCCCTTAGACTTTTCTTGATGGCTGAGTCCTATGTTCACCCATAACACTTTCAAAAATGGACAATATTTTTTTCTTTCTTTCATTCCTATTACTTCATGCTTTTTTTGATGATGATAATTTACTGGCTTAAAATACAATTATTTCCAGGCGGACTGACTCCCTTAGTTTTAACAGATAATTTTTCTTCTCCCTGGAAACAGGTCATGGAGCATAAGTTGACTTCATATGGGCTCTCTCTTCCAATTTTGATATCAATGAACTATGATCAAGCTAAGCATTTAACTATTCAAAGAATAAGAGATTTAGCAAACTGAAGTGAACAGGCTCTCCCAACATGATAGAATGTGATTAACAGGGGTATATGGGAACCAGCATGGTATTTACAAACCCTAATTATCTCCAAGAATAGCTTTTTTTAAAGCTAAATACAACATTCTTCCATCAGCACTACTTCAAGGCAAGTATAATAAAATCTCCATAGCGGAGTGCATCTGTCCATATGGCAGTAAGGAAGTAGAAAATATCTCACACGTTATTATGCTGCAAATTTTATATGGATATAAGATCTCTGGGAGAGATGGGCAGCATATAAATTTATAAATAAATAAATAAATAAATAAATATCACTCCAATAGATAAATTCCCAGGGAGGCCAGACAAATTTTATCTCAATCAGCTTCTCCAGGAGTTAGAACCCACTATTACCTGTGCAGAAATTAAGTTTTGTGTTGCTGCAATGAATAGAAGGCAAAAAGTTAAATAAGTAATTGGTTTAAGAACATCATTTTAAATTTTACTCTTAATATCACTTTCGGAACGATATTTCTTAATAAGTTGCTAGGGGATATTTATTCTAAATCATAGTTTTAGTTTTTAAACTTCTTATTACTTAGGTAATTAATGTATTAATATGTTCATAGAGGAATGAATGTAATATTATTATGTGATCTGTTTTTCAGTATATTGTCGTATCAATTTGTTTTACTCTGTCATTGTTCTCTTAAATTTGCTGGTCATTGACCAAATAAAGATGTGTTTTCTTCTTCATGCTTTTAACCATGTTATCTTCTTTTCAAGTCACACTCTTCCATATTCCATGGCCATACCAAATGGACTTACAGATACTAATCTTTACTGCCCATCATGGCCTGTCATGACTAGGTTAGGATATTTAGCGAAGTATTATGCTGAAACCTGTAGTGCCTTTCAATATGTACAAATATATTTGTGCCATTCACGTCAGATTTTTGAAGTTTTTGTATTCAATTAGAACTTTTTAGACACGATCTGAAGGGCATTTGAGAATATTAAAGTTACAATATTAAGCTAATTTCAGAACTGAGTAGCTTGATTGCGCACATCAATACTACATCAAATGGAATAGGTTCTATAATGAATTCAAAATACCATAGCAGAAATATTAAGACAGATAAGTGATAAATGTAATAGATTTTCCGATTAAATGCCTACAACTTTTCGGTTGTTGCTTTCAACAGGCCTCACATTCTGAAACTTCATCTTAGCACAGGTAAGTACATTTGGCTATCTACTTTAAAATTACAGAACTGTTTAAGCATAAAGGTGTTCAATTCCAGAGGATGGCAAAAATCATGGGATTGGGCCCACCTTTGTCTCATACAAATCCTCAGTAAAGGACAGGGTAGAGACAGACTATTCAGTGTTTGGCTCATATGCCACAACAAACTATATGAGAAGCTATGATGATGATAAATCTCACAGTCAGCCAGATGTTTTGACTGGATTTGGCATTTTATCCACCTATCAAGTCCTTTCCAAGGACCTGGGATAGGCAGATGTTGTTGTTTGATGATGTTAAAGGCATCGTCACAGGATATAAGTTGTTCCAAGTAAAACTCCCTTTTGCAATTGACTGATGCAATTTTGTCAATGCCAATGGTGTTCAAATGGTGCTCCAGATGTTTTGGGATTGCACCTAAGGTGCCTGTAACTATTGGTACTATCTTTGTTTCCTTTTGCCACAGCAAGCCCCACAACCACATCAAGGTAGTGCCTCACTGGGGGTTGCTGTTGTTGCTATTATTATTACAGCTGTAATAAGCTTTTTCTTTGTGCATTTATCAATATCACGCATTGTTTCTATTCTAACCTCTGTGGTGGGGTCCATCCCCCTGGAATGAGGTTCCTCCTGAAATCAGGATGGTTCCCACCCCAACAGCATTCTGAGGGCCCTTAAAGACCTGGCTCTTCTCCCAGGCATTGGGCCAGGGTGGTTGGAGCTCCTGGTGGGTATATACTTGTCTTGTTCACCAGTTCTGCCACCTGGTTACTGCTATTGTTATATGCTTTTTGTGTATTTGTTGTTTATGCTGTGAGCCACCCTGAATCAGGTGGTGTTCACACTGAATGAATGAATGAATGAATGAATGAATGAATGAATGAATGAATGAATGAATGATTGTACAAATCAAGATTAGTGCTCTGAGCATAAACTTTTAAAAATCCATAGGCTTACATGGCCATCTTTCCTTTTATAAGATTTCCCTCTTTTATCCCTTGTGAGGCAAAAAATGGCTTCTGTTTTCATCCGGGAAGAAAATTTCATAATGCCCCCCCATAAATGGGAAAGAAAATCTGAAAACCCAAGAAGAAAGTTAATTTGGCATCATGATGTAATGACTGCCTCTACAGAAGCCATTGCATATACCTTGACCTTTTGATGGTTTTCCCTTGGATTCATCTTTTTCTCTGATGAGATATTTGAACAATCAGAAAAAATACTCTGTTTCAAAGTTTGGGAGGGGCCAGTTGTAAATTGTATAAGCGGCAAAAATATACCAGAATTCAAACCATGTTGTGAAACTAAATCTTTATGAAATTGAGTAGACTTCATGTAGTTAATAAAGCAAAAGGAAACCTTCTTAAATTCTATTGATTACTTCTTTATTTATTTCATTTATTTACACACTATCCTATTCCCAAGACTCTCAGCAATCTGACATTAGCTATCTAGTGTCCTTCTACCTTTTCTAAATTGGATTGTGACTCTGTCCTATCTTGGAAGATCTTAAGCAAGACTTTGCTTATATTAGGAATTAGTGCAATGGTTCGGGAGTCTGGTAGGAGTCTTTTCTGACTAATAAATTTTATTAAAAGGCATGCATTTTTGTGAGCTGTACCTCACTTCATCAGATGCAAAACGGTTAGACTGATGTAGAATTTAAACTGAGGTGAGGTGGGGGAAAGGAAAGTAAGACAGGTTGATTATGCAGGTGCAAGTTACATGCTATATAAATTACAAGTACCTTATCAAATAATAACTGTAATATATTAAAGGCCATTGCATTTGTTGAAAGCTTATTCCTTTCAATAAAATGTATTAATCAAAAAATATCCTACCAGACTCTTCCTGATTTTTTACCATCACAGTCTAACAAGGCTTTTCTCCTACAATGCAATGATTTGGTAATTTGTCTATTTTCCTGCATCTCTGTTCTTTGGTACAGGTATATATACACCAACGTTTTTCAGTCTTTATAGACACCCAGTCTTGTTCTACATTTGTTCACAAAGAGCTGTTAGCACTTTAACTGTCTCTTCTCCTGCAGCTTTTCACAGTTCAATAGATATTTCATCCATGTTTGCTGCCTTTCTATTTGACACCTGTCATAACTTACCTTCTGGGGGAGTCAGTTTCCAAATATACTCTTTCTCTCTACAAGTGTTTCTATCATTCTATAATCCCCCTTAGAAAAGGTTTCAGGAGGGTCTTTACATTTCAGTTTAATATAACTTAATTGTATTAGATCTCTTCAATAATTACTTTTATGTAGTCCTACTTTAGTTGCAAATTGTCCTATGATTTCTCTCATTTTCTCAAAACATCTCTCATCTCTGCCTTTTCTAGGTATTTTCTTCTACTTCTGAATGTTCTTTATTGAAATACATTTCCTTGTCATTTCTTGCTTGATGCTGAAAACCTGGGTTCAACTGTCATATATACTTCTTGTATAGTTGCCTAAGGCTGTTATCCTCCATTTTTCAATTTGTTCCAAAAAGTACTTGAATCTTTTCCTGTTTGGAAGTTTGGGAATAACTTTGTTCCATTTAATTTTCAGCATCTCTTATGTCTACCTACAGCTAGTGAAGTTCTCTTTTGCATAACATTAAGTGTACAGAATCTGTTCTTTATGCTGATCACATATTCTGACTATACATTCCCGAGGTCAAATCTTGCTGGCATATCTACTCTTTTTAATTTTCTAAGTTTAGCTTGTATGTTTGATACCAGTAATTCATCAACTGTTCCACAACCTGGATCTGGAAATGTCCAGCCTGACAAGATTGTACTTCTCCATCTTCTTTTTTCAATCATGTTTTTTTTTTTAATTCTGATGCTGTCCATCCAATGGTCTGTGTATGTTTCTTGAAACAGTTGTTGGAAAGTTGTAATGTTCTTAGCATCTTATTCTTCTCACATGCTTATGAAGTATTGCCTTCTATTTACTTTCTAAGCACAGCAGATAGTTTGTTGTACTGTTCTGTTATGTGCCTACCAAATAACAATTATATTTTGAAAAGCTATCACAATAAATTCTCACACAAAGAAAGTTAAGAGTAGATTGTGCCCATACTTTTCTTATTCTGAATCAGCCCTCTCACTCATTATGTCACCAACAAATTTTAATAAGGCTATTAATGATTAAGGTTAAATAATCAGGCTGTTGTTTAGTTTTAAATAATTATTAATGTTAATTACTATATGCATTTTGTGTCACAGATAATGGATTATTAAGTATGCCACCAACCTACAAAGAGAAAAAGAAGAAAGGGATAAAGTATCATAGGAGGGGGTTTTAAATCCTGGAACATCCGTTTCCATGGAAGCAAGAATGATCGTATAATGAACCAAATTATCAGTCTTAGGTATTTGCTTTATTATAAATGGGAGTAGATATGATTAATTCATATATTGTGTCATTCATGCACACACAACATTAAATGCCATCTGGTATGACTGCTTAGTTTCTCATCACACCCTTAAATAGGAAGAAAAAAATACTACGGTTGTCTATATAATTTTCTCCTCTGTGTCAGTAGTTATTTATAGGTCTCATAATCAACATAGAAAAGTTTTAAAAAAATGTGTGGTGGGGGGAAGAGATAGTTCTCTTAAAGGCCACATCTTATCTTTAGATTTTTTTTTTCCAAATCACCATTTTTTCCTCCAGGAGTCTAAACATGGGTTTATGCATTTACATATGGATCAAGAAGGCTCACTGAAGAGGCAAGAGTAAAGAAATGGGGGAAGATGGGCTGCTCCTTCCACCAAATCCTTCATTCCTGACCAGTGAGATTGTCTTCCCCCTGCCCCCACCCAGCAAACATCTTATAGAAATTTGGGTTTCCACAATATAAAACCAGTCACTTTAAATCTACATTGCTCTGAAGGAAATGGTAAAACTCCCTCACCTAGCATCCACCACCCATTGGTAGACTATAGAATATGACTACCATAAATCAGTATATTTTCACTAACTACATATAATTTCATGCCAGTATATTTGTATGGATGGACATGTATGAAAGATGGAGTATATATAGGACCCATTCAGAGCACAAAGGTTTGCTCAGAAAGAATTCAGCTTATGCAGCCTATGGAGAATGACACCTTCAAAGAAGACAAAAAATGATACAGGAAAATACATTATTCACAACAAAAGATGGATTCCCTTGTAAATTGGGTGATATAATGAACTCTGGTGGAAAAGTAATAGGAAGTTGAGAAAAGTGCTAAAATGGGACTGGCAAAACTTTGATGAACTGGTCAAGAACTGGAAAGAATAAAAATTTCTGAGAACTGTAGTTTGTCAGCGCCATCACACAGAACAAGGGCCAGGCACAGTGGGCATCCTGCATCAGCTCCTGGAACTCAAACCTACCATGACTGAGTTAGACTGGTATGCAGAGGTATGTGACTATGTGAACAAATGGAGCTTTTAGTTCAGAAGGTGAGCAATAGAAGGTATAAAACTCTGCATTTGTTTCTATATGTCTGAGACTTGAATAAAAAGAACATGTAGCACTGAAAATCTGTGGAGGCCTTCAGGGTGACACTACCAACTTACTAAGTCTGAAGTAAATAAATTGATGTCTGATGTGTTCCATCAATCCACTTAGTCACCATCATTCACTTTTACAAGTTAAAATGTCATATATACCACTAATTATCTTACCCCCTCCTCTGACCCTCTTCCTATTGTATAATAAACCTTTTATTATTATTATTATTATTAATCAATCCCCCCTCCACACACACACACACTTACATGAAGTAACCTGCTTGTAGACCACTATTTTCACACATTTTTTTTTCTGTAGTGCTGTGAAGGATGCAGGGATCTACCGCATTCCTCCATCAACAAATCCCATCACCACCCACTGATTATGAAGAAAAATGGAAAGTGTTTATGAAAGGGAGCCAGATGCAAGGAAAACAATTATGGAAAAAAACAGGAAAGGGGGGGAGGGAAGGGGGGGCAAGTTTATTTCAAATTAATATTTAATTAATTAAAGACAACTTTCCCCTGACCTCCTTCACAGGAGTAAGGTTGAGAGCCACTTCTTTTTAATGAACAGATAACTTTATGCCAGAACGTTTTGAGTATACTCATGATTACACTCCCTTGTCTATGCAGTTGTCATGCACGTGTCTACAGTGGGGGCATACATTGGGGGACATTCACAGTTTTAAAAGTCATTTTGAGGAGTATTCCAATGTATTGCTTACACTGATACCTAGCTAATGGGCAACAGCAGCTAACATTTCTTGGCAGCTAGAAAACTAAGCAGTGTCAGGCCCTGCTAATGCTTGGATAAGGGACCATAAGGAAATCTCAGGGGTGTAGATATGTCTGGGAAATAAAAACAAAAAACAAAAACACCCTGGTAGAACAGCTTCTATATTGTTTTCAAGAAAACTGCATGTTCGTGTCCATACAGTCACCAGAAGTCACGCCTGACTCACAGGAAGCTTTGTCTTTTTTTTTTCATATACTGCTTTACACTTAATCAACCTGCCCTTTTCTATGTTGATTTTAAATTGCAGGCTATCCTATAAAGGTCATTCTTTGTAATAAAATATACGAATCCAGGGATTATAGCTTATCTAGCCGTCTCCTTTATCCTCTGGAAGCATGTGAGGGTTGGGAAAAATAGTGTGTTCATCTGCACAAGCATGTGCCAAATGCCAGTTAAGGGGGCAATCAGTAAGTTTTTCTGTTAATCGCTAAGTGCTAAGTTCTTTATTATTATTTTAGATAGAATTTTATTTGTTTTTATTTTTGTTTTGTTTAGATGAAGGTTCTCTGTTTATTTTGGGTTCATTGCAAAAAGGATCATCAGATTTGACAAAGCCCAAACTTTCCTGTATTTTCTTTGTAAGTCATTTATTACCATGTTTTGCTAAAAATGGATTACTAACAGAATGCATGTTTTCTCTTGCCAGCTTAATATCAATGTTATTTTAAGTTACTAAATTAAAACCTAGGAATATAATAAATAGGAATGAAGGAATGAAGCCATTAAAGTCTTAGGCATATTGGTTAGGCAGTCTCAACATAACTGTCCTCTGTCATCTCTTCCGGATTAGTACAATGTATATTTCTCTCACTTGCTTTAAAAGGATTACCTTTGCCCTTTATCCTCCCTCATTATCCATTTGCAAAGGAAGCCATAAATAGTGTTTTCTTTCCTTTTGCCTCTATGAAAAATAGGTCCTTTTGAGCAGACATCTATAATGTTGCAGTTGTACTGATTTACTCATCAGTCCTAAGAACTTTTTATGCTTTTCATCATATAAGCAGAAGTTAACATTTGCTACAACCAAAAACACCACTTTGAAATATCACTTACAAAGCTCCTTGTAACTTGAAATGTTGCTTCTTTTAAGTCTGCAAAATAGGCTGAGAAATGTAAAGGATCAATTAGACACACAGCTATTTGAAGCTACTATCCATTTCATACTTACAAGGAAATAAGCTAATTGAACTCAGTGTGGGTTACTTTTCAGTAAACAGGACTGCTGGCAAAAATCAGCCAACCAGCCTTCCCCTGATATTTCCGACCAACTTTATTTAGTTATTTGCATTATACCTAGAGAAGGGCAGGGAGTACATATATTTTGCAGAAGTTCTGAGGATTCTCTGAAAAATCCTAAATGGGATTTCTTAATTCTTCCCACAATCATCCAAAAAAGACTATAAAAATCCAGCTGATCACTTGATGACAGTAAAGAGAAGCAGGAAATCCTAACAAGTGGTTACTCAGAATTTCGCAGCTAAAATCTGGCAACTCGAGCATATGGTTCTCCCAGCAAACCCATCTTTATATTTCCGCTCTTTGTATAAATCTATCTTTATATTTCCCTCATTGCATGAGGGGATTGGCAGTTAATATATTCTGAAATCAGTGCAAGTAAATACACCCTTACCTGGCAGTAAATACTACTGAACTCAGTGGGATTTACTTTTGAGCAACTAAACAAAGGTTGATGAAACATCTCTTCTCCACTGTACACGCAGGATTCCAAGTGACCTTTCACCAGAAACTAAAATGGATGTTACAGCAGCAAAGGAAGCCTTTGAGCTTGATTCTTGGAATAGCAAAATAAGCTCATGAGAAAGCTCTGCACTTATATGGCAGTAAGAGCAAATGCAATCTATCCACTTAAAGAACCAGTTCATTTCCTGGTTTGTGCTTTGAGGCTTATTATGAGAATAGGAATAAAAAAAATCTTGGCTAACACATAAATGTGGAAGAGATTAATTCTGTCTCATAACACAGCTTCTATTGGGACTAGAAACACTGTTTTTAAATACCCATTTTGAAGCACTTTGATATTAAGTATCAATTTCTTGGGAAGAGTTTCTGTGATAAAATGAATGTTTTGCCCAGAATGGTGTTTTTGTTTCAGACAATACATGTTTTCACAGCTGATGCACCATTTAAACAGTGGCAAAAGGATATGTATCTAAATTTGTATGGCAAGGGGAAAAGCCACAAGTTACATATAAGGTGTTACAAGATGCAAAGGAAAGAGGAGGAATGGCTCTACCTGATTTGAAATTATATTTTACAGCTTGCTGTTTAGTTTGGATGAAAGAGTGGGTGTTGCTAAGAAATATGAAGGGCATTATTTTAGTACACAATTTTATATTCTATATATATTTTAGAGAGATATAGATATGTTTCACATAATGTATAACTATACCTGTAAGAGTGCACTCTATTCTAAAGGGTTAACTTACTTTATAAAGAGCACACCATTCTCCTACCCCATCTCCCTTAAAAACAATTAACCAGAGGCCTGTAGCCATAAATTAATTCCGTACCAGACTGGTGTTAGACTGATGTCCGGAGAGAAAGGTTTGGGATTCCAAAGGATAGATAAGAAGGAAAAAAAGTTAAACTTAGATTCAACTTTCAGGGACCACATCAACCCCTCCTTAGACCATCCCCAAAACCTCATGTATGGATATAGGGGAATGTATCACCTGCATACATTAATGGATGTCTATAAAACTCTGATGTTTGCTTTGTGAGGTGTGATTCCTTCAACATTCCTTTCTAATGGGTGTTGATTGGAGTCACCCAGCTGTGTCTTGATCAATATACATCTGTTATCTTAAAGAAGCCTCGTCTTTTTATTTGGCTTTATTGGAACTTGGGAAATAAAAGGTGCCATACAAATAGAAGGCTTTTGGAGTTAGAAGAATATGACGTGAGATTTGGGTGACATGGATATCTGTGTTACGACAAAACATTTTATAGACAAAATATAATAGGCAAATACAAATGGCTAACTTATTGTGAGATACAAGAATATTGTCAAGGGAATATAAAATAAAATCAAGAGAAGAACTGATGGCAGGGAGACATAGTTGCCAATGGTTCTCTTATTTACAGTTATTAGAAAGATTTAAAGTAGACAAAAGAGTGTAATGATTTTGAACATAAAATGTATAAACTTTTATTGAAATTTGAAACAGAAGAACACAAATGAAAGAATGTATGATAAAGTGGGCTAAAAATTTTGGTTACAATATCCAGATGAAACATGGGAAAATATGTGGTTGAAAAGATTGAAATTTACACTATGTTATAATCTTAAACAGAATTTTATAAAATGATATACCGTTGGTATACATCACCAGAGAAATTGTCTAGAATGTATAAAGGCACTTTAAATACATGTTGGAAATGTGAACAACAAGAAGGGTCATTTTATCATGCTTGGTGGACATGCAATAAAGCTTGAAAATTTGGGGTTCAAATTCATACACTGATTCAGAGGATTTTAAAGATACAACTGAAACCAGAACTTTTCCTCCTGGGACTGATGGATAAACAGTTGGAAAAAAATCATGGAACTTTGTTTTTATATATTATAACCACAGCAAGGTTATTGTATGCTCAAACATGGAAAGATTTGACAATACCTACAACACAAGAACAGTTGGTGAAGATGACAGAACTTGCTGAGATGGCCAAATTGGCCTGTTGGTTTAGAGAAAAGACAGTATCTACATTTATTGCTGACAGGAAACTCCTTATGCACCTATTGCAATAAAACAGAAAAAATGAACTTATGATTTATGGTTTTGATGATTATATAGGGTAAATTATAGAAAGAAGAAAGCCATGATGTAACTTTAGAGAAATAGGTAAATTTACAATTGTACATATAACTGCTGTAAAGAAGAATATAAGCCACTTTATATTTTTTTTCCTTTTCTATTTTTCTTCTACCTTTTTTCTCTTCTTTTTGCACTTTAGCTTTCTCTTTTATTTCTTCCTTTTGCTTTTTTCCTTCTTACTCTATTTAAGTTTGTATTAATTTTTACTCTTGTTTTAAAAAAACTTTCAACAAAATTATATTAAAAAAAGATATTAAGTGTCAGTGGGATATGGGGGTTGTACCCTTTTCTTTGTGCCAAGATGATGAAAATCAGTAAATTCTCCCTTATATCAAGCTTAATTCCAGATAACCACATGGACACATCCATTTTCTTTTATGGCCAGGAGTACAGAAGTGTTTTTTGTTTGCTTGTTTGTTTGTTTAACTTCCCAGTCTAGTCCACAGCCTTGGAATATCCCAGTGATTTCCTGTGGCACTACCAGATCTGGGCTGCAAAAATCCAAGCAATGACTAGATGGCACCAAGAAGTACCAATACTGTATCTCTTTGTACACAAGAGTACCATCTTGTGGCTATCCAAATTCCTGTGTCACAGATCCAATAGCCCTACTTTCCCAACCAAGCACTAATAAAGCTTAGGATTTGTTTTCGTTTTGTTTTCTTATTTTTTATTTCAAATCAGCCAATGTCAGCTTGGTGCTGCCATCTGTTATGAACTCTGATGACAAACAGCATGGCTGTGCAAATATTCAAAGAAATATTTTGCTTTGTTCATAGTTTGACTGAAGCCCTGATCTAAAGCTGTTTCACAAAGCAAGATGACGATGTGGTTTCTAAGATCAAAGCAAAATATCTGTGCTGTTTCACTTTGTTCTGGTTCACAAAGCTTTCGACAAAAGCTATGAAGGCTGCATTACATCTCCTCTGGACTGTTCACCAATGGCTCTGGTAAGAGCTGTGGAGGATACCCAGTTCAACTTTGGCAAACTATGCCAGAAAACTCATCTTCACTTTCTCCCACGTACCTTTAGCAAACCCAAAGGCAGTGCCAAGTAAGAGAGAAGGGGAAGCTTCATGGCATGACAGTATTTTTCTGAAATAATTTACAATGCTTCCTTGCTTCACAAAAAGAATCAAGCTTGAATCTTGTTGAAACAATCTAGGTTTCCTTACAGACTCCCCATAAATAAATGCATTATATATTTTGTACACATAAATGAGTTTTCTATTTTGAAATACCTTAGGAGTCTGGAATACATTTATATATTTGTTAGTTGTCTATCCCAATTTTCCTTCAGTTAATCAAAGCAGTGTACACTGTATAGCATGCTCTCATTTATTTTTTTTCTCATGACCACCACCATGTAGGGTTAGTTGGAATAAGAGGGAACGGCTGGCCCAAAGTGACCTAGTAGACTTCTGTGGCTGAGGATAGACCTGAATGTTACTTTGCCCAGTGCTAGTCCAACACCACAGCCACTACCTCACTCCATTTTTATTAAAAACATACCCAATACAATAAAAGGGAAAAAAAAAGGTGATAACCCAGGGGCTAAATTAACCAGTACATTAATGTAATTCCCTCAGGAGGTATAAACTTGGAGGGGTATTTATATTTTATTCACTCTCTCACATTTATTACAGCCATAAGGCCAGACATAATCAGAATATACAGTAGTAACCATCTTACATTTATGTGTGTGTGTGTGTGTGTGTGTGTATGTGTATGTGTGTGTGTGTGTGTGTGTATGTATGTATGTATGTGTATGTATATATATGTATGTATATATATATATATGTATGTATATATATATATATATATATATATATATATATATCCAATTAGTATTATTTAATCTAAAATTAAAGTAAAAATACTAAAATATATCAAAGTAAAATGCTATGTTATAAAGTCTTAAATCTAAATAATGGTGGAGTGTATTGTGCAGATGGTAGCACAAAACTGGGCAACTCGGGAAGATATTTTCAGATCCTTGTCTGAAAGGAGTAGCATTAAATAGAAATCACACTCCCTTCCAGGAAAACTCTTCAGTATCGGGTATATAAATATCTGTCCAGAGTCCTTATATAGGGAACAGTATAGTAACATATGGCTTAGTGTTTCTATTGAGCCATCTCCACGTGGACACAACTGAAGGTGCATAGGAGTACCCTTAAAACGTCCAAAAAGGACAGCTGAGGGCAGTGCATCCAGTCTAGCTAAGGTGAAAGCTTTACGAAATTTCAGATTTGTAATAGATGATAAATAAGAAGCTGGAGGAGACCCTTTTGGCAGAAAATGACAAATATTGGGGTGTAGCACCTTACTTAAATTTGCTTGAAGATCTATATGCCAGATACATTGTTTAAGGGCGGTTCTAGATTATCAAATTCTAATAAGGACAGACTTTCCATAGATAAGCCCAGCAATTGAATTCTATGTAAGGCTTTTTTTTTTTTGCCACGATGATTTAAAATGATCTCTAAATACTAATGGGGCTAAACCTTTAGGAAACAGAAGTAATTTTGGCCAGAAGGTTAGAAGAAGAAACCATGCTCTGGCATCCAGTGAAACTATACCTAATTCTACCCTTAGGATGGCATTTTTAACACTTTTTGGTATCATCAGAATGGCTCTAATAAACTTATTCTGAATTTATTGTTTTTACTGTCTTGGTTTTTAATTGTAAACCACCCAGAGTCACCCTCTGGGAGAGATGGGTAGCATATAAATTTAATAAACAAACAAACAAACAAACACACTCACCTAACACTGCGCCTGGGGAAAGAGTCAGGTCTTCAAGGCCTGTTAAAGGACAGATGGCTCAGGGCAACTCAAGCCTCTGGAGAATGCTGTGCTAGAAGGCAGGCACCATGACACAACCAGCAACTTGGACTGCATTTAGATGCTTATGGTAACCAGTGCAGTTGATACAGGAGATGTGTTATGGTGTGCCCATAATTGCCCACATCACATTCTGAACTAGCTGTAGCTTCCAATATAAAGCACTTTGCAGTAGTCCATAAGCAAGGTGACTGAGGTATGAATGACGACTCCCAGTCAGGGAAGGGCAAAATTGGTGTACCAGATGAGTTTGGGTAAAGGCCTTCTAGGCCATAGTCACCACTACTCTTCAAAGAGGAGCTGAGAGTCAGGGGGACTTCAAATTGTGTACCAGTTCTGTCTGGTTGACTGCATTCCCCTTCAGAACTAAACATGGAAAATCCATAGGACTGGAAGAACCATGAACACACAGCCTCTCAGTCTTCTCAGGGATGAGTCTGAATCTGTTCTTCCTCATCCAGATTTCAAGTCTTCAGTCACTGGGACAGGACCTCAAAAACTGATAGGTTTTTACACCTATAAAACTGAAGGGTGAGAATGGAAAATCATTGCTTTGGTTCAGGATATGTCACACTGATCACACCCATAATGGAATAACAATGAAAGAAAGCTTCTACTATTCTATAGCTATTCTGTAGCTGTCTTTGCTGCAAAGGTCATAAAACTCTTGGAAGCAACAAAAACAAAAACAAAAAGTGTAAAAAGAATTATTTTGCAAGCATTTCCTTTCTACAATCCCTGACTTATATCCAGGAGTTCTAAAGAGAATATACTTCATTCATTCACTAAAGTCAACACTGCATCACAAACCAATTTTTATGTTTGATGGCTTTCTGGATAAATGGAATTATTAAAACTATACAGATAAATTACAGAGTTATACTTGATATCTACATTTGTTTATAATGCAGGTATTATTTCATAGAATGAAAACTGAAGCTGAAGAGAGCAAATAAGAAGTTCAATGAAATATTTGCAGGTTCAAGTATTTATTTATTTATTTATTTTAAGATGATAGATCAATGCTTAAGAGTTGTGAGCTCATCTGGAAGGGGAGATACACATCCAAAAGCAATATTTTAAATGAAAGCTATACTGCTCATTTATATAAAAGAATTATTTCAATTAGAATAGCAAAAAGCCTAATCCACACTCATGCTCTAAACTGTATTATCCATGAAATGCAAATGACAGTGAAAAGGCATCTTGACTTTGACCTGACTTCTTAAGCTAAGTGTGTAAAGCAGCATAGCTGTGGGAATGTTTTACAAGGATTAATCCTTCCCATCACAGTCACTCACCTGAGCACAGATAAGTACCTATTTGTGTTATGTGAAAGAGTTTAACTAGACTAAAGTTCATGTGCTTTACTTATGCACATATTTATTTAGAAGACAGATGTTAATGAACCTCTCATGGAACTTAAGTGTTCCAAGAACACTTGTCAGTCAGTTCTAAGTGAGCTGAATTCTTGATACAGTTGGCAATGGAGACCCATGGCAAGCATCTGCTAGCTATATTGCACTATGCATGGGCTTTTAAAATAAAAACAAAATCAATTGCATTCCTCTCCAAAACCAATTTGAGTACTGTCTGATTATTAAAATTTGAAATGCACTCAAGCTTCATCTAAAGAAAAGGACACCTGCAAGAAATAGATTTCCTTATCTCCTCAATTTGTTTTTGTTGTTGTTTTAATACAGACAGGTATCTATCTCTAAGCTAACTAAGTAATGATAATTTTACAAATTATCTTAATATATCCATAACCATTTTACTTACATTCTCAATTTATTTAGAAGTCCACTTAGAGTTCCTTAAATAAGGAAGCTTAATTTAAAGTTCAAGCTGCAGTAACTGATCTTTGAGTTTGGTTTGCTTGTATCATTTTAGGACTAAAATGTCCTTTACAGGTACGGGGGGGGGGGGGGGAATGCTACATCAGTCATTGTAGGCATTGCAGGCTGAAAAATAGCCCAGGTAATTTCATTCCTGGAATAACTTTTTATAGAAAGGTTTTGTGCTTGTAAGCACAAAATATTTACCCCTGACTCCCAATCATACTTGAAGAAATGTATATGACTTAACACTTCTAAGTTAATAAAGTAGCCCATGATTTACATGATGCTTACTACAAGGAAACATTGTAAACTACTATGAGTCACAACATTTGGCAGCATAAAAATGTGATAAATAAATTATATTGCTAATCTATATGTGTCTATGTAAATATAAACTCCACTGAATTTAACAGGCTTACACCCTGAAAATTGGTTGTGGAATCGCAACCTTAAACACTCTTACTTATTTGATGTTATTGGATTTAATGCTTAGTTATGTTCCAAAATAAAAACATGATAAATGGCAATGTCCATTCTACTTGAGGGAAAAAAGTGTTATGATGCAAAATATTTCTAGAAATGTTAACCTCTGACCTAGAGGATTATTTTGTATTAGCCTAATCCACAAGCCTGCAAGAAATGTTTTGGCAATTCAATGGTAAAGAAAAACAAGTTTTGCATATATTCACAATACTTTTCCAGTCACTACTTTTCAGTGGATATGTAGATATCCAGTTTCTGTTGTATGATGTTTCTTCTTCATATTAATTCTTAGATAGTATATTACATATTGCCACATAATTAGCTATTTTGCCTTTTTCAGAAGATTTTAGCATCAGTTTGGCTGACAGGTGTTTTTTGTTGAGATCATTAATTTCAAAATATTTTTTTTTAATTAAAATGTACCCTCTTTAAAAACATTAAAAAGAACAGCTGGGATGTCATAAAATATGTTGGCTTCATAATGCCATACTTTTCTATTATTATAAACTGATCACTATATTTTCAAATATCTACAATAAACCATATTCAAAATAGATTGAAAAGGAAAAGTGTATCTGAAAAATGTAATATATATACAACAACAACATTGTAATTGTGCAAAGGGACATAATGATATATAATATGAACTTTATTAAAGGATAATAGGGATAACGTTTAGACTTATGCATGTTTTTAGCATGTAATATTATGATATTATCAGAGCAATGTTTCATGAAATTTCAGAAAGTCAATAGTTTAATGCAAGTTATGTGATAAGGAAGCATTTATCTTATATATTGTACCCGGCTAAATGTTGTGTCAATAACAAAGAGTTATGTCTACCTTCTTCCCCATTATTTCCATTAGCAAAATGAACCCTTGCATAAATATAATAAACTGTATTTCTCTCACAAACTTCATTCTGGTATTGGTTGCATTTTGGGTATCAAAGATAATCAATAGATTTATCTTATTGGAATTAACCTAAATTAATCTTGGGACATATATTTTCTTGCTCCCTTCTTCTCCAGTGAGGTCACAAGCACATTAGAAACATTCTCTTCCATTTTTAAATTAACTGCAGTTTAGCAATCTCTAAACTGACATAAACCATGTTGAAACAAGCCAGCTTTGTATCCTATACAAATTTGTCTGCTTTAAATATAGGTAGTCTTTGACTCACAACTATTCATTTAACAACCATTCAAAGTTACGACAGTGCTGAAAAAAGTAACTTGCGACCAGTCTTCACACTTACGACCATTGCAGCATCCCCATGTCACGTGATCAAAATTTGGGTGCTTGGCAATCAGCATGTATTTACAACAGGTGCACCATCCCAGGATCATGCAATTGCCATTTGCGACCTTCCCAGGCGGCTTCCAACAAGCAAAGTCAATGGGGGAAGCTGGATTCGCATTAACAACCATGTGATTTGCCTAATGGCCACAGCAAAAAAGGCTGTAAAATCAGGCATGACTCACTTAACAACCACATCATTTAGCAATGGAAATCCTGGTCCCCATTGTGGTTGTAAGTCAAGGATTACCTGTAAACCATAATTAAAATTATCTGCAGTTTGTGAGCTCTGCATGAAATGACACGTTGTATATCAAAGAAAACACAAATGAAAGCTTCTGAACTCATTATAACCGTGCCGGAGGGGAAGATGAGAAAGGAGACACTAGCCTGAGACTTAACTAGGCTGATTCCTATACTGATGCTTTAGAGTTCATACAAAAATCCAACGGTAGCTATAATTTCAGCAGCAACATTATATTCCTGGAGCCACAACTACATCACACCTGTTTTAGAAATAGGATGTTTGGGAGCTGCCATAGCATTTTTTTTAACACAAAAACACAAAGGTGTATGCAAAACATGGGAGGAATATTCACCTTTTTCACACCAATTTATTTATTTAAAATATTTATTTGTCTTCATAATTACAATTCCAGGTGGCATACCTCAAGTAATATCCAAACAAGAAAGATGATTACAAGTAAAAAACCATAATCAGAAGAAATGAAATCCATAATCAACATAAAATACAACATACTGCTGAGGTTAAACACACACTGCACCTGCCAGAAAACAGGCTCGTCTATTGTCCTGGCCCAACCCCTGTGGGGAAAAAACCATTTTTAAAAGCTTTCTGGAAAGCTAGCAGGGTCATCCATTTTTTAAATTTTTTTTTTAGGCAGGGGAGATTGCTCCTAAAAGCAGGTGCTTACATAGCCTGAGATAAATGACCAGTTTAAAACTTGTACTACAAAACTCTCTTAAATATTAAACAACTGTTTTAATATAGCTTATTAAAGACGCCTATGCAAGATAATTTCTAAAACACAAAATATAAACCCTGGAGATTCTAACAGAGAATTCTCTTCAACATTTACCTCCCCCGCCTTTCCTTAGTGGGTAAATAATGAAGATCTAAAGTATGTTTTAGTTTCGATGAATGAATTTCTTTATGGGTACTAGAACCAACATCTAGGATTCTGAAAATTGCTTCTATTACAATAAAGAAGTTGTGAGAGTGGGTTAAGGTTTCTACTAATGGGATAAAGAGTTTATTTTTCAATTGTTCACATGGATATAAGTATCTTATCCAACAACTGTGTTGCTAATATAGTATCATTCAATGTGTTATATAATACACCCAACACTTATTTGCAAAATATTACTTCAGTTAAACTAACATTATTTTTTCCAAACAATAGTCTTTTAGTATAGGAGCATAACTGTCATGAAGAAATTATTATTTAGGTAAATATCAGTAATCTAATAATATTGTTTGTACAGTTATATGATTTGTTTGCAAACAAGTAATTTATTGCACAATTAGTATCTCTCCTTTAATTTCAAAAATCTACATTAACTATTTGCTCCAGCCACTACAGTTTAGAAACCATAAGCCAGTCCTCTACTATTCTGCTCTGGTAACTGTAAAATTTATATTTATTATAATCTGTTTTCTATACAGGATACTAAAAGCAATTAAAAGGTCATTTAAAAAAAATACATAACCAGATAAATATTAAAAGGAAACTAAAACAGCCAAGGCAGAATAAAAAGATAAATTTTAAAACAATGATAAAATAAAATGTGCTTGCACAACATTCTAAGCTCAGAACAAAACATCCCATGTTCTCCAAGTTCAGGACAAAACATGATGCTATTCCTCACTGTCATTTTTTTTTTTTTTCTGTTCCGCAATTGGCTTTGGCATTTTTTTTTCCTCCAAGTGATGGAGGTTTGTAGGGCATTAGCTACTAAAACTGGAGACTCAGGTCCCATCCTTGCAGGATTAGCTGGAACAGGTTGAAAAGAAATGCAAATACATAATAGTAGCCACCCTTGACTATCTCCCTGAAAAAACTAAGCAAAGATGGATCTGGAAGATTGGGGTAAAATAGCTGCAGATGAACACCATACAACTGATTGATTGTATCAAACATTTTCATATCCTTTTTCAATAATCCCAGAGCACAGCTCTTTCATGGAAAGAGACACAAATTAATTTCTGCCGATCTAATAAAAATGGTCCCTCTGTTCTTTACAACGATATACCCCAATAGGAAATTTAGTGTTCATGGATTGTACTGTAATATTCCCTGTGTTCTATATTTTGTGTTCATGCACGCTACCAAACGCAAAACTGTCCTTTGGCTATTTGTTGAGAGCTGCTTTTTTGCAGGCAAGTTGACAATAGTGTAATGAGCATTTGCATTAGGAACAGTCCTCAAGTCAATAGCTTAAAAATTATATTATTCCTATTAAATTATTTATGGACTGCTTGTAAAATTTAATCCATTGCTGGTATCAGTGCTGTGCCTGTTTGTGCTTCTGCATAAAAGCATGCCTATCGTTGCTTTCATTATTTGTCATGGATTTTTTTTTTTAAAAAAAGATATCTGATTATTTTAAAAAATAAACCTCTTGGCTGACTTTGCTGGCTTTTCTATAAATTGATCAGTAAATAATATTCAGAAGAGACTACCACCCCATCAACTTTTGTAACCCTGGGATGAGAAATAAAAGAGCAAGAGCTTTGTTTTCAGTCTCCATTGGTCTCTATGGCAAAACAAATATTTCAGGTTTTGTACCACTGGCACATGGAACATTCAAAACGTTTCAAATTTCATATTTTAAACACTTAAAATATTACAATGTAACTTTCAGAATGGAACTCAGAAAAAAGCATGTTTCCTCTCCCCTTTTTAGCGAATACCTTTAAATGTTGCTTCATGACAGAAAGACAACTAGCGTAGGTAGAAAATCAAAGTCATCTTCCTATGGGAAGATCCAAACTACAGCCACTAAAAAGCCTTCTCCCAAGTCTCCAGTCAATATATTTCAAATAGTAACAGTGTTGCAAGAAAAAAATATTATTTTCTGTAAAATCTATGAAATGAATAGGTAGAAAAATAGACTAGTGTTCACAATATAAATGGCTCTGAGCAACAAGACTTTTGATTCAAATGATTCTTGAAAGATAGTCTACTATAAAGCATACTGAATGAGTTTAGCCAAGCTAGTCTAGCTGTCTGTTTTACAGCAGCCATATCAGATAACTCTAGATGCTTGATAGTCTATAAATAATATATTAGAATAACATTTTAAGGCAATAGTTTGTTATTTAAATTTTATAACTTATATAGGTTCAGTTTATAACATTTCACCACAGTTGTTCTTTTCTCATTTCTGTCACCACTTTAAAAGAAGAACTTTTAATTCTTTTCTTCCCAAACAACTGCCCAATAAAGCTTTATCACTATAGCAACTAACCTAATTGGTCTCATACAGGTATCTCCTTCAACCATTGGGTGGAGCCACTATCCCTAAGTATAAACCAAAGAGTTAAGGAAAGAAAATGGTCCTTTCCTCTTCCTTCAGGTTACAAGGAACTATTATCTCAATAATGAGTTAAACAATTTATTTTCTTATAATTAAAAAGTAAGAACATCCTGGAGTCAAAATGTACATTAATGGAAAGCCTTTTGTGTATGCTAAATTTATTTATCGTCTCATAAAAACAAAACATTTATCCGTATAAGAACATATTTTAATAGGAAAAGAAGAGAAAGGAAGAGAAGCATTATTTCAAGTCATGCTGAGATGTTCTTTCAAACTTTTTAAATATCCACTGATGTTAAGTCTATATTTTGCACCTATCTTTGCTGTCAATTTAGCTATTTGAGTGTTTGGAATAAAGCTGTCATATCTGTAACACTTACTGTAATTATATTTTTAAAAATGAACACAAGTATGTACAGGCTTCAAAATGTTCATTATCTTTTCATTTTAATTATAAAAAACAGTGATGTTAACTAAGGATTTTATTTTTTTTTAATAAAAAACATTTAAAGTATCCTGTTAAAGGTAATATAATTCTACAGAAGCTACATTAACATATATTTTATGCATATGTCACTCCTAATATTCTTCTGGATTGAAAAGCCATTTACTATAAAGGTCTTCAAACAGTGTGGCAGTCAGATGATATGTGAGTTATATTATTATATTTCAAAGTTGCACATTCAGTTATTAAGATTCTGAAATAATGAAAGTGGTGAAGTGTCTTGACACTGCATATTTTAGGTTGTGGAATGCTCTGCTCAGAGTTGTGTAGAATATATATTCATCATGCTTAACAAAGAATACCTGGGATCTGCTACAAAGAATTTAATTATAATTTAAAAACTCACTATTTAGAAAATATGAGATTGCATTCAGGGCTAAAAGAGAGGTAGGCAAGTACAGTAGACAAAATATATGAAAACAAGAATTATAGTACTGAATGTTTTGAAAAAAAAGCACTACTCTTTTTAAATGTGAATGTAAAAAGCATAATTACCCTAATATATATTAAAGTTATTGAGAAGTGTTTGTCAGTTAGCAAGAAACTTATCACTGAGAAACATCATTACATTACACATATGTGCACACACACATGCAAGATTTGTATGTGATATAATTTAGCAGAGTATTTTAACATACATTTTATTAAGTACAAGAACACGAAGACTGAAATATTACCTAGTGCATGTGATCTTTCATGTAGAATTTGGTAATTATAAGACTTTATATTATAGAAATATGATACTAAACTTTCAAAGTATAATGAAGCAACAGCTCAGCGTTAAGAATCCTGCCCTTACCTTAAAGAGAGAATCCACTGATGCAGCAATGCACAGAAAGTTTTGTAATCATCACAAATAAAGAACACTTAACTGCTATTAATTTTAAAGAGATTTAGAATTCATTAACTACCCAACTTCAGTTCCCTGTCAGGGTAAAGAAACTGCATTTCAAATCTATTTTGATTCAATAAAGGTCAACGTGAGATTCTTTTCCTCCGACAAGGAGGGTCAAATATGTCCTAGTTCATATGTATATTAATAGCTGTCCATGATCAATGTTGTCAAATTCATGCTTGCTAGGAAGTAAATTTCATTATGTCAAATCATGTTTGGATTATACTTCAAAGAAATACATGTTTTCTTACTTGCCTTTATAACACCAAAAGCTTCTGAACAAAATTTATTTATATATAAAAAAAAAAATTTCCCCTACACTGTTATAAACTCTACCCTCTGGTACTTAATACTTCTGATTCTAGCCCAGAAGATAATGTGGTTCTGCTGTATAGCAATAATAAAACAGATGATAAATTTAACTAAGGATGCTTTGTGATACTGCAACATTTGCAATAGGATCAAATTCTGTCACTAAGACATATCATCATAAGCATCTTTTTCAAGAAACCTAAATGTATGAGAAGCGGAGACTGGGACATGGAAAAGACTAAAGACAGATATAAGAAATACACACCTGGTAATAGAAAATGTAAGTAGCAATACGTATAAAACATCTGGACTGCACTGGGCATTCACATATTTTGTTTGGTTTTCAACATTGGTAGGAAGTACAAAACGTTTCCAAAACATTTGGAAGCAATTTTGTCCCAGTGACAAGTGCTGCTTTTAACCAAGTTTAATACAAAGTGCTGCTTTTAACCTAGTTTAGTATGAATATGTAGTAGCTCTTTGGTAACCATCTGGCCTATAATGATAATGTGCTCCATATAAATCCAGAAAGAAAGAAAGCCAAATACCAAGAAATACACAGATTTGTCATCTGCTGTCTATACTTACTGCAGTAGGCAATTAAAAGGCCAACCAAGATCATGATTGCCCAGAAAGTTGAGGATGCACTTGGCAGGACGTTGGCATCTTTCCTACTGCTTCGCTTGAGAGATGGAGCCATTGAAGCCATAAGTCCCCCAGAGCCAAAAAAAAGGGGGGGAGGGGTCAGATAAGTTTCACAAGCCAGGTCTCCCTCGCCCTTCGACACACATAATCCCAAAAAGAACCATCTTCGGGAGGGACAACAGGGTTTGGCTGTCAGCAACCATCCTGGGATGTCCGGAGAGGTATCTTCTGCCCAGCCAAGCCAGAAGACATTTTTTCAGCGGGGGGCGACCTCTACAGCCCTGTTTTTCCTCCTCCTCTTCTGGGACAGAGATTCATTGGCAACGAACTCGAACTTTTCCTTCTAAGAGCCGCGGAAGGGAGGCAGGCAGGTGCCTTCGATGAAGCCTCAAGCAACCCGTCGTCCCAAATTTGACCAAGTGAGGTTTTGCTTCTTCGTCCCTTAGAAAGAACCCAGACGGGACGCGGCAGCAGAAGCCCGGCGAGCGGCGGACTGTGCTTGCTTGGTGGCTAACGCTCCCGCCAGCTGCCCGCGTCTTCATACAACAGCCAGCCTGCAAGTCCCGAGCGAGGGGCGCCGCGCGCGCGCATACACACGCGCACACGCAAGCGGGCCACCCGCCCGGCCACCCAGGCGAGGGAGGGAAGGAGGGGTCCCTACCCGAAGGCGCAGAAGGATAGCCTCGAGGGGGGACTCCGCGCGGGCACAGCGGGCAGGGACATCTCTCTGCCCGCTCGAGGGGACGTCGAGGAGGTGCCGGAGCCGCGGCCACCTTCCGAGAGTCCCCGGAGAGGCCGGCCCGCACGACCGTCTCCTCCCCGCGGGCGGCAAACTTCCAGCGCCGTTCCCCTCAGCACTTGTAGCTTCGTCCAAAGGGAGCCTGGCCGGCGCGGCAGGGGCAGCTCCCTTTTGAGGGCAGGGGGAAGCCGAGCCCGCCCACCGGTGCCGCCTCGCCCTCCGCAGCCCCCGACGATGCCTTCGTTTCCCCTCGGAGCGAGCCGGGCGGCGACACCCAGCCTGGCCACCTTGGCCGGACGGGCTGGCCGCCGCCGCCGCGGCCAGTCCTCAGGCGCTCGCTGCCTCGGGCTCCGTCGCGATCCGCAACAGAAGCCCCGCGCCTTCCCCGTCCGCAGAGCGGCAGCTCCCTTTTCCTTCTGGTCAGCAGCCCCGTCGGCGGAGGGCGTCTCGGCTCCCACCCCTTGCCGAGGATGCGAGGGGGCTCCGGACGACGCCCCCCACCTTTAACGCCCGCCCCCGGCTCGCCTCGCGCGCCAGCTCGCGCTCCGCACTAAGGCTGGCGCGCGGAGGCCAGGCGCGCGGGCGCGCTCTCCAGCCCCCGAGCGGGTTCGGAGCGTGGCACGCGGCTACCGCCCGGCTCTTCGTGCCGCCCCTCCCTCCTCTGCTGCGGTCTTTCGTGGCGGGGCGCGGGGTGGGGAGTGCACAAACCCCCCCAAACCCTGCAAAAGTGAGAGAGAAAGGGAGCTCCTCCAGAAGGGCCTGATCCACCTGCTGCCCCAGCCCCCTCCCTCGAAGGCAAAACTCCAGTATGACATAAATCCAATGTCGCTTCCAGTAAATGAAAAATGCATTACCAAGGAGACTATGCTAAAAAGCTGCCACTTTCCCCAAAGGACACGTTTGAAGATCGCCCTGTTTTAAAAAGCCTGTTTGCCGCTTTGTTTTTTAAGGAAAAATCGCTCCCCACAATGGTCGCAGTGGCGAAGTCCTAGAGAGGCAATTAGGAGTCAGGGCTGCCTTGCAGACTCTCTTCCCTTCTCCTACCTTGGACGTAGCGAGGGGAGAATCTTTTCCCGCCAACTTGCCATGCAGAAACATTGCTGCTGTAGTATCTCCTCCTCTGAGCAAAGCCACTTCCAGGCTGCCAAGCCAGGGGGCAGCAGAGTGGAGGCACCCGCGGTTACTTGTGCAGTTCCTGGGCATCGGAGCAAGGAGAGAAGGAGAACCGTCCCAGGTCCATTCCCTTACACCCTCCTTGGTCCAGAAAGAAGAACTGATCTACTTTATCCCATCACTTCCTCACCTACCTTCCCATTATCACTCCCAGGCATGGCAGTGGGAATCTGATGCAGCCAGTCCAGATCTTCCTACTTCAATCCTTCCCATTCCACAAAAGATTTGACTAAGAAAGACTACTGCTCCTTTTCCCTTTTGTGCTTCTGATGGCTCCACTAAGCCCATTTCCATTGTTGTTGTCAATGGAACAACAACAAACAAACAAACAAAATGAGTATGCCCTGACACATGTTGGAGTCATCAGCAAACTTCAGTTTTTTACAATGTAAAAGACAATGTAAGGAGCAGATAAGGTGGTACCTAAAAAAAAAAAAGATTGTCAACTTAAATCAACTTTATGGAACAGTTAATGATTAAGAATGCAATTCTTTGCAAATTTGCTGAAGTTTAATCCCATCTTGGTGAACTTAGTCTTACTTCTAACTACACATGCTGCACTCTACATCATCTGTAGAGGAAATATTAATCTTGGGAATTAAGGGTTTATATGTGTATTTCAACCCAGCCATGTACTTGCATGCTGGTCCCAAGCTCGGGTAAATGGGGAGAGTCGAGGAAAGACCTGGTGACCTTGTAAAAACCTTGCCAAGAAAATTTTATGGAAAGAGTCTCAGATATGGTGCCCAATGGTAGGACCCCCAGGCCAGAAGGTAGCCAACAAGCTACTGGGGAAGAGCAAGGACCTGCAGTGAGTAGTCAAAGCATTAATGGCACGCCTGGGGCAAATCCAGCAGGAATCCCAGCTGCTGATGCAGCCATCAGTGAAAGCACGGGTGTGCACTGCATGAAGACACATTGGATAGCAACATGAAATGTCCAAGGAATGAGCCAGGGTAAATTGGGTATCATCAAATGTGAGATGGCCAGGTTGAAAATTGACCTCCTTGGCATCAGTGAGCCACACTGGATAGACAATGGCTATTTCCAGTCTGAGGAACTCACTATCTATTACTCAGATATAACACAAGGAAAACAAATGGAGTGGCATTTATGACAAGCAAGAAACTCTCCCCAGCAGTGGAAAACTTCTTAATGGTAAACAATCACATTATGACCATCTGAATCTGTGCCAAGCCCCTGAAAATCTACGCCCCAACAACTGATGCAACGGAGTATGAAATAAAGGGTTTCTATGCCAGCATCGAAAAAACTTTCAAGGAAGTGCCCAAAAAAGCTATCGTTTACATTCTGGGTAACTTTAATGCAAATGTTGGCAGCCAAGCAGAAATAGGCATCACTGGCAGCTTTGGACTTAGGGAGAGAAATGATGCAGGCGATCATTTGGTACAATTTTGCCATGAAAATCTATTTCAAATCATGAATACCTGGTTCAAACAGCACAAGTGTCACTTATACACTTGGATCTCCCCAAATAAACTGCACCGTAATCAGATCGTCCATGTCCTGTGCAGCCATCGATGGACTAGTTCAGTCCTCAGAGTCAACACATATCCGGGTGCTGATTGTGGTTCAGATCATGAATTGTTGGTGGCTAAGATCAGAGTCAAATTATGCAACATCAGAAAGACAGCACCACCAAAGAAAAGCAGCCAAAGCAGCAGGCAAACAGGAGGAAGCAAGGAGACCAAATGCAGATTTCCAAAGAGCAGCAAGGGAAGACAACAAGGTTTACTGGGACCAGTGTTGCAAGCAGCTAGAAGAGGACTGCATGAAGGGCCACATCAGGAATGCACTTGCACAAGTCAAAAAGATTTGAACACCATTTACTACTCATAAAAGCATCTTCAAAAACAAGCAAGGGAAAGAACTGTCTGACCAACAAGGTGTCAAGAACAGATGGCAAGAATATACAGAGGAGCTATATGCTAGCAGTAAAGAGGCCCAGCCTCCTCAGGATGATGGGGAAAGGGAAGTAGAAATAGAACCAGTCAATTTTCAGGAAGAAGTCATGTGGGCAATGAGCTAAGTGCCAAACAACAAGGCCCCAGGTGTTGATACCAGCCCTGCAGAATTGCTGCAGCCTGTACCACCCACAACCATCACAGCCTTGTACCAGAAAGTTTGG
Organism: Python bivittatus; assembly: GCF_059951505.1. NCBI lineage: Eukaryota > Metazoa > Chordata > Lepidosauria > Squamata > Pythonidae > Python > Python bivittatus. The sequence goes on along the minus strand of NW_028277058.1, from coordinate 2,542,980 downwards.
GAAACAAACACATGACCACATGGCCAAGAAAGGGTTTCTCCAAGGACTGCTCCAATTACTGCACAACTGCCCTCATCCCTCACACCACCTTAAGATTCTCCTTAAGAACATACAACATCTGGCACCAACCATCAAAAGGGAATTACCAGACGTTCAAGATGGCTTCAGAAGGGGTCATGGCACTTGTGACCATATTGCAAATCTACGCTGGATCATGGAAAAATCTCAAGAATATCAAAAGAATGTCTACATCTGCTTTATTGACTACTAGAAAGCCTTTGATTTAATTGATCATGATAAGCTGTGGAGAGCCCTAGAAGACTGGGGGTGCCAACACATCTCGTCAAGTTGGTGCAGTCATTGTACACAAATCAGGAAGCCACTGTGCAAACACCATATGGAGACATTTATTGGTTCAAGATAGAGAAAGTAGTGTGGCAAGGTTGCATTCTTTCACCTTTCTTATTTAACCTGTATGCTGAAGTGATCATGAGGAAGCTGGAACTTGAAGAATCAACAGTTGGAGTAAAGATTGGAGGAAGGAACAACAACAATCTTCAATATGCTGATGACACAACTCTCCTCTCAGAAACCAATGAAGGCCTGAAACATCTGTTCAAAAGGATTAAAGAAGAAACCAAGAAATTTGGCCTCTTCTTACACATCAAAAAGACCAAGCTTATGACCTCTACGAGGAATGGAAATCTAAGTATAATAATTGATGGTGAAGAGATTGAATGCATGCAAGAATTCACTTTCTTGGGATCGCAGATTGATCAAAGTAGTGAATGCAGTCCAGAAATAAAGGGTTGAATCACACTAGATTGCACAGCAATTATATGCATGAATTGAATATGGGAAAGCAAGGACATCAGCCTGGTAACTAAATGCAGATTAGTCCACACGATCATGTTTCCCATAGTTAACTACAGTTGGACTATGAAAAAACTAGACAGGAGGAAAATCGAGTTGTTTGAGCTGTGGTGTTGGAGAAGGCTCCTGCACATTCCTTGGACAGCAGAGATGACAAACAAGCAAGTTCTGGAGCGTATAAAGCCAGACATATCACTGGAAGGCAAAATCACAAAATTCCACCTTACTTATTTAGGCTATGTCATGTGATCAAACTCCCTGGAAAAGGCAGTTATGCTCAGAATGGTCAGAGGTGAAAGGAAACGAGGCCGCCAAAAAACATGGTGGCCAGACACCATCAAAGCCAACATCAACCAGAGCATAAAACAACTGAAAGAAGCTGTACCAGGTCGGAAAATGTGGAGACAGCTGGTCCATAGAATCACCAAGAATCAGACACAATGGAATGGATAGCATCATCATCATCTGTATTACAGTCATAATCCATTGTGTTCAGTGATAGGCAGATCATGACCTTAATGTGCCTGCCTTTTATTAAGGACATTAGCTGTTCCACATTTTCTAACTCTGAAGAGTTGCTCTATGTCTGCACTATTGATTTAATAAGATTACTTCTAGCCATGGTCTAATAAATGTGCAAAAGGGCAATGGATTTTGTTCCAAGTTTGACTTTCCATTTCTGTTGATAAAGAATCTTTGTTGTATTTTATAGGTCAGAGGAAATAATCTAACAGAGAAATGGGGAAGGAGCAACAATTCCATGTTTAGTTACTTGGAAGAGAAAGTAAACTGCATCAGGAAAGTATTAACATGATATCAAGGCAGTTCCAATCCAGTCAAATTCATCTCTAAACATACATGCTTAGAAGTAAGTTCTACAAAGTTCATAAGTCTTATAGTTCTATCTTAGCTCAGATATGCTCATTACTGTAACCCTAGCTCTAGGTCACTTGGCCATTTAGAATTGCCCCTCTTTTATGCCTATGTTCTGGTGCCACAGTCAATCTAACAAATATTTTATATATAATATTGTGCAAAACATTTCAAGCTCAAAAGGCTTTAATTTGGGCTCAAAGCAACTATCAAATCCTATCAGCAGCATGCCATTACTGTTCCAATAATTCTAAACATATTCTGAGCTTTCTCATCTTACTGTGCCCAAAGTCCATAAATGAATATTAGTTTTACATTCTTCATCAATTAACATAGATATTCAAATTATGTGGATAATCCAAGATTTGGATAATAAAACTCTTTGAATTGCTTGTGTATTTGTTTTCACTAATATCTACAGAAGTATCATCCATGAACTTTGACTAATTAGAAACTTGGCAGAACCTATGTTTGCTTATTATATTTTTAACAGTTTAAAAAGCCCTCCTTTCACAAAAGAAGCAGAAGGAATTTGCCAAACAAAAATAGATTTAAAGCATTACAAAATATAATTCCACTGAGCTAAAAATAAAACAAACAAAAATCAGCAGTATTGCTAAAAAAAAAACAGCAGAAAAAAACTAATTACATAAACTACAAAGCTTGATGTGCTCTGAAGTGTTCAAGCACAGACAATTAATGTTAAGCTCAGTACAATTCTATTGTAGTGGTTACATATGAGAATCAACTTTTCACCTTACTGTTCACTATTTAATCCTATATACAGTAGTATGGGGAAATAGGAAGCATCTAAAAAAAAAATCAGCCTAATTTATTTTTACTGGAGCAAATCATGATCTCCTTGTGGTTTATGATAATAAACAGTAGGTTACTCTAAGTAGTATATTCTTTTGACAAGGCTGAAAATTAAATGTCTGCCTTACAGAAGGAAAAAGGAGTGGAGTGTGTTTGTATGGGACACTGCTGAGCCAAAAATCATAGGGAGCCCACACATGGGTGCTGGCCATTCTGTACTATTTGGTGCATCTAGTAAATATCTGCTGTGGTTTACTTGAAGCTTACCATACAAAGCAGGTTGCTTCTGGGTACAAGAAAAAAGAAACTGTCCTCATAGAGAAAATTACAACAAACAGAGGCATAAAAGCAGGCAGGAAAAGTTGTGTTCAGGAAATTTGGATCTTCTATGTTTTACATAACCAGAGAAAATGATGGAAATAGGGGTTCCATTAATACAGTAGGTGTTCAGCTGGGTTACAGGACATTAGGCATTCCTCTTCCCAGGTAATCGAAGTTGTGCATATTTTTGGAACAGTCTGTGTTGGATACCTTCTAATAGATATCTGATTAATGGATTGAAGTCATCTTCATTTTAAGGAAATAATGATGCAACAAGTATGGAGAGAAATCACATTTTAAAATAAATGCATAAATGCACTATCTAAGAGAGGTATTTGTAAAATGAGCTCTTCACAGAATGAAAGTACAATATGGTTTCTAGCAAAAAATATTATGAAGCAGGTACCATAGATACAAAATTGAAACCTTTACTCATAATATACCTAATTAATTTTTCCCATACTTATGTAAAATTGCTCTGAAATTTCACAGTGCAGAAAGATGTATGCACAAAGGCAGCTATCTTGCCTTCCCTAAGTTAACAGTGAAAGCCTTAACTATGATTGTTCACTAATTATGTGTGATAAGAATAACTTCTGCTTTTCACCTCTTTGTTCAATGAACACTTGGGCTTTGAAAGAGATCCAGTAGGTAAATACATCTCTTAGCAACCTTAAAGATTTTGTGTGTGTGTATGAATCCTGCTTCAGTCTGGATGATAACATGAATTGGATGTTGCTCAAAAAAAGAAATTTGTTTGGTGCAGTATATATTTACAGCCAAAGTACTTGACATTATTTTCATATCTTCAAACTTAGTATGATTGATACACACACACACACACACACACACACACACATTATCTATCTATCTATCTATCTATCTATCTATCTATCTATCTATCTATCTATCTATCTATACTGGCTGGATAGCATAGTGGTTAGAACACCGCCTTTGACGCAAGAGACCAGAGTTCAAATCCTGGCTGGTACCCTACCCTACCAGTAGGGATCCTTGGGTAAAGACCCCCTAACACTTCACCTGTCTACCTCAAATATGAGAGTGACATGAACTAAGAGAGTCATGCTGGCTTGGACGTTGCCCGGATTAACAAGGTCCAATGGAGGCGAATAACAAGGTCTGCGTCAGATATTGGGGAACCAGTACAATCTGTGACAATAAGTGAGCTACTGGAACAAACCATACATGAACGAGACAAGAGAACTTGGAATTGATGGAATGCTACTACAACAGCAGACCTAATGAGATGGGATATATGAAACGTATAATGGAACTCTGGATAGACATAAGACCTACATTCACACTAACTAGTTACCCAGCACTTCAACATGGTGAAGAGGAAGCTGCTCTCACAACTTGAGATAGACCAACTCCACAGTGCAACCTGGACTCAAGCAGACCTGGAAGAACAAGCAGATATGCAGCCAACACCTGAAGCTGGAATATCACTGCCACTCCCTCCATTACAGAGCACAGCAGCTGATATGAGGCATAAGATCATGGATAAACTAGCTACAGTCAACCCTTGAGACCGATCACCAAGGCTCAGTGGAGAAGTACCATTGGATAGTATGCTAGAAGATGCCAATACAGCTCTCCGGACAATCCCTACTACCACCAGAACTCAAACCAATCAACTGGTATACACTATAGTAGCACTGCTACATCTATCACTATCGCTGTCTTCTGGTCTTTGTCTACTACCATGATGTCTGGTTGATGGGCCAGTACCTGCCTGTCCGTCTGGATCTGGAAGTCCCACAGGATCTTAACACTGTTATTCTCCACAACCTTCTGTGGAATCTCCCATCTGGACTTGGTGGGGTCTAGCCCATACACTGTGCAGATGTTCCTGTACACAATGCCAGCTACTTGGTTGTGCCTTTCAGTGTATGCTGTTCCTGCCTGCATCTTATACCCTGCCACTATGTGTTGGACTGTCTCTGAGGCCTCTTTGCACAATCTGCACCTTGGGTCCTGTCCAGTGTGGTAGACCCCTGCTTCTATGGATCTGGTGCTTAGTGCCTGTTCTTGTGCTGCTATGATCAGTGCCTCAGTGCTGTCTTTTAGTCCGGCCCTTTCCAGCCACTGATAGGATTTCCCAGTGTCAGCCACCTCAACTGTCTGTCAATGGTACATCCCATGCAGGGGCTTGTCTTGCCATGGCACTTCCTCTGCTTGAACCTCCTGCCTTGTCTGCTGCTGCCTGAAGCATTCTCTCAGCAGCTCATCTTTGGGTGCCATCTTACTGATGTACTCCTGGATGCTCTGGGTTTCGTCCAGGACAGTGGCTTTGACACTCATCAGACCCCGCCCGCTCTCTTTGCGGCTGGTGTACAGTCTCTGGGTGTTGGACTTGGGGTGGAAACCTCCGTACATTGTGAGGAGCTTCCAGGTCTTCACATCGGCAGCCTCCATGTCTTCCTTTGCCCAGCTCACTATATCAGCAGGGTATCTGATGATGGCAGGGCATACATGTTGATGGCATGGATCTTGTTCTTCCCATTGAGGTGGCTCTTCAGGACCTGTCTTATCCTTTGGTGGTACTTGGATGTTGCTGTCTTCCTTGCCTCCTCATCAATGTTCCCATGTGACTGTGGACACCAAGGTATTTATAGCTGGTCTCTATGTCTGCTATGTGGCCCACTGGTAGTTCCACTCCATCAGTCTTAACTACCTTCCCTCTCTTTACTATCATCCTGTCACACTTCTCCAGTCCAAATGACATCCCAATGTCCTCACTGTAGATCCGTGTCAGGTGGATCAGTGAGTCAATGTCTCACTCACTCTTAGCATACAGCTTGATGTCATCCATGTAGAGGAGGTGGCTGATGGTGATTCCACTCTTGAACTTGTACCCATATCCAGACCTTGTGATTATCTGGCTGAGGGGGTTTAAGCCTATGCAAAACAGCAGCGAGGACAGTGCAACAACTTGGTATATGCCGCACTTGATGGCCACTTGTGTGAGCTGTCTTGAGTTGACTTCCAGTGTTGTCTTCCACAGCTCCATTGAGTTCTTGAGGAAGGTCCTTAGTGTCCTGCTGACTTTGTATAGTGCCAGGCATTCACAGATCCATGTGTGCAGCATTGAGTCATAGGCTTTCCTGTAGTCAATCCAGGCTGTGCTCAGATTGGTCTGCCTTGACCTTGAGTCTCGGGTGACTGCTCTATCTATGAGTAACTGGTGTTTTGAGCCTCTGGTGTTGTTCCCAATGCCCTTCTGAGCTGTGCTCATGTACTGGCCCATATGGTCTTGTAGCTTGGCAGCTAGGATGCCTGATAGCTCCCCATGTTGTGGAGAGGCAGGTTATTGGCCAGTAGTTGGATGGTGCTCTTCCTTTGTGAGAGTCTTTCATGATCAGCATTGTCCTTCCTTGTGTTAGCCAGTCTGGGTGGGAGCCTGCTGCTAGCAGTTGGTTCATCTGTGCTGCTAGGCGTTCATGCACTGCTGTTAGTTTCTTTAGCCAGTAGGTGTGGATCATGTCTGGGCGAGGTGCTGTCCAGCTTTTCATGTTCTTGACCCGCTGTTGGATGTCTGCTACTCCCAATCCTGTTCTGGGAGATTGCTGTGGTCTGCTTTCAGGTCCTGCAGCCACTTTGCACTGGTGTTATGCGTCTTCTCTTTCTCCCATATGTTCTTCCAGTACTGTTCAGTTTCCGCTGCTGGTGGCTCAGCTGTTACTCTGTGGTTGCACTGCAGTTGGGAGTACACTTTGGATGGTTCTTTGGAGAACAGGGCATTTATCTTCTTGGCCTCCGCTTGTCTAGTGTATCTCCTTAGCCTGGCAGCCAGTGCTGTGAGCCTTTGTTTAGCAGTCTCTAGGGCTTCAGATGGAGTCAAGCCCATATATTTTTTCAGTAGCTGAGTCTTATCCTTAATCTCCACACGCTTCTGTAGTTCCACCAGCTGACTGACTTCTCTCCGAGTTGCCTTGATCTTAGCCTCCAATCTCATTTTCCAGGGTGGGTATGTACTGCTGTTCTTCTTGATCGTGTAGCCAAGCATTTCCAGGATTACAGTGGCTGTAGCATATCCCAATTCATTGGTTTCAGTTATGATGGTAGTAGGGATTGTCTGGAGGGTTCTGTTGGCATCTTCTAGCATTGTCAGAGTCTGCACACTCAATCCCAAAGTTCAGTAAATCCTCTGGAGTCCAAAGAGTTCCATTACAGATTTCTTTATTTTAAGAGAAGCGCACAGCATCATAGTTTGTTGAGTCTGCCTCAACATAGCAAAGCCTTGTCTTTTTAAGCCCAACTTCCCCCCCTTCTAGGTTTCTATTCCCACTTGCAGCTCTTCGCGCCTTCCACCAGTTCTCACACATCTTGGCCTTGGATGTCTGGCTGAAGATAGAGATAACAACACCTGGTCTCCTCCTTCCCCCCCTTATGGCAGGTCAAGCAAACGGTTAGAATAACATTCCCAGCACTACTCTATTAATCTATGTTTAGCAATTAAAGCAAAAGTATAATTAGTAATTAAAACATATAAAGCAATCGAAGAATCTGGTTTGCGTAGATCCTGACATGCCACCCTCCAACAGAACGAATGTGCCTACATTCGGAAGAAAATCTGAAAAAGAAAATAGAAAGACAAGAATGAACATTAAAATGTCTATTTAGGCTTGTCAGGGTACTTTGAGTGAAAACGAAGAAGCAGCTTAGGCGCTTTAACATTAATACTGTCCACCCATTCATGATGGGTCTTGGGAAAATGCTTCCACTGAATCAGGTACTGGAGTTTGCCTTTATGTCTTCTAGAGTCCAAAACGTCTTTTACTTCAAAGTGAGTTTGTCCTTCAATCATGACAGGTGTAGGTGGAGTTGGATCAGGATGCCAAGTTTCAGAGGGTTTGAATGCTTTCAACAAATTTGCATGAAAAACAGGATGAATATTTCTATAATGTTTTGGCAAAGTTAATTTAAATGCCACAGGGTTTATAACTTTCTGAATTGGGAAAGGTCCCACATATTTTGGAGCAAGTTTTTTGGATGGTTGGGAAGATTTTAAGTTCTTTGTAGAAAGCCAGACTAGGTCGCCTACCTTCCAAGGTGGGTTTGCAGTACGTTTTCTATCGGCGAATTTTTTATGCTGGCTTTTTGCTTTTTCAAGAGATTTCACAATTAGTGGCCATAAAGTTATAATGTTGTTTATCCATTGGTCTGCTGAGAGTTCAGGCAGGTTTTTAAGGGGCAATTCTGGGAAAGGTGGAAAGTCCTGGCCAGATGCTATTTTGTATGGTGTAAAACCAGTGCTTTGATGCACTGTGTTGTTATAAGCTACTTCAGCAAAAGGAAGGAGTTCAGACCAATCATCTTGCTGATGATTTGTAAAACATCTTAAATATTGTTCCAATAAAGAGTTAATCTTCTCCGTAGATCCGTCAGTCTCCGGATGAAAACTGGAACTCAAAGCTTGATTAGATCCAAGTAATGTAAGAAATTCCTTCCAAAATTTAGAGGTGAACTGTGGGCCGCGATCTGAAATCACCCTCTTGGGGGCGCCATGGAGGCGGTAAATGTGTGCAATGAATAGTTTAGCTAATTTTTTAGCAGTCGGAATTGATGAACATGGAATAAAATGTGCTTGTTTAGAAAATAGGTCCACCACAACCCAAATCACTGTGTTGTGATTACTCAGAGGTAGGTCTACAATAAAGTCCATGGAAATTTCTTCCCAAGGTTTTTTTGGAGATGATACAGATTGAAGAAGGCCAAGAGGTTTTCCCCCTCTTTTTTTTGACATTGCACACACAGGGCATGTAGAAACATAGTCAGAAATGTCTTTTCTCATTGTCGGCCACCAAAATTGTCTGCGCAGAAGGTGTAAGGTTTGCTGACAAGCATACTATCTGATGGTACTTCTCCATTGAGCCTTGGTAATCAGACTCGAGGGTTGACTGTAGCTAGTTTATCCATGATCTTATGCCTCATATCAGCTGCTGTGCTCTGTAATGGAAAGGGTGGCAGTGACATTCCAGCTTCAGGTGTTGGCCGCACATCTGCTTGTTCTTACATTTCTGCTTGAGTCCAGGTTGTACTGTGCAGTTGGTCTATCTCAAGTTGTGAGAGAAGCTTCCTCTTTACCACATTGAAGTGCTGGGTAACTAGTTGTTTCTCAGTTAGTGTGGATGTGGGTCTTCTGTCTATCCAGAGTTCCGTCATACGTTTCATAAATCCCCTCTCATTAGGTCTGCTGTTGTAGTAGCATTCCATCAATTCCAATTTCTCTTGTCTCGTCCATGTATGGTGTGTTATATATATATATATATATATATATATATATATATATATATATATAATCAAACATGCATACATGCATACATGCATACATGTATACATACATACACACCCACACACTGCTGAATTAGACTATCATCCCAAGCTGTTGGTTCTTGTTAGGCATGAAATAAAAATGTTATAGTCCTTTACCCTCAATCTGCACTTTCCACTATCTATTTGCAATGGGAGAAAAAATCCCTCTCATGTGTATCCAGAGTAATATTGTGGTATGGGCAAAGGGTTAAACCCTCTTTATAGAACCAGTTAGATGGGAAACTTCAGCCCATTCTTTCCCTTTCAGCCCTGATCAGTGTCAGGTTCTGCAAGCAGCCAGTTAATAAAGCAAAACCTCTTGTCACATCATGCATTGATAAGCTGCTCTGTAAGAACTAGGTGAGCACAATGTTCATGGACTGCCAAAAAAAACCAAACAAACACCATCCTGCAACCATGCAGGATAAATGCTAAGAAAAACAACAGAAGAGAGGGGGAGAGGGGGAGGGGGAGGGGGAGGGAGGAAGAGAGAGAGAGAGAGAGAGAGAGATTGTTGTAGGTGCTGGACTGGATACTGGACTGGGTGCCAGGAGAGCGTGAGTTCTATTCCTCCCTTAGGCCTAGAAGCCAGCTGGATGGATAACTTTGGGCCAGTTACTTTCTCTGAGCCCTAGACTGAGAAATGAAAAAACATCTATCTACCAACCAGCACTGGACCAACATGGTAGACTACACTCCATAACATTCAATGAAGAGACTTTCATCCTGCAATGGATTGATTCAGGCTGATTATAATAAAACAACAACAACAAACAAACAAACAAATTACACACACGCACACACACACGCACACACTATGGCTTTGAAAAAAGCTGTGTGTTAAGGGCTTAAGAGGTTTTAAAAACAAATAATAAATTTGCAACACCACTGAATAGATAAATTTGGTAAGGTACAGTATATTCATTTTAATTAATGATTACAAAATAATAATGATATCAAGATGTACAAAAATTAAGAAAAAAATCTTAAGGCACAATTCAAAGTGTTGTTGTTTTGGGTTTTTAAAGCTTTCTATGGCTTGATATCTAGCTACCCGCCAAACTGTTTATTTCCTATAGGCCCTATGCATTCAGTTGACATTTTTCAGGTTGGAACACTTGCAGCTGATGTCTAGCGGAGAACAGGAACTTCTTGTCTGGCGTGCACCCTGTGGAAGGATCTCCCATCACGAGCCCAGATGGCTCCATCATTCCTGACCTTCAACAAATCTTAAAACTGAATGATTCAGAGGGTAATTATTTCAGAGTTGTCATCCCTCTACTATTACTAATATTTCTGTTATAATAATTTATGAAAGCGTTTGACATTATTTATTTCCATATTATTCTGCTTTTCTGCTATGCATTTATTTTATTTGCTTTTTTGTTGTATACCACAATGAGTCCATATGGAGGGTGGCGCTATAGAAAGTAAATAAACAAGCAAACAAAATCTGTCAGTTGTTTACAGGAGCACTGCATTAATAATTGACTGGCCGATTTACAGTGATATCTTATAACACAGAAGGAAAAGCTCCAGTGAGTTGACTTCCAACTAAGTGTGCCTATGACTATAACCTTAGTCAATTAGTTATGTTTCAGTTAATGGCACTTGGCAGGAAAATTGGCACATATGTAAAGCATTTCCTTACACATTGGCTGGATACTCTACAGATAGGTGATGCTATCACCTGTTCTGTCTACTGGCAATATTTTTGCCTGATAGTATTGTTTTTATCAAACACAGTTATCTCAATCCAATTGCCAAATCCCTCTCTATTTTTTTGCACAACTCAAAATTAAATTATTAATAACTGTCTCCTGACCATTCTAGCATAGCCTCAAAATCACTGAGTACTTTGTTTCATACTTGATAATTGCCCTTGAGTTTGGACAGTGAAAGAGATAAGGACTACTTGCAGCTGCTAGCCTGGACAAGGTATGGTGATTAGGTTTCAGATCTCTGTGTCATGACCCCTTGAAATAATGAATGAATTTGTATGACACTTCCTATCTTCAATGAATAAAATGTACTGATATGCTGGATGCCATAATGGAAATCACCAGCTGCTGCATCCCTCATAAATTGATGATGATGTTGGAGAAAAGGACAGAAAGTGCAGGTTGATATTTTTTTCTGGGATGCATACAATTCTTCAAGAAAACTAGGGCAGAAGATACATATTTCTTCACTTCCCTTCCATCACCCCCACTCCTCACACTCCCAGTTGAATCATATACAGAGATCAGTTAAAGACTTGAACTTGGTGTCAGCCCTCTGTTTCTGTTTAACCAGCTTCTTAAGACCTTTCTGTCTTATTAGTATTCTGTGGGTCATCATCATCATCTCATCATCATCACTATCCTTTCAGGAGATTTGTTGGAATAAGCAGTAGCAAAACTAGAGTAACAAAGAAAAAACAAATGAATGTGAAGCATGGCACTTCTTTGTTTAGAAACACTTCTTTTTTCTCAGATCCATCTTTCTCCACTCAAACTTGGGCATGTGTGGACAGGTGCACGTGCAGTAGCCTGGAGACATGGGCACAAATGTGCACAGCCTTGTCCTTGACCTGAGGAGTGAGGAGGGCCCTGCCTTCCTGCCAGCCTTTTCTGGGGGATGTTGCTTGGGCTATTTTTAACCCAGTTTAGTCAAAGAAGAAAGAGGCAAGAGTCACAGTCACTGGAGTAATTCAGCATCACCTTTGTGGGCATAGGGAAAGAAGTTGGCCTTTGTACTAAGAAGGACTTAGTACATTTAAGTCCTGGATGTATTGTCTGCAACCCACACATACACTCACACACCTTAAATTTGCTTCTGACACTCTAGGGGGCCACAACTCATAGTTTAAGAACCCCTTGGTTAACATGCTCAATTGGGATTGAGAAAACCTAGGTTCAAACCCCTCTCAGTCAAGGAAACTGACTGGGTGATTTTGTGCCAGTCACTCTTTTATTACATCATCTTATGGTAAAAAGAGGAAAACACAAATTGACAAACCATTTAATCTACTATTGCAATTCATTAAAATGATGTCTTCCATAAATTCACATAGTTAAAACTGCATACTTGTTATTCAAATAAAAATATCAATTGTTTTATGTAGAAAAATTGATCAAATTAAATACAATTTTTCATTAAGGAGTAGGACTGCATACACTTCAAAAAAGATTTGGAAGTTTTGCCTGGGATTTTGCTTGAGGATAGCGCCTCTTGCTGTTTATTAAAGCAGTCCTGCTCTGAAGGGGAAAAAAAAACCCTTTTACATGAACCAGAAAATAGATTTATTGTTTTAAAGAGCTAATTCATTAAAGTTAAAATAAAAAAATAAAGCAGCATCTTCCGTTCTTATTTCTAATATTTTATAAAGCATGCCCACCCCAGTAAGAAATGGTTAGTTTTCACTATCAATTAATGTCTACAAGAAGAAATGAAAAATAATTAGTAGAAAATCAAGATAATTTCAATAGCTTATAACAAAGATTTTCTTCTGATTTTGCAAAATATAGTACAAATTCATTCCAATCCAACACTCTAATAATATTTTAAAAGAATAAGATCTTTTAAGAAAAGTATCATTCAGCTGTTGTAGTCTGTTCAATTGTTATTGCAGCCTTAACCAAAAGATAAATTCCAAACAATTCAGACTGTATTTTTTGAGGTTATCTACAAATAATACCAATAATGTTCTTATTTTTTTTTAATAAGGGTTTTTGCTAAATGAAGCTCCCAATTTCAATTTTCGAGCGTTTTACAATTGTCTGAGTGGTGTTTCATCTTTCACACAGTGCTTTCTCATTTTCTTTCTTCCCATGATGAACCAAATGCCTGCATGCTGCTATTATTATGGCTTTTTTTTTTCTTGAATCTAATCTAATCCTGAGCACAATGGCCAGTAAAAGTGTTATAAAGCTTCTGAAGTCATCTATATCTTTTTCAATTTTTCCTGCAGAATTAGCACCACCACAATAAACTACACTGTAAAGCAACTTTTATGGGGACTTACATTTTTACACCATTATATGGTCAGATTCACATTATTTCTTGGCTGCTTCAAAATTTTTGCTTAAAATAGTCCAGTCTTGGGTTTCTTGCAAGTAATTGTCAACATTTTTAAGAAATTTCAATGCTACTTTTATAAACATGTTTTCCTCCACTGCGCAATGACTGTATACGTTTAAAACAACATACCAGTGTCAGCATCTTTTCAGTAAGAAACAAAAACAAAAAATGATGCTATTTAATAATCCAATAGTTTCAGTTTCCTCATGTTAGAGAAGGAGAAGATACAGTGATTAATCTGAGTGTTGAATAAAGGCATTAATTTTCTGAATATATAACTATAACTGAATCCAAGCATCCAGTGTGTTTTGACCCAACTGGTTTTTGAAAGAACTGCCTTTATAAAACTGAGCAATAGCCCTTTTCAAAAAGGTATGTACGTACGCCTGTTCCAAGAAATCATAATTTTCTTTTTTCTCAGGTATGGCTTCAGTTGCATGTATATCTGTATGTATTTGTATGTATATGTACAGTATATATGATTTTAATTACAGTAGTAAAATCTAATACAAACTAAAAGAAAAAAAGAATAGAGAGAAATAGTGAAAGGTGCAAAGGAAAAGAAAAAATGTATAAGAAAGAAAGAAAGAAAGAAAGAAAGAAAGAAAGAAAGAAAGAAAGAAAGAAAGAAAGAAAGAAAGAAAGAAAGAAAAAAAGAAAAAAAGAGAAAGAATATAGTAAACAGAAAAGAAATATATAAAGAAGTGACTTCCAATCTTCATCACAACAAGTATAAACGAATTTAGTAACTCTTCATCCCCTCTTAGTTTACAACCAATGATCTCTTCGTCCCATATCCCATTTCTTATCTATAGACAAATCCATAAAGCATAAACTTTTCAGTCCTGGTGTCATCAGAAAGTCCATTAAAGTTTACCAGAAATAACAACAAATCTTATTTTAACCTTGATCAAATAAATCAACTTTATATTTCTTCCTTTTACTTCTAACAGTCTTAATCTTTAATCCATTCAAATAATGTCATAGAATTTGATTTCTCTTCATTTCTTCTTTGTCCCTTCTCATAAGATTCTTCAAAGATTTAACAAGCCTCTTTTGTACATCCAATATAAAAAAATTATCCAGGCCACTCTCTTGGTTTATTCTTGTAGTTCCCTTTTGAAATTTGAAACATCAACCAGTTTCTTTTGTATGTCCAGTGAGACATCCTTTTCCATGTCATTCTCGTAGCCTGTCATTTGTAGATCCACTTTTGATGCCATCTCTTTCTTGTCAAATAAAACTTGTTCCTCATCTGCCATTTTTTCCATAACATTTTTGGACACATTCTATCCCTAGAAGCAAATGTTGCTATTGACACTGTTGCATGTCCTATGACTAAATTAAAGCAGTGAAGAAACAAAATCTTTTGGTCAAGGTTTTGTTTTTTATCAAATAAAGCATATAGAAGTTCTACTTAAGGAATCATTCAATAAATTATGTCATTCCCACATAACTACTTTGCCATTTTTCCTCTAAATTATCCATCATATAAATATTTGTCATAACAAAAAAAATAAGGAGGCATACATAATTTGAGGTTATTATCCCAGGCCCTTTTGTTACCTGCTGCTTACCCAACAATCCTGAGTATTTTAGGTGAGTTATAAAGATTATGCAAGGTTTCATAATCTTAGAGAACTTATTTCAATATCACTCAGTCAGTCAATAAATTTATTGTTGTGACCACAGGTTATAACAACATTACATAGAATTAAAAAGAAAAAAAGAGAAAGGAAAAAAGAGAAAGGAAAAAAATAACAAAAAAGGCTTGCAAGGCAGTTGAGTTAAGGTAGAACCAATACTGAAATTAGGAACTTAACATTTTCTTTCTAAGTTTAAAAGAAAGCATGGCAAAGGTAACAACCTGACTACTAATAGCTGGAATTACATCTGCAAGATGGTTATTTAGTTTTTTTGGTATCCAGCCCTTTAAGTCTGTTTATCATCAGTATTTCCCCCTAATTTCATCCTAGGTAGGCGAGTGGAGGATGTAATGGATGATGTCCTCCACATAACCAACACTACAAAGGCAGAGGTGCTGTTCCAGTAATGCACTGGACGTTGACAAAATTTACCTTCAAGGTATGCGGTGAGCATGGTCTGTAAGTGATGTAAAAGCTTCCTCAATGAAATGTTAGTGATCTTGACCAAATATTGCAAGAGGCTTCTATGTTTCTTGTAATGGAAGTACCAAGATAAAAACTTTGAAGATTGTGTCACAGGAGCACCTCTAGAGCCCTCTTGTTCAAAAATTATACCCTTGATTTTTTCACTCCCCCAAGAACTAAGTTCACTACCCTAAGAACTAAAGGGGGCAGGAAGTACAATTATAGGATAGGAGACAAAAGTTTGGACCATTGATTTCTACCCATAAAAGACTACCACTTCTTTCTTCTTTCTTTATTTTCCAAAAGAGTTTCATTTGATGTTCATATCCAGAGATAAAAATTTATCTCATGCAACAAACATGCTGATTCCAAAGACTGATCTCTTATTTAATCAATGTCCTTGTTTGACATTATCAATGCTTAGTAGGGACCCATACATGTCTTATGTATGAGTTGCTAATTCTGAGGATAGTGGTAACAATGGTCAGGTAGGGAGTTTAGAACAGTTTGGGAAGGGTTGGCTAGATAATGATCTGTGTCTATAGCATTTCTTAACACTCTCTGAGACCAATATGGAAACATTTTTTTAAAATTTCTTCTGTAATATTCACTAATTCTCTTTTTTCCTTTTCCTTTCTAACCTATTTATTTCACTTCCGATGTCTATATTTTAATCAGCACTTGATCATTTCTGTTTGCAACTGTTGACCTGCTATTTTTATAATGCTTTCTTCCACTCCTTATTTGTCAAACATTTTCTTTCCATTCATTTTCTTTCTCTGCTTTTATGTAAAAATTATTAGGAACACCATGCACATCTATGTACTGGTAACTGAGTTTATTTAGGTAGACCTCTAGAGTTTTAATTGGTTTGATGCAATAGGTTTTACTGATGTGGTTTTAATGATATTTCATTAAATGTTTAGTTGTATTCTTAATTCACTGTTACGGCTTTCATTTTCATTATTGTTAGTCACGTGGAGCTCAGCTGTATTTCACTTAACTTGGCATCAACTAGAGAAAAGGAGGGGTTCATCTGCATGTGACCAGATTGGACTGTGTGTAGTCAGCCAAAGAAGTACAGGAAAAGACATAGATGGTACACGCTTTGAATAAGTCAGATTTACTCAGGTACCTGGGCTTGTTCTAGACTAACAGGCAAAAATGCTAGTAAATGCAATCCCTACTCTCTTCTTGATGAGATACAGTTTTTCCATGAAAGCTCCCCAATTTTGTCATTATTCCATTTTTCACAACTCTTCTGACTCTACATGATCTGATGGAGACCAATTCAGATATCCAGCAATATCTACAATCTTATGTCTTGGCAGAAAAGGCAAAGATTTCTCCTCCCTTGTTTGGAAGGGCTAAGTGAGAAAAATGACAATGGTAAAGTGAAAACTTTGGTGACCTTCATGAAGTACTGTTAAGTACTGTCATGAGATCTGTATACAATAGGTGCGGTACAAAATTCCTATGGAGCAAAAAGTAGGAAATGGCTCAGGAAAGTCTTCTTTATCATCTGTAAAGATGTGCCCAGTTTATAGGTTAATTATTACACTATCCCTGACTCATTGCTGGTTGTGGTTCATCTAGGTTGGAAGTAGATCTAGACTTACAGATTTGGGTTGCAAAATTCCACTAGCTACATCTTCACCTATCTTTTTTCTGGCATCTAGTGGTAATCTGGAGTTTTGCGGCTCACATATGATAATCCTGACATATTTAGATGAAATACACATGAAACTACAATCAGGTCTATTAAGAATATACTCTATAGATACAGATAATTAAGGTCCAAAGGGACAAAAAATGTTTATTAAGGAGATTATATGCTCTGATAGAAAGCCTGCATCTTTAAAGTTTCTGTCTTCTTCCTGAAGATAAGAATCATGCAAGGCTAACACAGGCCCTATTCTTGCCATTATCACTACCCAAAGAACCTACACTATCAATTAGTCACAATAAATCATAAATCCCAATGTCCCCCCAAAAAATCCACAAGAGCAACTTTTTGAATCATTCTGTACCAACCCTACCCAAATGGAGAATTCGTGCAACAGTAGATCTCAACAGTTGATTCTCATACTGCAAGTGACCTCAAAGGTGTGATTGATTGTTTGTTCTACTCTACAAACATTACATAGTCCAGTTTCAATTCTGAAGAGGTTACTTTTTAATGCTAAGTGATCCAACAAGACTCAGAAAATACTAAGCTGTATCACCTTGCCCTTGACAGTTAAAACTCTAATAATGATTCAGATCAGCATAGTAGAAATACATTCCTTTCCTAGTATGTCCCAACTTCCACCGTCTCTGTCATTCATCCCTAATCTCCATTCATGTACAGGTTTAATCTTCAAATTAGATAAAAGCATAGGAATATGTCCATCAGCATGGCACCATAGCTTCAGGAACCACTTAATCATTCCCCCTGATATCCACATGTGCTGGGTTCCAGCAGCAGTAAATTGAAAAACGTTGTTTATCTAATCATTCTTATATCTCACTCCTGCATTATGGGCAGCCATCAATTCTGACAACGAATCAGATACTATTAGCACTATTTCAATTTGTATCTCCCTAATCCAAGCCAAAACTAACAACACTGCCATTAACTCAGTTGACATAATTGAAAGCCAGTCTGACAAATGAAAGCTTTTAAAACTTTAAAATAAGAACAAAAAAGGCTGCACTCATGTTCCAGTTTGCTGTGTCCATAGAAGTCCATTCCTAATCACAATGAAGCCAAAACAATGGGAAGTGTATTTTGATATCATAACGGAAGCCCTGCTTCTGTGTACTTACATTGCAATATTGTGTGCAGGTACATAAGGGGCAGAGTTTGCACTGTGATGTTGTGACCCATTTTGTTACTTGTCCCCTGATGAGTGAAGCTGGGTCCTTTGATTATAGATGGAATAGTATATGCTTAAGAACCTCACTTGTGTTCTATAGGCCAAAGACTTGTTTTTCTGCCCCCTGCCCGCCTTACAGTTGAGATCTACCACTTAAAACATCCATATGACACAAACAGAAAAACTCCTTTCATGTATTATGCACTCCTAACATAGTAGCACCTGAACAAGACTGAATTATTCCTAATATGGACATTACAATTCTTGCTCTATTTCCTCAGTTGCTATTATCCATGGTACTAGTGAGATTATAAAATTGTATCTATAAACTCAATAAAATAGTTCAAATCTTGAATACACACCCAGTCAGGGACATGCACATATTTTGACTGGGACAAGAGTTAAAAAAGTTAAACAAAACAATCCAGAATATTCTGAGCTGCACAATTTCGCACTCCATCTGGCAACTGCTATGCAATCAAGCATGAAGGTTATAAGTGATGTTCACTGAATTTCTTAGTAATCATCTGGAATATCTTTGCCAATATTATTTCAGTGGAGGCCACAGAGAAGGAAAATAACATGCTTCCAATCATATCTTCAGATGCTTACAGATGTAATTGTAACCGACTCAAACAGAGGATCAGAACTTCTTTAGCTTGGAGCAAGTGTGGATAGAGTGCTATTTTAGCATTTTCTGCTATATTTATAAGTCACAGAGTTAGTCAGCAGAAAGTGGCTACTTATAAAATGCAGAGTTCTCTGTGGTATGTAGTCAGTTTTATTGATTTGAGATGCCCAGGGTATACACTTGACAATACTGTAGAAATAAAAAGTGCTTTGGAGAAATTTATCAAACCAATCAATGGAGTGATCCTGATGCTTGCATACAGCTACACTAAATCAATAGTGTGTAGATTGAATTGTATTTTTCCTCTTAATATATGCAGTAGAATATATACATACATGCATACATGCATACATACATATATATACTACCGCAATATATGCAATAGTATATATACATACATACATATATACATACATACACACACACACACACACACACATATAAATCTCCCACAAATTTATTTACTTATATTTATTTATTTATGTATCAAATTTGTCACCACCCATCTCATTAGAAAATATATGTGAGTAGTTGCTTGAAAAATATCGAAGTTCCCATGTATCTTAATGAGAGAAATTCTGAAACAGTATGTATAGTATTTGTGGTTCATGGAGATATTTTTCTTGTTTTGAACTTGTCTAGTCATTTTTCTACACATTACACTGTTTTCCTCTTTTAACATTTCATGGCCTGGTAACAGTTAATCATCTGAATTCCTTGTTACCAATAGTTTGTGTTGATGCACTTTTGTGTTTTAATGTTTTCTTTGAGCTCTAATTGAATTTTTCCACTCATGGATCCAGTAGCATTAGCTTAGAATAACAACCAGTCACTGTCCTGTGTATATACAAAGCAGTCAGGGAAGAAGAGATGCCACTCTACCAACTTGTGAACTCTTCCTAGGAAATAGGTTCCATTTCATTTGGTAGGATTTAATTCTAAATAAACAAACACTATCGACTTCAACTTCCATCAGCCTTTCAAATAATACCAATGCTGACCAGTTTGGAGGGTTGTTATCCAGAACATCTAGAAGACTTCAGGTTATATATCCTTGCAAGTAAATACAGGTAGAGTCTTTATACAACAGCTTGTTATCTTGTAAGGACTATGGACCTTTTTCACAATTAATTGGAAGCATAAACTATTTGTATGGAATAACTGAAGCTGATAAGACTTTCACAGTGCTATATTAAGAATAATATATGCCCCAGATACATTTCTTCCCCTTTTTCTTTAATACAGAACTCAAAGATGTCTGTAAGAGTTAAAAGCTATTTCACAGATTTGTGATTTTTAACTTCATTCTCATAATATTATTTTACTGTCCCTGTTGGATTTTTTTTTTCTAATGGAAGAACACATTTAGCAGTGGTTTTCTCTCATTTTAAAAATAAGATTATCTCATTTTAGGGCAGGGTCATATTGCAAGGACGTGTCTTACAACATCAGTGCTTACCAATTCTATAATCAAGACCTTGCACCCAACCCCTAATCATGTGGTTGACTTATTCTAATATTATCCAAGTTGTAAAACAGCAGTTCACTTTAAAGTATTGGCCATGTAGCTAAGATAAAGTTGAACATATTTTTAAGAGATAAAATCTAGGTTAGGAATATATAGATGCTTGGATAAAGCCTGTACTTAGGAAGAAGCTTTTTAGCTCCTGTTGAGATGTATAGCCTAAAGTTAATGTATTTACTTATTCATTAGATATACACCCTGCCTTTCCCCACCTGGAAACTCCAGCTGGTATACATAGCATTCTGTCCTCCATTTTGCCCCCACAAAAACATACCTGTATATTAGAATGGGGTCAAAGACAGTGTATGTCCCAAAGTCACCCAGTGAACTTCCATGACTAAGGGTGAGCTTGAACCTGTGTCTCCCTAGGTCTCAACTTTTACAACATGCTGGTTCTCAGTGGGCTACCATAAACAGTATGCTTCTATTAGGATAACTAAAGTATCTCACTCTGGGCCATTAGCCTGACTCTGTGTGTTTGTGTATGTGTGTATGTGAGTGATAGGGCTAGATTTTACTAGGATACTAAAGGTACTAGAAGATATAATATGCCTCTTTGTCTTTGAACAATTTAGGTCCTTTTCTACCATGGCAACTATAATGAAAAGTTTCCTTTGCATGCTTTATTTGATCAACATCACATCATTCTCCAAAAACAAATTAAGCAGTACACAGAGATGAAAGTATCTTGTTCTAAAAAGGAACAAAAGGAATCAATGGAGGATAAGACTATCAATGCCTATTAGTCATGATGCCTATATACTACTGCACTTGTAAAGGCAAGATGCCTCTTTTTGCCTATTAGAAGATGCCTGTTATACACATTAGAAGATTATTGCAGTCATATACTGCTTATTAGTGTCATATAATTAGTCAGGAATACAGGGCTGGAAGACATTTACTTTGATATTTTCATTCCCCAATGAGTTTTTCCTTTTCCTATCCACTTCTGCTACTGTAACTGGGCATTCTCCTCTTCTCTCCCATATACATTCTCAAAATCTGATCTAAACCTTTGGTATGTATTTGAAGGGTGGGCACGTCTTTAGGAAAAAGAGAAGCAGAAAATAAAGTTCTGTGGTGCTAACAGACATCTAATGTTACAATGGGTGAACTTTTGAACTGATTCCAGAGTAGATTTTCTCTTGTCTTTTCTTAAAACGATTAGAGACCAGAGTCCCTTCCATCATTTTAACTCCCCAGATCTGCAAGTCATCCTGTGTTCATCCTGCAAAAATCACTGAAACACCATGTGATCCAATGTTTTCTTCTTCCACTTGATCAATGGGGAGTGTAAAACATACATCAAATATACGTATGCAGATCATTTATACAAAAAAGGAATAGACTTTGAGGGAAAAATGAAATTAAAATCTAGGTCTTATATTGTAGCTTTTAAAAAATGTAAGATGGTAGACTATATATACCCTGTGTCAAATAAGTGAGGGCTTTTTCACAACAAAAACATGATTAAAATATCAGTCAAATAATATTTATCAGCCAAATAATACTTTCCAGAAATATTCCAAAAATTATTCAGAAACTTTAAATAAAGCTTTCCAAATCATACATGAGAATATATCTCATCTTTATCAGCCAATTCTTAGTAGAGTTTTTTAAAACCTGGCATTTGCCCATAATTTGATCTCCAGTTTTATTCATTTATACTTCACCTGCTGTAAAAATTGCAGTTGAGTTTGTCACAATAATTCCTTTCATAAACTGCATTCTCATATTGTCTACCTTATCTTCAGACCTTATTTAACTTTTAGTAGTATCCTCTGCTAAATGTCCTATAAACTGAAGTCACAGCAAGAAAATCTTCACATCTCTGTAGGCTCTGTAAAATCTCATGAGCGTAAGGAAACAGAATACAGAACAAAAGGAAGTATAAAGCTGTCTATGGGTATAGTGAATTCAAAGATAGTTTGCAAAGGTAGAAAAGTATGGTGTGGTATGTGAATTGGGATAGTATAAATTAGATTAGCTATACTTCCTTTTCTTATCGCATGCCTTTAACTTGTTTGTCTTAGTAGTTCCTCCTGTTTCTGCACTTGCATGATGTTCCCTGTCCTGAAACAGAACTGGGTAATAGGCATGTATGGATGTATATAAGGTAACAAAAAGTAATGAGATATGTATTAGCTTTCAAAACAGATAACAACAATCTCTTGTCCTCAGCAAGTTAATTTTTAAAAAGAGAATTTTTATTCTTGAACCAACACTGGAAAGGATAATGGTATTAAGCATACCTATTCCAAGGTTGCCAATCGATCAGAAGATAGAATGGCTTCACTTACTACTTTGTCAATTCTTGAAGAACTTAAATCTACAGAAGTCAGCAGCTGAATGTTTTGATACCAGAAAATTGCCATAATTAATTCTGGCATCTTCAGGCTGGCATGAGAAGGTTATGTTACCTATTTTAAACTCTGAACGGTAATTAAAATCAATAGGTTTTAAGTGGGTTTAACTGGATAGCTATCTCTGATGCCTAATGCTATACAGTGAATGGATAAATGTTCTAATGCCCTGATGCTGCACAATAAGGCTATACAGACCAAAGATTTGGTTCTGACTCCAATCTGGAACTTTAGGAATTTGTTCCAGACCAAGCTACAGATTTTCTAATGTGATCTGCTGCTCAGATCTGGCTCAAAATTCATTAAAATGGAGCTTTGTCCATATAATATGAGAAAAATACAAATTGTTCTGTATGTGTATGTAAGTAATAGAAATATAAGTTCTTCTTTAGGATCAAATAGGGCCAGCCCTCCTGCCAAAACTTAATTTAAATATTTAATTAATTTAAATCAATTAAATAAATGATTTTATATTACCTTAATTACCACTATTTCAACTTAATTTATGTTGTTTTTTCCACTACTTTTCTCATGACTGCCAGCAAGAGATCTAGAGATTCCAGATCCTATGACAAGGTTTCCTTACCCCAGTCCCTTCAATGCAAGGAGACCCAAATTGGTTTTTGTATTGTCTTGGTACCCTTTGGGCAGAAAAGCCCCATGGGAACTGCTGAATTAGCCAATGAACAGCTAATAGCATTTTTTCAACCAATCCCAATAGCAGAAAACAACGTAGGGCAAGGCCAGCACTTTGGATGGACCTTCCAGTATAACTTCTCTCTGATTGGTCACATTGAAAAAGACCAACTAGAATATTGGGAGGAAGAACCACAACTGAGATTAGATTATTCCTTTCTCTACCTGGACAGGAGGCTGTAGATCCAGGGGATGTAATTCAAGGTAAAATAGGCCCAGCCTAATTCTCCTTTATTTTCAGATTTCTGTTCCAGTTAATGTTGGCAACTCCTGCTAAATCATCTCAGGAAGATTCATTCCTCACAACATTAACCCAGGGGAAGGGCCTCCCTGGATCCTTTAAGCCCAGTCCAAACCTCTAAACACACTTACTTCCAGAGCCACATGCTTGTGATTAGGCTAGGTAATAATGAACTAAAACCAGGGGTGTTTTCTTTAGAGGAGGAAAAGCTGTGAATACTGTACAGCACATCTGGATAAATCTATTTGCAAAACTGATGCTCTGGGATAAGCTGCATGACATTTGGACCTTACTAGCCTGATCTACAGTTCATACAAAAAGTTAGTGGAGGCACACATAGATTCTCAAAATGGGTATGTGGCTTCCATACACAGCCACAGAAGAAGTACTCTATATAAATCTTTGTATAAATAGTATAATGATTGAAGCTTTGGTTTTGGAGTAAAATTTAGATTAAATCCATGCCATAGTGGTGACTGCAATTCCACCTAATGCTGCTCAGAGGCAGCAAATGTTAATTTTTATGTCACCTACTGAAGTATCTTTATGCACTGAGTCTGAGCATTTTGAGTTTCAAATTCTACAACAATCAGTTCTACATTTAAACCACAGATAAAGAAAGTCTGTCTCTATTTTATAATTTTTATTTATAAAATGTATAGACTGTTTCATTCTAAAGACTCTAAATGATGTACATATGAGCAAGAGTAATACAAGACCAATTCAACCATAAATAAAGTAACAAAATAATTTTCAAATTATAAGATAAAAACTCAATCATCCATCTGCAACAAAAAACCAAGATCAGTCTCTGAAGGCCTTTGAAAGAGCCAAGTCTTCTCTAGCTTTCAGAAGGTCATAAAAGTGGTGGCCACCCTTGCCCCAGAAGGCAAAGGGTTCCAAAGAAGGAAAGTCCCCACAGAGAATGTTTGTTTTTGTGTCTTTCCTGACACATATCACAATAGGTTGATACCATTACAAGGCATTATTTGCATGGACTGGGCAGTCAAGTCTATCTGAGAAACTTGGTCTTGTAGTTAATTGCACATACTATCCATGTACCTAACTCATTCTACACATTGTATGTATTGGCTTGAAATGGATTGAACATTATGCATTATTTTAAGATAATACGCTTCAAATTTCAACTGAGTTCTAGAAGTATTGGACAGATTGTCAGTATCAGAGATATAGAACCAGAGAGTTTACCTCATAGTGAATACAGCTAGGTTTAATTAGATTAAAAATGTGTTTACGGGGCAACATCTTCTACAGACATATGTGCAATATTGTCTTTAAGCATATTTATTGAGAATAAGTTGCACTGTACTGAATGGGGCTAAAGAATCCTTCCCACTGCTGGATGTGCAAAGATTTTATTTATGCTAGTTCATCTTAATTGATATAAATTTGGCACATTTCTTTTGGCTATGAATATGTAATTTCTTTGTTGCCTTGGCTATTTTTAAAATGTTGTAAGAGAGCTGAAGCTTTCCAGGAACATAGTTAACTGAGGACGTTGGGAAAAAATAATAAGCAGCTCTTGTTTTATGTTGTAGTGAGTTCGTGTTTTTGGGAACATATGTTGTGGCAGTAGGCTGGGAAATATGTGAATGGTGCACAGAATATAATATTATTTTAAATGAAAAATATGTGAATGGTGCACAGAATGTAATATTATTTTAAATGAAAAAGAAACACTGAGCAGTCCAGAGATCACAGAAGGTGTGGTGGGTTTTATTAGCATGAGTAAGTGAATATGTGGGTAATCAACAAGTTTATTCAAGAAAGTTATTCTTATACAGTTCTGTAAAGTACCTTTGGGTTTTTAATTATGGTTGCCAAAATAAGTAGACCAACATTTCAAGTAATTTCAACAGGATTATCACCTTTCAGCAGGTTTATGAAGCTTTACATATTAAGATGAAAATCCTTCATTTCAAAACTTACCCATCTGATATCTCCATACTAGTAGCTTTTTATGTGGCTTGTAATAGTTACTTTATGAAATCCCTACAAGATCCAAAAAATGATTTTGCATCTTAACATAATGATATATTCCCCCTAAATATTCTACATTGCCTGTTGATATGATATAAAATTTCTTTATGTATTTCCTCATGGCATTTGACATAGCATGATTTAGCTTCTTTTTAAAATGTAGGCTTTCCAAAATAGGAAACATGCAGTTCAATATTAATATAATAACAAAATTCATCCCTATCACCATCTGAGCTTTGATAAAGCCATGCCTGTGAAATCAAAACCAGATAGATAATCCAGACGACTTCTGTGGATGATGATATCAAAAGCCAGTGAGAAGTCTACAATATAAAACTGCACTCTCATCTACATTACCCAGAATATGTAATCCATTGGACTGACTAAAACTAAGCTTAAAGATGGATAACCAGGCTGGGGATAGGGGTGAAGTGAAGTAACATGTTTCGCAACATCCTCCGTTTACATACTTATGTCTTAACTCATAATGTAAGTACAAAAGGGTAGAGCTTGCGTCATGATGCACATTTAATCAATTTGGCATAATTATGACTTTGGGCACATCTGCGAGGCCTGCAACAATAGTTCCATCTTAATCACTAAGATTATAGATACAGTAAATCTTTCCTCTCACATTTAGAACTTCAGCTAACTTTATAGCCCAAACAATTCTATTCACATTTTAGTTTTCTTAGTTTAGTTTGGTTTACTGCATGTAGGCATGAATGAATAAATAAAGAAGTCAAGGACAAATAAATAATACAAATACAGAAAAATAAACCATGCACAAGTAAGGTACAAGATATGCTTTCGACAGTCTCCAATTGTTATGGACTGCTTTGCTTTGCCATTCTATGTTGGATAGACTGGCACTGCAGCTGTATTTAAGGTAAAAAAAAAAATCTGTTTTCAAGAAAACACTTGAATACAATAGTTTGATCTTGTAATTCTATAACAACTGTGTGAATGAATGATGTTATTTTTCCAGTGAAAATGATGACTACAAAGCAATCCATGGAAACAGTCCTTTGCAATTCAGAGCATATCGAGGGCACTTTCATCAAATACAGTATTTCCACAAAGGTTGTGGGTAGTTTACTAGAAAGCAAATTGGTGAGATTGCTTGGGGCATTCTACTAAATGTTCTTAACAATCATAGCTGTTTTGCCTTTTTTTGGTGGGGGGAGAGGGAGGGGATAAATAAGTGTAGATCCAAAGAAAGCATTGGCTACAACTACATATCTTCCCCCCCACCCCTCCATGGAATGTCTCTGGGGTCTATATATATTATATATAATTCCAGTATTGCTGGAAATAAAAAAGGGCGCTGGAGTTTTGGTTTACAGATGGCAGCTTGCTGTTTAACTTCTTCTTTTTGGCCACCTAATAAAATAAAGCAAAATCAAATGGAATCTTGTGGTAGGCAGAATATTCAGTATATGAACTATGTACTATGAACAGTATATTCATAGGAAAGACTCATAAAGATGCTCACCAACTGGCAAGCCATGACCTGCTGGATTACAGATGGATTGCAAGATAGCTGTTTCAGGTTCTGAACCCTGCCAGAATGGTCAGCACAACTTTGGAACCTAACAGCTTTGGTTAGATCAGAGCTCTTCTAAGGGTTAGAACCAGAGACATTTCAAATTCAAAATGCTATGTGGGCTTATAGTTAAAACTTTTTCAAGTTCAAGAATTCTGTTCTTATCCTTCCCTGGTCTCCTCTTCTACCAATCTTTTTTTCTTTTATTTATTTGATAATGCTTATTCTTGTATACTTCAACCGCTTAAACATTCATGATGGTGTGAAAGTTTCAGATGGAAGATTTTTTTAAAAAAATAGATAAACTGAAGCATTAGCCATATGAGTTGATTATGAAGTTAGTCCAAGCACTATTGATATTTACAGTAGACTCAGCTCTTAATGTATAAGATGTGGAATCTCAGTAAGAACCTCACTATTCTTCAGGCCCTTGTAGTGTCAGCAATCTACATGCCAAAAATCTTAGTATGTGTGGTTTCCAGATGTCTTAATGGGAATTCAGAGACTAACTATGGCATTCATGTTCCAAGTTCCTTGTGTCCTGGATAATGAATGATTATGCAGAACAATGTTTCAGATCCAGTGGCCTGTATGCATGTATTAGCTTCCCTCTACTCTTGTTATTAAGACTAATAAAAACACTGCAAGTAATCATTTGGGGGGAGTTTTCAATTCAGTCACATCAGGAGTCACATTCAGTGGAAGGAGATGATGAACCAGTTCTCAGGAGATCGTGGATGGCTAGGAAGATATTCAAGTCATATAAAGCTTCCAAAAATATAATTAGGAAAATAACAGGTTCAATTTTTTTTAATGGGCTCAAAAATAACATCTTTGTAGTAATATATAGTATGATAATCAGTTTATCTGTCAGTCATACGCTTGATAGTATAATAGTTAAAACTGGGAAAAAAGGCCTGAAAAAAAACAACAGCAATTTCAATTGCAGGGAGGACTTGAATTTATTTGGAATTGAGGTGACAGTGGTAATCTCTAGATCTCTTGTTCCTAGGATTCTATTCTGATGAGTAGTTGGATTTTATCATTTTTTTTCCATTCTACTTATCAATCTCTTACACTTCATTATTGAGAAATATGGCTGGATTAGACTTATTTTCCCTCATTATTTCTGTCCCCCAGCAACAGCAATATATATATTTTTAAGGGTGGTGTTTTTCTGCATAATTGTACTGGCTTACATATGAATTACTAGTGTGGAAAATTATTATTATCTAGCCCATTTCTAACTTTTGTATATTTTAATGTTAGCCATTGCCTTTAATATTGTGGTTCAAAATATTTTCTTTTCTTTTCTTTTCTTGCTAGCATTTTTCCCATGGGTCCAGGGACTGCTTTTTTCAAATCAACCAAATGTTGATCCATTGGTTATGGGAGAGAGTTTCACGCCTAAAGCAAGACTAGAACTCACGATCTCCTGGTTTCTAGCCTAGTGCCTTAACCACTAGACCAAACTGGCTCTCATTGTGAGTCAAAAGATGATGTGAGTTAAAAGACTTTGTTTCAGAAATGGCAAGATATATGAGATTTCAAGTGTGTGTGGTTTGTAAAATATAACCTGAAACTAATTATTTCAAATATAGTTATATTAAATCATTAGAGTTTAAATTCTATTTCCTACTGTCTAAGATCTAAAAAGAGCCAGTTTGGTGTAGTGGTTAAGGCAACAGGCAAGAAACGAGGAGACCGTGAGTTCCAGTCCTGCCTTAGGCACAAAGCCAGGTGACTGACCTTGGGCCAGTTATTCTCTCTCAGCCCTAGGAAGGAGGTAATGGCAAGCCACTTCTGAAATCTTGCCAAGAAAACTGCAGGGACCTGTCCAGGCAGACACCAGAAGTCAACACTGACTCAGAGGCACCAAAAAAAAAAAAAAAAAAAAATCTAACATCATGCAATGTTTCTTATTCATGTCTATTCTGAAAGTAGTCATAACATGATTGTTTGATTTAAGTTTATGTCCCTGAATTGTTTAGCATATGTCCATATTTCTGAATATGCTTAAAACATTCTGAATAAGATTAACAAATCTGAAATCAATACAATTTCAGAATATATAATAATTCATAATATGTAACCAACAATTTTAAAATCAGTATATTGTATTATTATAGATATAAAAACAAAACTTAATTATAAATATAAAACAATTGCCCATACATCGTCTTATGTTACATAAGTTACTTTACATCTTCCAGTTGTGGCAAAAGAAAATAGGGAAAAAAAGAAATACATGGCAATGAAGCTACCTTTTGCCAACTGGAAAGTTCCTGTGTTATGGCCTACACATCATTTTTCAGATATTTTCATTGCGCCTGAAGGTAAAATCCTTATAGAAGGATGCAAGAGAACAGCATCTTCATTCAGCACTATATTGACTCGATCTTTATTGTGCTAGTGGTAAATTCTTCGTATGGTGCATTGGAATTGGCACAATATGCAGCATAGCACTGGATACATCAGGCAATATTTTACCAATTAAAGGCCTATCTAGTCCAAATGTCGTGAAAGGGCCTGCTGAAAGTCTACTCTACATGGGAAGTACATGAGGTATAGGCAGAGGGCAGGCCTTTTCCACATGCTCTGGAAGAGACTTTTCGCAGAACTGCCTCTGGGTCACTTCCTCTTTGCATTTCACAATGTGGTTAAATGGTATTTTTCTGCTATGCATTTGGCCTGAATTAATTATGAATGTTCATCTTGTGTATGCATGGGTGTTATTATTCTTTATTTTTTAAATTATTGTTTTGCTTTTTAATTTTTTTTTCTTTTTGGTTCATTGCCCACAGTCTCAGTTCACTGGGGCAGTTTAGAGATATTTTAAAATAAATATCTTGTAATTTGAGATTTGTGTGCAAAGCATGATTTGAACTGTTTGAATTATTATTTTGACTTCCAGGAACTGCATAGAATAAAATATTTTTTATTACGGTCACTAACCAGAATTGCAAACAGAAACACATTAAAAATAAAAATAAAGTAAAAACAAAACAAGATAAGATAAGATAAGATAAGATAAGATATTACAATTGATGGTGGATTCATCAGTGGACAACCAAAGTCTGCCTAATTTTAGAGGCAGTATAACAAAATTTAGCTACATTCAAGAAGACTGGATCATACTAATCTAATAACAACAGTTGTACATAAAAAAGATCAGAATTTTCTGGGTGTTTTACCAGGAAATGTGTTTATAAGGCGGGTCCTTGAGTCCTTACAGAAGGTTCAGTATAGCAGGACATGAGCTGTAGTTTCAGCAGGCCCCTCGTCCACAGGGACACAGTCTCAGCTCATAGGGGGCTTTTTTGGATCAGCCCCCAAAACTGCTGTGGGGAGAGTATTGAAGCATGCTAAAGTTAGTGCTGTTTGGAATTTGGCAATAATTATGTGGTCTAAGTATCTTGCTGGTTTGTAAAAAGGGGCTTGACTGCTCAGAAAAATGTTCTTAGGTAGAGCAAACTGGTCCTGAAGAGCTTCCAGATCTTTGATAAGTTGTTTAAATGCACTGAGTGCATGCTTTCCAGGAACTATTGTTTTATTCTATCACCCCTCGCCTGTCTCACTGTAGTAGCTGTGGAAAGTTGTTTGGAAATTTGAAAATCTCTTTAAATAAATAAATAAATAAAGCTTTGACATGTTTGCTTCAAAGACCAAAATAAATAAACTTTTGTCTTCCCCCCTTTTTAAGAAAAAAGACAATTGTCCCTTGACCAAAGGATGCATCAGCCTTCCTCAGTTTGGTGCCCTTCAGGTGAATTGGGACTAAGACTATCCAAGTTCCAAGCCTTTGATATGCTGGCTAAACATTCTGGGATTTGTAATCCTGGCACATATTCCCCAAACAAGCAATCTTTTCACTCGATCAAATAGTACAGCCATAATGAAAATTTCACCTAGAGGAATGTTTTCAAAATTAAATAACTTCTATGCATGCTCTAATCCCATTTCACGAAAATGAATTTCTGGGCAGAAATGGTGCTCAACTTATAATGTAGTTGTCTATAATACATGAACTTTTTAATACACTAAATCAGATACATATGAATTTGGAGATAACCCTAATCACTATAATCAGTTAGATTGTTTCTGAACTCCAGTCATAATTTCTCATTCTTTCAAGAGTTTCTTAAACTGAAACAGTGGTCTACATATTTTTTAAAAAAGTGTCTTGATTTCTTATAAAATCATCCAGGCATATCTCTGCAGAAACTGTATTTTTCAAACACCTGTAGCTGTTTTAATGGGAAATTTATTTCACGCACCTGGTGTCATTCTTTAAGAACACAATGTTTCCTCTTGATTTTCTCTGTGATGCCAGCCAGTAGACCCAGCCCCACTGCAGTTCTATAGTTCCATTCCTGTGAAGCTATAGACTGTTGTTGTTTAGTCGTTAAGTCGTGTCCAACTCTTCGTGACCCCATGAACCATATTGCGCCAGGCCTTCCTGTCCTTCACTGCCTCCCTGAGTTTGCTCAGTTTCATGCTCATTGCTTCAGTGATGCTATCTAACCATCTCATCCTCTGCCGTCCTTTTCTCCTTTTGCCTTCAGAAAAAACTCTCTGTCATGACCTGTCCGTCTTGGGTGGCCCTGCACGGTATAGCTCATGGCTTCACTGAGTTACGCAAGCCCCTTCGCCATGACAAGGCAGTGATCCATGAAGGGGATAGACTGTTGAAAAGGATACAAATGGAGCAAGTGCTGACAACAAAACAACAACCATCTGGACCAGAAACTGTCTTAAAAAGCAAAGACATAAGGAACCAAGTTATGTTCTTAATTTATGAGTAACAATTTTAATTGTAAAGTATACATTTTATACTGGCCAATCAATTAATGCAATTCTTTCAAGTACAGCTATGAAAAATAGATGAACCTAAATGAAGCAAATGCTGTAAAATTAGAATTTATCTGTGTGAGCCTATAATCTTGTGGCAGTTTTCTTTATCAGTCATCCTGTGCTGGCTTTGAGCACCTGAGCAGAAATCAGTTTTTATGACTTGATTTTCTCTGAGATTGACTGGAAGTGATAAATGAAAGTGAAGGTCCTTTTGCAAAGGAACTCAGGAGAGTCATGCCCATGATCTGAAGAAAGATGTCCTTGTACAATCAGGTTCAGGTGTGTCTGGAGTCTTTCTTACACCTTTATCACACACTAAAAACCTTGAGAAATGTACGCCCATAGTTTGAAAGAAAAACATTCTTGTACGTACTGATCTGCATGGAATTTGACAAACTTTACATAAAAATAATGGACATCAATGCTGGAAAATATTATCTGATCCTTTTTTAAAAAAGTTTTATACCCTTTTGTTTAAAAGAAATGTGTCTGTGTGTCTGCCCATCTAACTACCCACCCAACAGGCTTCATTTCCTCATGCAAAGAAAAAGTTACAGCATTTGTAGATTTCTCATTATGGTAGTAACTGCCATAAAGTTTCATTTTCAATTTTCACTTTTTCTTTGGCCCAAGTGAAATAGTCAAAACACCTGAATTCTTTTAAGACACACTGAACTGAAGAACAAATTCAGGATTTTGGAACTACCAAAACTTAATCCCTGGTAGAATGCTGTGGCAACTTCTAAAAGGAGCAATTCCTGTAGAATACCCTTAAATCTTATTGAATGTAAGCAATTTGCCATGGAGGAACATGCCCAAATTCCTACATAGCAACTGGAGGGCCTGAGAAGCAATTATAGGAAGTCTTTGGCTGCCATTACTGCAGCTAAAGGTGATACAACCAATTCCTGAATCTAAGGCAGCCATTACTTTTTCACACTGATGCACTGCATGTTGAAAGACTTTGTTTATGTAATAAACTGAACAATACCAAACTTTGGTGTCATTTCCTCATCCAGTTTTTCTTTGTATATCAGCTGGACCATATAAAGCCCTGAAAACATCCAGTAGTAAGGATATGCAAACATTTTAAAAAGTATGTTTTTGTTGTTATGCCAGGGAAACAAGAAAAAACTGAATTGCCATTTATTTTCCTTTCCCCTTTTTTGTATTGTGCAAAATCAAGTTAACTGAAAGCTGTGGTAACCCTAAAAAATAAATATTGCCTTTACATTATTTATCTCTGGATCACTATTCCACATTGCTTTAACTTTCTTAGACTGATGCAATAATGTAATTTTAATAACATATTTTTATACATATATTAGCATGAAAAAGTAAATAAAGTCCTGGTTCCTCAAATTTATAACATGAGCATTTGGATTTATTCTCACAACTTGGACTGTAGGGCACGGATGATTTCTGTTCAACAAACATCATAGGAATTAAGTTAAAAGTTAAATTTTATAGGTAATGGTGGTAGTCCATAGTATAATAATTCCAGATCATTATGAAGCGCCCAGCTGGCATATGAAGAAATATTAGGACTGCACAAATCCTTTGAAAGAGAGAAGCTTTATGACACATTGCAGTCCCTCTGTTTGAATCATTAAAGCAGCTGTGTCTTTTTCATGCTGATGGAGTTCTTTATAAAGTGCTCCCAGATATCTCCACACGGTTGCACACACAGGTAGTTTCATTTACTTTTTTTCCCTGTGAAGAAAGTGGCTGGGCATATGGAAGTTTCTAGAAGCACCTTTTAAAACAGCTGCTAAGTTGGAAAAAAATTGTGCCAGCTTTTATTAGTAATGAAAACATTCTTTGAAGGGAAGAATAAAAACTTCTTTGAAGGGAAGTTTCACAAGTTGTGAAACACCATTTCTGACAGATGTTCACAGTTTGGTTTTCAGAGAATCCCATATTAATTAGACAATAAAAGCTTTATTGGAATAATTTTGGAGTGGAAATCCATGAACTCCTTATATATTCCTATCCAAGATTCATGTAGCATTTTACTAAAAAAAAAAAAAAAAATAGGGAGGGGAGGAAAGTAAATTGAGTCAGACAGTGATGCCCATATGTTTTAGTTTCTTTAAAACATCGATCATCCCATCAAGGAATTTCATTCTTGTGACTACTGTATAAAAATACTGCTTTCAATTAAACCTTACTAACTGTTCTCTGTCTCTAGTGTATGGAGTTATATACAGCAAAATACCATCTTCTATTTCTTAGCCTTTAGTATTTCTAACTTTGTGATTATCAAAAATAAAACAATCAATACTTTCTATCTGATACATTTATTAGCAAGATTAATTAACTTTGTCAAGGCAATTTCAGGCCCAAATATGAATCAGAAAACCCACACATTTTAAATACTCAAACAAAATTAGATACAATTTATTATCATGAAGTGCCTCTAAGAACAGATAAATTTAACTTGTGATTTGTGCAATAAAAGAATCTTACTTAGTAAGAAATTATATATCTTTCAAATTTAATTGCAAGAGGCCCTGTCACTAAAAGATTAATGGAGCGCAGTTTTTCACTTCAGATGATTGCAATTAAATTAATATATTATTCTCTCAGATATAAAGACAACTAAATGAGGCAAAAAGAAAAGAGTAGAAATCAGAATTCTCCTAGGATTGGAAAAACTTTCTTGTTAAAAAAAAAGGCATGACTAAAATATTTTACAGATTTGTGCTCATAAATGGCATATCAAAGTATGATTATTATGTAATTTAAAAATGGCAGACATTGTTTCCTATGTATGAAAGGAAGCGTAGTGGAAGTTTAATGGTAGATTTAGTGGTAGATTTTAAAGTCCTGTCAGATTCAGCCTGCACAGCACAGCACGGCGAAAGCACCGCTCAGCGTCGCCTAGTCAATTTCACCGCCCAGGCGCTAGCAGAGAAAAAGGGGGAGTGAAACCACGAACTGATTGCTGACAGGTGGCGGCACTTAACTCAAACCGCAGGCTTCCCTTGAGCGCTGTAGACAAAGGAATGCGCAGAGACTCTGAAGCGAAGCAATCAACAAGCGATTGAGAACTCCCGGCTTTGCATGCAAACAGGGAAACCAACAAAAGACAACAACAGCACAACCCATAGACGGCAATCAGAAAGACAAAGGCCCCTGACTGAATCTGCCATTTGGGCGAGGGGGGATTACTGCAGGTAATCTGTAACTAAGCAACGGGGCAAAATGCGGGAACAGGGAAGCTATAAAATACATTGTAAGATGTGCCAAGCCAACCCTGGTTTTGTCTGTACCTACCTATGTTACACTTGAGTAAACGTCTTTGCTGAACCCACGTGTGTCACGAGAGTTTCTTGCAGCCGAATGGGGTAAACCTTACACTAACAGGGTCCCATGGACTGTTATTCAGTTTTGAACCAAAGAACAAATCTCTCTTCTGCCCTTGTCCTCTGAAATATTTATCCCATATTTTATAACTGAGACTACAATCCTGATATGTTAGAAATGGGGTGGAGGGGGACACACCCTGATATCCAAATGAAAAAAGCATACACACACACATACATACAATGAGTTTGTATGTGTATTGCTTGTTGTTAAACACACTCATAAACCATCATGATCACAGCAGCAAAAAGAATTTGCTTCCAGTTCCCTGAGGCAAGACACATCTTCCTAGAAATAACCAACCATCACTTTGCTATAGAACAGAGTAATGCTTTTTTGAAGTGCCAGTAATACAATGAGCATCTCTATGTTGTATAAGAAATGAATCCTTCCTTTTTTCCCCATCTCCTCTAAAAAGAGATCTTTGTGCTAAGTGCCTTGCAGTTAGGTGAGGGCAACTAAACACAGATAGCAGTGGATGGAAGAGATGTTGGTAGATGGAATGTGACAAAGGTAGTGATAGCGAAGGAGAAAGCATAATAATAGCCATCTTTTGTACATTTCCCCATGGTATCTATAGGGTCAGCTCACTTTCTTTACAGCTTACTTAATCCTGTACCACTTACAAACAAGAATCCATTGTGGATGTTTAGTTTCTTTAGTGGAGCAATTGGGCTATTGTAATGGTCTGTGAGAATGGCCTTGAGAGACAAGAGGAAGAGCAGAAGTCCAGGCAACCATCATGCAAGAGGTATCTCAGACCCCAGAAAGAAAAGGGGTGTGGGAAGCATCTCAGAAGGGACCATCCTTAGTTTTATGGAAAGTAAAAGTAAAGGAGGGGAGAAATGTTTTCTGACTTGCAAGATTCTGTTACTATAAATTTACAATAAAGGTAGGGTTCGTACTCATGGTTTATGCTTTTTTTCTGGACTACCTCGAAGGGCTGACAGCTATGGCCCCACAGCATGGGATATTCCCTCCAGCATGACTACCACACAAGAATCACTTTGCTAGTTTCTTATTTTTAAAAGCCATGTTACAGGCTCCAAAGCATTGCAGCATGCTGAGTGCTACTCCCACTTCATTTCCTTGTAATGCCCAACGTCATTTCTACTGGCCAAGTAGTACATTGACCAGTTCAACATGTAATGTGTAGCTGGCATTCTTGTATATGTGTGTGTGTGTTTACTTTAAAGTAAAGATGTGGGGTTATGATCCATACAGAGAGTGTTGGTTAACAGATAATGTTACAGAGCAAATGGTGACATGGAGAGAGAAGCATCTTCCAACAAAATCCAACATCTTCCAACAAAATGGAAATCCATACAACTTTATCAAAAAGTGCCTGACCACTCAACGTACTACAACACAACCAACACAAGCTATGAAAAGGATAACACTGCCATACATCGGAAATGTCTCAGAAACTACCAAGAGACTATTACAACCACATGGCATCTCCGTAGCACACAAACCAACTAAAGCCCTCCAAAACATCTTAAGCAAACCAAAAGACCCAGTAGCCCAAGAAGAAAAAACAGGAGTCATCTACAACATACAGTGTAAAGTCTGTAACAACCACTATGTAGGACAGACAGGCAAAAGGCTTGCAGAGCACATCCATGAACACCAACTAGCAGTCAGAAGACACAATGAAAACTCCTTAATCTCACAACACATGGACAGACTTAACCATAGTTTCAACTGGGAAACTGTCAGCATTTTAGATCAAGCTAAATCCAAAAATGCAAGCGAATTCTTGGAAGCTTGGTATTCAGACAAGGCAGCCATCAACAGGCACATAGAGATAAACAACATCTATACACTATTCAAAAGAGACAATAGAAAGAAAAACAAAAGACCAGAACATCTTCTCACCAGCAATCATCACCCAGATAAGCAGAGATTAACACCAAGATTACCACTAGACATACAAGTAGTAAACAATACCTTAATCAAGGAACTACCAGAGGGAAAAATAAAACAAAACAAAACCCACACAGCCCCACCAACACTGGCAGAGCATGCCACTGTATATAAACAGAAAGCAAACCCCATCCCATTGCAGCACTGAAGATGTTACCTAGCCGGATAATGAAACATTTGCAAGAAAACAACCAAGCTCAGAGAACCCCAAGAACTCCACAACACCAGGAGTATAATTTTTGTAAAAAGAATTATGGAAACTATTGCTTGTATGAAAAATTATAAAGTTAAGCCTTATTCAGCATATTTTTAACTTCTTTTTATTCTCTGTTTTATTTTGTTTTATATATTTTTAATGTATTTTACTGTTTTTATCTTTGTTGTATGCTGCCCAGAGTCACCTGTGGTGAGATGGGCAGCTATATAAATTGATTTAATAAATAATAAATAAATATAGGAAAACCCAAGTTATGTAAATACTGTATATCCACAGCTAAGAAAGTTTTTTTTAATTATTATTATTATTATTATTATTGTGTGTGTGTGTGCATTCGAGTCAGTGTTGACTCCTGGCAACTGCCTGGACAAGTCCCTGCAGTTTTCTTGGCAAGATTTTGGAAGTGGTTTGCCCTTGCTTCCTTCCTAGGGCTGAATGAGAGTGACTGACCCAAGGTTACCCAGCTGGCTTCTTGCCTAGGCAGAACTAGAACTCACAGTCTCCCAGTTTCTAGCCTGGTGCCTTAACCACTACACCAAACTGGGTCTCTAAGAAAGCATGCCTTGCTCTTTTATGAGAAAAAGTCAGTGAAAACATGAATTGTACAGATCAGAGATAGAAAGGAAGTGTTAAAAGCCCTAAGAGTATCAATTGCACCAGTAGAAAGCCTGTTGTGTAGAGACATGCAATGTTGGTGCATGCAAATGACCTCTGATCCATATGGGAGCTCCATAAATGGGGAATAAATGGTTAAAATAAATATCTCTTCCTGAGGTTTGCTTTCAGAAGTTTCAACCCTCTCCTTCATGGGGGCGGAGGGGGGTAGGGGGCAAGATAAAAAGAAAAAAGCTGTGGACTCCTTGGGGTTCTCTGAGCTTGGTTCTTTTCTTGCAAACGTTTCATTACCCAGCTAGGTAACATCTTCAGTGCTAAAATGGGATGAGGTTTGCTTTCTATTTATCTGCTGTGGCCTGCTTTGCCAGTGCTGGTGGGGGTGGGGGTTCTGTTTTGCTCTTCTGGTAGTTCATTGATTAGTGTATGTTGACTAATTGATTGTGTGCCTGGTGGTGACCTTTGCTTATCTGGGTGCTGATTGCTGGAGATGATTGCTGGTGATTGAATGCTGGTAAGGCAATCTTCTGGTCTTTTGTCTCTTTTGAATAGTATATAGATGCTGTTTATCTCTATGTGTCTGTTAATTGCTGCCTTGTCTGAATACCAGGCTTCCAAGAATTCTCTTGCATATTTGGATTTGGCTTGGTCTAAAATGCTGACAGTTTCCCAGTTAAAACTGTGGTTGAGTCTGTCCATGTGATGTGCAATTAAAGAATTTTCATCATGTCTTCTGACTGCTAGTTGGTGCTCATGGATGCGTTCTGCTAGTCTTCTGCCCGTTTGTCCTACATAATGTTTGTTACAGTCCTTACACTGTATGTTGTAGATGACTCCTGTTTTTTCTTCTTGGGCAACTGGGTCTTTTGGTTTACTTAGGATATTTTGGAGTGATTTTGTTGGTTTGTGTGCTACAGAGATGTCATATGGTTGTAATAATCTGTTGGTGGTTTCTGAGATGTTTCTGATGTATGGCAGTGTGATCCTTTTCATGGCTTGTGTGGGTTGTGTTATAGTAGGTTGAGTGGTCAGGCACTTTTTGATAAAATTACATGGGTATCCATTTTGTTGGAAGGCGTTGTATAGGTGGTCTTTTTCCTTTTTCTGCTGTTCTGGGTTGCTGCAATGCGTTTGAGCTCACTTGAATAATGTTCTTACACAGCTCCTCTTGTGGGAGGTTGGGTTGTTGCTTTGGTAGTGGAGTACTTGATTGGTGTGGGTTGTCTTCCGATAAACTTGGGTTTCTAATTTCCTGTTGTTTCCTCTGCTGATGAGGATATCCAGGAAGGGTAGTGTATTGTTGTTTTCTTCTTCTCTTGTGAATTTTATTCCTTTGAAGATGTTGTTAATGGTTTCATGTGTCTTCTCTAGTTGTTTCTTTTTTATAATAACAATTGTGTCATCTACATACCGGATCCATACTTTAGGCTGTATGTGTGGCAGTGCTATAGTTTCTAGGCGCTGCATTACAATCTCTGCTATGAGTCCTGACAGTGGTGATCCCATGGGTGTGCCTCTGATTTGTTGGTATATTTGTCCATCAAATTGAAAATAGGTGGTGAGACAGAGGTTGATGAGGTCCATGATTCTGGGTATTTCGATCTGGGTGTATTTGGAAGAAAAAAGCGTTAATGGAAGCAATTAAGAATCCTCCAATTTTAATTGCTTCATAGTGAAAAGAAACTTTAGAAAGAAACTACCTGAAGTGAAAATGTACAGTTTATGCTTCATGTCCTAAACTGGATCAGGAGCTTATTTTCTTACATCTGAGAAAAAATGACAGCTGCATGTTGCATATTTAATGTAACATGACTTTAATCTCTACAATTCTTTGTCCCCCAAAACGTTATTTCACTTGTTCCAAAATAATGAACCCATATGGGAATACTTATCCTTTGTATGACTATTAAGGATCATATACAACATATTAGATACATACTGTGATGGAAGACTTGAGTGAGGAGGTCCAAGGTCATAGGGAGGGGGAGAAGAATCTCAAGCATCTCCTCAGCCGGTAGCCTGAGCGTGTAAAAACTAAGAGGATGAGACTGGCACCACCCTAAGGAATTCAGAGTGTTTAGTTGCTATTGTTGGGGGTTAGAGTTAATCTGGTGAGATTCTATCTAGTAGGTGTAAGCTAATAAAGTAACTGAACTGTTCCTGAATCGTCCCACTGAGTTTCTTGGGCTGAACCTGACATATACAATGTTATTCCTCATTTACATATCTTCTATGTTTGCTTGAAAGAAAAAAAGAATTAAGATCTGTTTGGTGCTAAAACTGAAATATAATATCCTAGTCATCCTGGAATCGCTGAGATTTGGGAGACATGGAAGATAAAATGGATCAGAATAAGAAAAAAGTTATATAACTGGTGTGCATAACCTAGAAAGCAATTGGCCTCATTCTCTGTCTTGCTTTTTCAGCTCTAGTAGAGAATACTCCCAAGAGACCAAGAGAATCCAAACTCAGCAGTGGGATTGTTTTAGCAATGAAAATGTCACATGTACATTTGAAAAATAAAAATAAATACCTATCTATAAAACCAGCAGTGGTCAACAACAAAAAGGGAGAAAGGCCTCTTCAGTTTTGGGACCGTACCTTCAGCTACTATTTTCAGAAGGTAACAGATGTATGATGTAATAAAATTCAGTGGAATAAGGAGGTTGAGTTCAGTAGTGGTTCTCCAACCATTCTGTTCTTTGTTTGAAGACTGCACCCCAATATTTGAAATTTCATTTTGTTTGAAAGGATGTTGAAAATAAAACAAAAAGGAAGAACACATAACAACTCAAGAAAATCATCAAGGGAAGGCAAAATTGACTGATTACAGCTGTTGGTATCTGGTCACCAACATGTTGTGGCTAAATGTCACTGCTTTTGTGATCTCCTCCCTTGGTTCCAACCAAAATCTTTGTTTTGCTCTTCTGGGTTTTATTAGTTTTTGTTTTGTTTTGTTTTTAATGAAAAAGCCAGGAAAGCTAACACATTGAAAAGCAAAGGATCAGTTTCAAGCATCATCTAGATTTCTGACAGTATTCTGGTCACATGTAAATTCCAGAAGGATTCTTAGAAAATAAATTGGTAGTTGCTTGCAGCTGAGCATTTGTCTGGCAATGGATCTGATATTTTAAACTATAGCTAATTTTATTTTGCAATCAAATCCCTAACCTTTCCCTGATTATTTGTTTCCAGAGTAACAGCCTTGTTTGCTGACTATTCCACTCCTTTCATATGGTTAATGACAATGTCCAGTTGGTCTGTGACAGAAGAAAAGTGGATTTCTATCTAATTTTAACACCAATCCTTATAGTTCTTGATTCTACCACAATGTCAATTATTTATGTCAGAACAGCATGTGTGATATGTTCTTTTAGGTATGGTTAGGTTTTGCTCAATCAGAATATATATGGAGGGAGGGGATAAGAAGATGACGAAGCAAGCATTGCGCCATTGCCATGCAAGCTCTTCCACTGTTGTACAAGCATCACGATATTGCCCACACCTACAAAAGTGGAAGAGCTTATGTCGCACCACTGTGATTCTTGTCATTTTTGACAAAATTGTCCAGTTTGTCCCATGCCTCCGTTCACGGCATATAAAGTAATATTTTAAGGAGAAACCCTTCCTATGTCATCCTATATTCTTTCCAACGCCTGGTTGTATGGTATAAGAAATGGTAGAAGATGTTTATGCTAGCTTTTGACAATCCTTGGCTGACAAGAAATCAGGGGTTTAGCTATTACATTGCTGTCCTGCACACTTAATATCCCATGCTTTGTTATTGTTTTGAATCCATTAGCAGAACAGAAAGAAAATAGCAAGCCAGCAAGAAAAATAATCATATATAAAAGTGAGGAAAAAAAAATACAAGGAAACAGATATACGAAGGACATCCTGTTCATTCTGTTCTTAATCATCATTTGCACCCAGTAAATAATTTCATTCTGGCTTTAAGCTACTAGCAGAAGAAATCAACCATTCATCATGGTTTCTCACATCATACATTCATTACAGGAAGCTGATTTCAGGTTTTAAATAAATTAATATTATTGAGTATAATCTTTTTAACAAATTGTGTAGTTTTCCAACCCATTTGCTTTCAAAATTATGTGCCTATGACTTTTAAAAGGTGAATCTTTCACGTAAACAAAACACCAGCATCTTTTAAAAATTGTAATTGATGGGAAAGAGCTATCTCCATTATCAATGTTGTTCAACTTACAAACTCACTTATACCCGAGTCTATTTACATAGTAGGAGAATGCAAACATAGCTTTCTAGTGTAAGGCTTCAATCTACTGAAACACATCAACTACATGAATTCAGAAGCATTG
Organism: Python bivittatus; assembly: GCF_059951505.1. Lineage (NCBI taxonomy): Eukaryota > Metazoa > Chordata > Lepidosauria > Squamata > Pythonidae > Python > Python bivittatus. The sequence goes on along the minus strand of NW_028277058.1, from coordinate 2,500,409 downwards.
CAAAGAAATTAAACACTGTGTTTATTAAGGATTAAGTAAATAGCATCCATGGAAGTGGGGCAGGGGTCAAGCAGTGAAACTTGTATCACAATCCAAATACAAAAGGTCAGAGCTTATTTTGTGTTGTGTTTTGTTATTTTGGCATCACTGTGGCTAGCTGCAGACTCCAATGATCAAGTGCCATTCTTTGTTATTTTCTCCTTTAAGGTAGATTGGCCATTATTTTGCCAAAGGGCAATGATTCTTTTTGTAAGGATTTGGAGGAATTAAATATACTAATTTAGTGAAGGTTGCAAACTTTATTGGACTAGGCCACATCAGAGGCTCATCCTCTGTTGTGAAGATTTATAACTCCATCTCCCTTCAGTTACTGGGAACTCCTGGTGAGTGGCAGTGGAGTAATCTAGGCCAATGGCCAGCCTGCAGCATCTTTCAGCATTTCAAGCCTATGTTGAGATGATTCTTGGGAGTGTTTCAGAGGATTTACATAGTCTAAAGCTTCATCAGTTACATACACACGCGTGTCAATTAGCATGTTGACTCGTTTAAGGCCAGGAGATAAACTCGAGTGGCAAGTGCCTAATCTAGATAATTGGGTGGTCATCCTTGCACTATCTCACCATGTTGTCATTCAAAAAAATAATCCTGCTGTGTCTTTGGAGGTGCCAGAGCAGGTGTGAGGTTTACAGATAAGAAGAGCTTCCAAATAGTGAAGTTGGCATAAAATGTAGGTGCCCAGAAGTATAATCGTTCGGCATCAGTATCGTCCTCTTCAAAATACATAGCTCTTCCAGTATTTCCAAAACATTTCATCCGTTGGCATGTGCTGTTTAACTCTTTGTGCTTTTGCCATGTCTTCTATTTCCCAGAGTAGGGTCTACCCCTCTGTACAGAATCATAGAAACTGATAAGAATAGAAGATTCATAAATATAAGAAATAATATTACAGGATGCCATGCCAAATTCAAAGTAGTTTTCAGTGTGAGTCTTCCTCTGGAAAAGATATCCCACCAGTGATGCATGAGAAAACCGTCTCTGACCTGGGTGGGTCTAACATGTTCAATTTGTTCTTTACAATCTTGTACTGGATCTCCTTCCTACAGGAATGTAATTGAGTTACTCCTGATGTCTTAATTTGGCTGTATGAAGACAAACAGGAGAATAACATTGGTTAATGGGACCCAGGAGGTGTCTCCAGGACTCTTGCTAAGCATTCTCCTAATATGATGGTGCTGATTAGTGACCCATACTGTTTCTCCCAGGATTTGGGTTAGGAAGGGTCACTACTTGCAGGATATGGAATGTGCTTTTTGTTGGGCTGCCCTTGAAATCCACCTGGAAGCTGTAAGTGGTACAAAATGTGGCAGCCCGTGAGCTGGAAGGCCTCCGCTGCCAGAAGCATGGCGTATCTGTGCTTAAGGCCCTGCATTGGTTGCTAATAGGCTTTTGAACCAAAGTGCTAACTCTGACCTTTATGGCTTGATACCAAGGTACCTCTGGGACTGCATTCTCCAACTAGAACAAATTCATCTGGTTTGTTCATTAAAGGAGAAGCTCTTGATTTTCATAAGATTAGGGTGGGCAAAACCAGGAGATGGTGTTTTTTCTGTAATCGACCCTGTATCTTTGAACCCCCACTTTGAATATTAGAGATACCTCCAATATAATTGGTAATTAATATCATCTTGCTAGTATTGGCTGGTCTCTAATTATGTGGTTTTCCTTTAGTTTATTCTGTGTGATGTGTACAGTAATGTCAAGTTACAATTTCATGTTATTGGGTTAGCATTTTTTCTTTCCTGGTGCCTTAACCATTATACAGAACTGGCTCTCTTATCATGGATGCTTTAGTTTTGTGGTGCTCATGTTTTTGTTAGTTTTACCCTGCATGCTATGTTAAATTCCAATTCACCTACTTCAGCATTCTAATTGGACTTTTCCCTGCCTACCTTAGTTAATGGGATTAGTTAGTTAGTTGCTATTTAGGATTGATGGCTTCAGCATGTCATACCTGTTTGTTTGTTTGTTTATACATAGACTTATCCCCTCCCATCTCCCCGCAGTGGAGGACTCTGGGCAGTTTACATCAAATTAAAACAAATAAATACATAATTAAAATGTATAAAAAGACCTTTATATCCTTTATATTTTGCTAACTAACTGGTATATGGGCAACTAAACCATGAAGAGGAGCCTCTCTAAGAAGGGATTTTCCCATCAGTTCCATTTTTATTTCTGTCTCCTTCCTTGTAGGCATTGCAGGCAACTCTTGATCCTGACGCATGCTTTCCCCCTGGGTTAGCCCGCTCAGCAACATGCCATTTCCATCTGACTATAGATGATTGCTGGGCCCTGCCTGTGCAAGGGTTGGCTGATTCATTTGACCAGTTCATTATGGGTATGCTGGGTCTGACTGCAGCTGGCTCCTGATTGGTGACTCTCTCTGTCTCAGCTAGAGCTCAGTGACACAGGAGCAGTTGTTGTTCCAAGGGGAAATAGCTAGCCATGAGTTCTTGTAGCCTTTTCCACCAAAGCCTGGGGACATCTGTTTCTCTCCTACCTCTTTGTACCATAATACAGCCACTTCTGCTTTACCAGAGGCTTGTGAAGGCTACCCCACCACTAAGGATTGCAAGGGTGTGGCAGCTGCCGCATTAGACTTGGCATCTGCCAATGCTTTCTGCCAACATTGCCAATGGGTCCCCATTTGAACGAAGCTTTTTTTCTGGTCATCCGACAGAGATTCCACCGATATTGCCATTAGGCACCCAGACTTTCAGAAGCTCTAAAAACATTTGCCATTGCATAACTTTTCCTGGTTCTGACCACTTTTTATCATGATTTTTTCCCCCAATTTACTCATGGGCTCTTGATTTGTGATCTCCCTCTCTTTGGACATCCCCCAACTTCCCCAGCAGAATTCCAGTATCGGTTACTGAGGTACCCTATTGGCAATGCTTTGTTTCTTAAATTGAACCACCATAGAAGTGGATCATTCTTCTGTCTTAATTTCTCCACCTATGTGCTTTCCAGTGCTTCATGCAAGAGATCATGCTGCTCTTTTAAGACCACAATATCATCTGCTTGATGCTGGACTTGCTTCTGAGCAGCTTCTAATTGTTCCTACCCTTTACAGAATGCAGTCAATATAGCCCATCCTTCTCTGAACCTCCTTCTCTTTTATACAAAAAATCTCCAAACATTTAAGGGCATCCTCTGGTGTAGGGCCACCACTCTCAGCCAGCTCAGTCTCACATAGAAGGGGTCATCCAATTCAGTCCTTGAGCCTCTGGACTTCAGGTACTTGTTCCTGAACATCCAGGAATGCAGCTCTGGTCCTCACTTTATCTTGGTTTTCCTTCTCTAAAGAGGCATTATCACCAAATCCAGCTCACAGGGTCAAAAGTTTTGCCAAAGAGCAAAGGTTCTTTTTGTACAGACTTGGAGAAAATAAATATACTAATTTGATGAAGGCTGTAAACTAACTCTGATGTTAGTTTACAGCCAACTCTGTAAACTAACTCTACATCAAAGATTTATCAATTGACATATAGATTTATGGCTTTCATCTCCCTTCAGTTGACAGAAACCCCTGGTGAGTGACAAAGGAGCAATCTCAGCCAGCAACCAGCCTACTGTATAACACTTTCAGCATTTCAGGTCTATGTCAGGGATCTTCTTGGGAGAGTTTCAGGGGATTTACATAGTCTAAAGCTTCATCCGCTACATGCTGAGTTAGTGATACACACATTTGTCAGTTAGCATGTTGGTATACTCTTTCAAGACCAGGAGTTAAACTCTGGAAAGTGGCATGTACCCAACATAAGATAATTGGTGCTCATCCTTGCATTCCTACATGTTACTGTGATACAAAAATATAATTCTGCTGTGGATTTGGAAAACATACTGTACATCAGATGTGATGTTTGAAGGGGGGAGGGGAGAAATAGAATAGCTTCCAAATAGTGACACTGGCAAGAATAGTAGACACAGAAAGGTTTAATTTTTCCACACCATTGTCAGCCTCCTCAAAATACATAGATTTTCTGGCATTTCCAAAAAAGTTATTATTATGAAAGAAGAACAGAGAAGAAGCTGCCTTGTATCAAATCAGACTAGTTCAGTGCCATCTGCATCAATTGGTTCTTGAGGACTTCATACAAGACTATATAGTAGCCTTTCTTAGTCTTGATTAGACATATAGACAACTAAATCTGAAATGGTCTGCTTTTATTCAATGGATTCTTGAATTGATGAAGAGCTTCTAAGTGGGTGTTTTCCTAATTTAATGTTTTGAATTACTAGGGGCTATTTAAAATACCTTGATCTATCCCTGAAGGCCACCAGCTTTGACATAGCAGAGAAATGCATTCCTTTAATGGCATGGCCTAATTATACATATTGATTCTATTCCTAAGCTAGTGGCTGTTGTTAAAACATTGCACTTATTAGATCTTGCATAAAACAAATCAACTACTTAAAAAAAAATCTTGATATTGAATCTGCTAGTACCCCAAGGAACAAAATAACATGCATTTTTAAAGTAAAAATATTTTTTTAGAATACAAATTGGAAGTAGCTGTAAGTGTTCACAAAGATGGTCAATACCAAATCCTTTGCTTTATGGAGACTATTCATTCTATTCCATTGGGCATCTTTCAAACTTCTCTGTGATGGCAACCTGAAAGAGGAACTTGTGAAATATGACCATTACCTGGGGCTCAATTAGAGCAGCTATTGGCTTTGGAAAAGTAAGATTTGAGGGAAGACAGAGCTGAAGGATATAAATCTCCCTTGCTTAACAACTTAAGTCAGCCCAGTTACAGGCAAGCTGGAGTAGGAGAAGCAGCCATGACTCATACCTTTACAGGTGGGGTTTATGCTTTATTAATCCCCCTCTCCAAATCTATGCACACACACACCAATTTAAATACATATTCAAACCACAACTGAGAGGAAGACCATTCTATTGGGTATGCATCAAGAAATGTTGCTATTGTGGTTACATACTGTATCTGAGGTACAAGAGTCCAGAGGACTACTTGATAGCAGCCCAGAGAGTTTTCTGTGTCTCTTTGCTGTCCCTAGTGGTCCTCTGAATTTTGTTGCCCACATATAGAAGTCCCAATGGCCGCAAACACTACATACTTTCACAAATGAGGGGAAGGTATTATATTTCAGTGACTTTATTAAATATTGTCAAAGAAATTAGTTACTTCAACTCTTTAGATGCTGAGCATTCCTTCCTAGAATCAAGGTTCCAAAAGTTTCTTTTTGTTATTTTTTGCTATTTCCAATTGTTTCTCCAGTGCAAGTCATAATATGGCTTGTCATAGTGCAGGCTGGACAGTGATTCAACATGCTGAATAACTTTTTCAATCTTGTCTTTGTACCAGCAGATCTGGCTCACCTCACACTAGAGGGCAGTTTTAAATTTTCCAACAGACTCCTGGCTCTTAGTTCTTTTTACAAACCCCTGAAAGTACTATCTTGGTCTAACAAACTGCCATCTGCATTCCTGCTGGACAGATACTAACACCCTTACTGAAAATTGGCTCTGTCCATATGGGATAGGAGAGGTAGGAACAGTGACGATGGTCTCCTTTGCCCTTTTTATAGTGATACATATGCAACATTGATTACATCAGTCAGGCAGGAATTTTGCATTTTACATTTTTTTATTCTTTATAAAACCAAAAATGATAATATAATTAAGTTTTGTGCTCTTACCTGTTCATCACATGATGTGTGGACAAACTCAAATTAATGTTCATACAAGGTGACGGGCTAGCAAGCTTTAGACTATGTTTTTACTTGGATGTTTGTTTTTAAGAATGTCTGGATAACTGTGAAATTATGTTTTTGTGAACAATCTGTGAGCGTGTATGTCTGTGTGTGCATGGCTTTCCAACTCAATGTAAAAGTTAAATATAAAAAAGAAGAAAATTGCCTGGGAAGCATTAATATAAACATAGCTGTTCCAAAAACTTTGAATTAAATTGCTTCAAAGTCCTTTTCTTGCCCACTTTTTGATAAACGCTACAGGCAGTCCTTGCTTAACAACAACAATTTGGACCATCAACTCCATTACTAAGCAACGAGGTTAAGTAAGACCTTGTGATCGCAACTTGCAATTTTACTGGTGGCTTCTCCATTGACTTTGCTTATTGGAAGCTGGCTGTGAAGCGCGCAAATGGCAATCATGTGACCGTGGAACACTGCAATGGTTGTAAATGCCTGTCAGTTGCAAAGCACCCGAATGTCAATTACATGACTGCGGGGATGCTGCGACAGTCGTAACTGCAAGGACTTGTTGTAAAGTTACCTTTTCAGTGTCATTGTAACTTTGAATGGTCACAAAACAGGGTGACGTTCTTTGGAATTGGTGTGTTTAATAAATTTCATAAATTAATTCTGAACATCTAAGTAGCATTAGCAGTACTGCACAGAGCACATGTATGTGTGTGTGTATAGATAGATAGATAGATAGATAGATAGATAGATAGATAGATAGATAGATAGATAGACGACTTTGCATGTCACTAATAGCTAATTTCCTGCAAAGAGAAAGCACACTCATAGGTACAGCAAAACAAATCAACTGTAATTTCCCCATAGTTTACCAACTGAGACCATTTCCATGACTGCATACATTTGTAAACAGCTATCTAGAACTGCCTTAGATTGCAGCTGCAACACCCTGACTGGGGCAAGTTAGTGACTGGGGCCTTGTAGCAGCAACATGTGCTCAGATAACTGTTGGTTTCCCATCCCATCCACTCTAAGCTGATAGTAGCAAAACCAGAACCAGATTGTATGCTGTCCTAGCTAAGTGGTAGGAAAAGGCATGCTAGTTATAGCACTCAAACCAGAATATTTTAACAACACTGCTTAAATCAGCCTTCTTTTGTTCCAAGGACAGAGCAAAACCAGTGTGCTTTGTCATAAGCTTATTACAAAAACCTATGGAAGATAGCTGCTTTGAGAGCCCAAGCTACTTCTGCTGGAGATATAGCAAAAAATAACATGCACACCTCTTGAGAAGTGGTGATTTTAGACAATTCTATGGATTTTAGATCCAAGTATAACAACAAGAGAGCAATTCCAAACCATATTACTTACTCCTGAATTGTATCTCTAATAGCAACCCGTATTAAGCATCGTTTGAGGTGTCCATGTGCATGGCTTGTCACGCTTCCATAAGAGGAGACCAATAATGCCTTCATTTTTATCCCAGTAGAGAGATACTTTGAATCCTTTTCCTGTATTACTCCTCTCCCCACTTCGTTTTGTTTTGTTTTGTTTGTTTTGTTCCTTTGATGCTGTTTTTATCAATGTCTGTTACATATGCTAGATATGTGATAAACACATGGGAGCATTTCATATCCAAAAAACAATCTGAACAAGTGAAAATTGATTAGGAAATTATGGTACATCCAAAACAACCAGAGATTAAAGTTGATTGGCCAATTAAATATCCTGCATAATCTTCAGGATAGTCCAATAAACTTAACACATTGGTTAGGCTTTAGTAAAGCAATTCTCTGAATGGCAATTTGTAGAGCAATTTGTAGGCTGTGTGGAACACTGCTGGGAATGGATATTTATACCTGGGTACCAGATCTGGAGCATGAATCAAGGCAACATTTGGTGTAAAGCAAAGGAAAATTATAGTACAAAGTTGCATGGAATTTGAAAGGTAGCTGTGGCTGACCTCATGTGAATTCCTGCTGAAGAATCATATTTACAGTTCTGTAAGCATTGCATTTAGTGAATGGATGAAAATGAGTCTTCTACATTTTGAAAATGTTCCCTGGAGTGCAGTCATACATATCTATATCTGTACTAGCTTGATGACAAATGTACTCCAGATAAAAGGAACAGGTATTTACTATTCTTCTATCTCAAGGGAGTTTTGTTTTCACTTGTTTGGTAGTTATTTACCTGCATTCTGAACATACTGATGCATTTTTGCTTCATTATTTTGATGGTTCTTCTCATATGTTTTCTAAGATCTTGTTTATATTCCTCTCTAAAAACTCATTGTGGGGCTGTGAACCAAGAGATTCTCAGTGTAGCACTTAAAATATTCAGGAGGGAGTTACAAACTCAGCTCCTCATCAACATGCAGAGGAAAGATGAATCAGTTAACAGACCAGGCTACTACTGTTCCAGTTCACCTGCATTGATATCTTGCTGCTACTCATTCATCTATTCCGCATTAACACCTAAGGGCTGAAGACATTGTAGGAAAAGAGCCATGTTAGTCTATGGTATCCAAGGGTCAGAAGGATTCTGGTAGCACTTTTTCAGACTAAAGAATGTTATTGAAAGTTGTAAATTTTTAATGAACAACAGCTCACTTCATCAGAGATGTGGAGTGGCTAAGTTGATGGGGGTGACTAGGATGCCGGGGAAGAAGCAATAGCAGGAGCATCTTTCTCTGCCTCAATGGCAGCTCCAGAATCTCAGCAAGTGAGAAGAATGGCCACTGTAGTTGATCGTACAAGTCTGGTAATGCAATGCAAGACATCTGGAGGCTACCAGGTTGGGAACAGTTGGTGATATTGGGATCAAGAAAGAAGTTGGGAAGAAATGTCCTATTATCATGAAAGGGTCAGTGCTGATGTCAAGGGGAACCAAAGTAACCTCCCATTGACTTTAGATGAAGTTTCCAAGTGAAAGATTGTGATGATTTTCTTCAACACATCTGTTTATACATGTTTCTTATTCTCTGAATATTATAGTTAATCCACCAGCTTCTAGGATACTTGAGACAAGGGCAGTTTTGTAAAGAAAATAAGCAAGTAAGATTTTTTCTCCATTTTCTCCACTCATGATGCATTATGGATTTATCTGCACTTTGGATTCTGAACACATGGTTTCCAATGGTGTTATTCTTCCACTTCATTATTGTAGTATATACAATTAACATTTAAAAAAAAAACAACTATGTTTGTAACTTCATTGTTTGAGTTTGACAGGCAACCGAATGTGGAATAAAGGTGGCATTAATCACAGTGGCTCAGAAGTAGAAAAAGATACAGTGGTATATTGACTATAAATCAGGAAGAGTTGTTTGGTAATTTATATTAAGTTTCTTTTCTGTCCACCACCTCCTGAATTCAGAGCACTGCTGCTAATGTGTAGAAACTATGTGTTTCCTTTGTCTGGTATAGTATAAAAATTTTGATAGTGATAAATCTGTATATATTCAGGTAGCAATACTCTCTTTGGCCCATAAATTTAGGAAACAGCAGCATTTCTGAAAATATATAAAGCAGAAATAGGACTCCCGCTAGACAGAAGGGGAATGCAGTAAAAATGAACTTCTCTTTACATAGGTCTTTTACAGGAAAGTATATGACTGTACTAGTTACATATAGTTAAAAAAAACCTAGGCCTTTAAATCATTTTTACCAGGATGAACATGAATTACATTAGTGATATGGAATTCAAGAAAATGCAAAATATATGAGGAGTGTTTCAATATTACTTAGAGATGGCTGGACAATCAAAAGAATAACAAATATTAAGATCAAAGATCACAACGTATATCATGTATTTAAAATAAAACTAGAAGAAACTGTTAACATAAGCAGTCTGCTTAAGACCGAGAATGCTTCTAAATACAATTTAGAGAGACATGAAAATAGATGCATATATTAGGTATTACACAAAACATATTGACACTAAATATCTATCTTATGGAAGACATTTGAATAAATACTAAGCAAAAACAATATTGATATTTCTATCTCATTCAAAACCTACTAAGTTATCGGAACACAAAATATGATCTAGCTCAGAAATGTTGTCCATATAGATTCAAATGAGTTTTGTTAGCTGATCTCATATATTTGCAGATATTAAGTTCTTCCTTTTTGTAAACTGAGTTTAATTATTCTTACATTCACAGAAAGACACTCACCTCCTGGGGTGTCCAGGGAGAGGTAGCACCTCTGGTGGAGGACCTTGCCGTGCCCTTTCTAGGGCTGCTCATTCACCTTTGGTCCCCACTTGGAGCTCAGCTCTCACCTGTGGCTCCAAGCAGCAGCCACACCTCAGTAAACTGTCTTGGCAGATGGGCCAAATAGAGGAGGATAGCCAACGGGTCTATGACTCTCGGTGAGATAGGGGATTTGTCTGCATGTGAAGTCTGACCCTGCCAGAATAAGCATCAGAGACTGATCGATGGTCCAATAGTCAAGAAGCCAGGCCCAGCAGGCATTGTGGAGTGCTAAGTGTACAAGACACTTAGAAGTCCTGGTCATCCACTGCAGCAGGAGAGGTCTCCAGCCATAATGGTTCTCCATGCCAGTGGATTAAGGTCTCTTATGCTGAGAGAGTAGGACTGTTCTGTGCAATGGCGGTTCCACTTAAAACTCCATCACACATAGGTTTCTGTTGTGCAGTTCATCTTCATCTACAACTCATCTGCAAATCATCTCAGTCCAAACCTAATTTGTTGAGCCCTGCAGTGATGGTGGAGTGGTGAAGCAACAGGTGGAGATGACCACTGGCAGTTATAGTCACAAACCTGCATATGGGCAGCCTTTGGACTACTGGTCATTCATCTCAGTACCCGGGGCAGCAGAGATGTCTGGCAGCATCCAGGGCAACTGGGCAGCTGTTCTAGGATAGCACTACCCACCCTCACATGAGGGAGGGGATTAGAAAAGATACCCTAAACATTGCCTGCCCCACAACATCTAGCTCGCTAACCATGGGTGGCAACCATCTCTTTAGCGGTTGAGCATTAAGAAAAATGAATCAAAGAAAACACATTTTCAGAACCTAGAACAGCCACACTTTGCTGCATAGAGATAAGGTGTCAAGGCCTGAAAGACAAACAGTACTCATAGCAGCTGAACTTTGCCATTATAGCATTGACATTGCTGCACTTATGATACCAGGCTGGCAGACAAGGGTTCATTACAAGAAGCAGTGAGTGGATATATGTTCTTTTGGAAAGGGAAACCACAGACTGACAACAGGTATCATGGAGTAGGTTTTGCAATAAAAACTGCTGTGCTGAAGAACATCTCTACTCTACCCACTAGAATAAATGAACGCATTATGAAGTTCCACTTTCCTCTCAACAAGTTCCAGTATATCACCATTGTCACTGCCTACGCACCAACTCTCACAAGTCTAGATGAAGACAAGGAAGGTTTCTATGAGGACCTGGAGCATATATATTTGAACAACCCCACCAGCAACAAACTTGTCATTCTGGTTGACTTCAGTGTTAGGATGGGGACAGACAGCAACAAGCGGGACAGAATCCTTGGAAGACATGGGGTGGGAAAACTAAATAGTGATGGCCTGCTGCTTCTGAGAAAATGTGCTGAGCATAACCCATTCATCGCTAATGGTAATGAAATGTGAAAATGACCTTGGAAGATGGGGAAAGAAATTCTGCCTAGGGAACAATCAGATAAAAGGGGGAGACGCCCGCAACTGAGTAACAGGCAGAAAAAGAAACTTAGAAAAGACCCTCCCTAACAGAACAGGCAGTAAATAGGGACAGCAGGAGATTTGTACTTTCAGACTTGCAAGATTCTGTTAATGTAGCCTAACAATAAAGTAAAAGTAGCTCATCTGGTCATGTTTCCTGTCTGCCCTCCTCATTTACCTGGGAGGGCTGACATTAATCTTGCAAGTATCATATTCTCTTCCAAACAGAAGAATTTCTAGAATGGCCTCCAATCCTCAAGGAACCCCAATATCCACTGAGCATCTGGCAGCTGTGTTGTTGTAGCACCAGCAGCAAGTAGATGCACAGATGGTCATGTTTCCTGTCTGGTTTACCTAGGAGAGCTGACACTAACATGATGTTCAGACTTGCAGACAAGTACAAAACTGGATGCCAGTCAAAACATTGGCACCTACTTGACCATGTCATAGTACGTTAGCGTGACCTTAAAGACATCACCATCAACCAAGCCATAAAAGGTGCTGAGTGCTGGACAAACCACAGGCTGGTCCAGTCGGTTTTCAATCTGCGCATAGCCCCTTTACATCGTAAGCAACCAAGGACTGTCAGAAAATCATTCAACATTGTCAGACTGCAAGACACAGGCCAAGTCCAATGTTTCCAAGATGTACTTAATGAAAAACTCTCTAGCAATTTACCATTTGTAGGAACCTGTTCTGAAAAGTGGACACAGTTTAAAGATGTTATCACGCAGACTGCAACAATTGTACTTGGACTGAAAACCTGGGTCCATCAAGATGGATTTGATGAAAACCACAAGACCATGGCCAAGAACAAGGCCTATGCAGACTGGCAGAATGATCCATCATCTGTCTCAAAGAAGACAGGTTTAAGCACCTGTAGTCCAAAGTACAGACAGAACTGCGAGAAGTGCAGGATGAGTGGTGGCAGGGAAAGGCTGAGTAGGTGGAATGCTATGCAGACATGCATGCCACCAGATAGTTTTTCAGTGCCATAAAGTCATTTTATGGTCATTCTAAATCAGGATTCTCCCCCCTACACTATCATTTGATTGGTCAAGCCTGATCAAAGGCCAGGAAGGACTGGAAAAACCGCTAGGTTGAACACTTTTCCAACCTAATCAATAGGCCGTCCACAGTTGACCATGATGTCTTACAGCAGATTCCTCAGCTGCCAGTCTTGGATGCCCTAGACCTGCCTCCCTCTACTGATGAGATCAAGAAAGCAATTTCACAGATGAACTCAAATAAAGCAACAGGACAGGATGGCATTCATGCTGAGATCTACAAAGCTTAGATTCAAACACCTTACAGGCATTCCAAGACATCTTGGAAGACATTTAGTCCACAGAGGAGATGCCTGATGACTTCCATGATGCCCTCATTGTAGCTCTCTACAAAAATAAGGGAAGCAAATCAGACTGCAGAAACTACAGGAGTATCACCCTGCTGTCCATTGCAGGCAAGTTCTTTGCCCACATTCTCCTGAACAGACTTGTCACTGTCTCAGAAAGGAACCTTCCAAAGATGCTATCTGGCTTTCAACCAGAATGGAGTACAGCATACATGATATTTGCCATGAGGCAAGTCCAGGAGAAGTACATTGAGCAGAACAACCCTCTTTACTCTGTCTTCATTCACTTGACAAAGGCATTTGACATTGTAAACAGGGAGGTTCTCTGAATCATCCTGAGACATTATGAATGCCCAAGGAAATTTGTGAAGTTGATTTAGCTACTCCATGATGAAATGACAGGACAGGTCCTTTACAATGGTGATACATCAGCTGCATTTGCCATTTCCAATGGGGTAAAACAGGCTTTTGTGCTAGCCCCAGTCCTGGTCAATCTGATCTTCGCTTGCATGTTGTCACATGCTGTCCAGGGTCTGAAGGAAGGAGTATACATCAGGTACCAGTTGGACAGCTCTTTCTTTGACCTTTGCCACTTGAATGTATGGACGAAGTGCCTCCATACAGTCATCCAAGAAACCCTCTTTGCTGATGACTATGCGTTCCTGGTGTACAAAGACAGTGATGTACAGGTGATGCTGAAGAAATTGTCAGATGTTGCTATGCTCTTCAGCCTGACCAAGAATGAACTATTTTACCAACCCATGCAAAATACCAACCCCACAGAGCCAAAAATCAGTGCTGATGACACCCAGCTGACAAATGTAAACAGCTTCAAATACTTGGGAAGCATCATCTCGAGCGATGGGTCTTTGGACAAAGAAATTGACTCCAGGATCAGCAAGGCCAGCCAGTACTAAAGTGCACATATCTCCACAAAGCTTAAAGTCTACAGAGCTGTGCTTATCCCTTCTCTCTTATATGGATACGACTCCTGGACTCTGTACCAAAGGCACATCAAACAAATGAGAAATTTCACATGATCGCTCTTATCCATCCTCAGCATTCGTTGGCAAGACCATGTCTTCAACCTGGAGGTCTTGGATCACATGGAGTCCACCAGCATTGAGCCCAGATGCAGTGGGTGGGACACATGGATGACTACCATATGCCTTGCCAGTTGCTCTATAGTGTACTAGAGTCTAGGAAGAGACCTCAAGGTTAACCATGCAAGTGCTATAAAGATGCTGTAAAAGAAACTATGCCACTGTGACATCCAACCAAGGGAACTAGAATCTGCAAGTGCTGACAGAACCTGCTGGTGAGCCCTGTGCTATGAAGCCTCCACTGGCTTTGAAGACAGGCACCACCAAAACTGATAGAAAATCATGAGCAGCATCACAGAATAACACCCACAGTTACTACAATAGTAGACTTCCAGTGCCCCTATTGTGCTAGACTCTACACTTCCAGACTGGGATTGCAAAGCCACCTCTGCATCCACAGATGAGCTGCACAGCAGGGTGTCTTCTTTGGACCCAAAGGACTACCATATATATAAAAAAGTATTATGTATAGTAAGTAGAAGAAAAGAGTACTATATTGAATTAGTTCATTCAACTATCATCCTAACTTATACCTAGGCAATTTTGGATCTGAAGTAGTCACCATTTGTGCCCAAGAAATGTTATTAGATATGGCTATCTTATTGAGCCAAACAATAGAACTGCTTTTGATTTTTTTTGTCAAAACTACATTTGGATCAAACTGGAGAAGGAAGCGAAAAAGTAATCAGAAGACATTAATAAGGCACATTGGCTACTAATCCGGTGGAGTCACAGAACTCAAAAAAATATAAGTTTTGTAAAAATCAATTGGCATAGGTATTCCTAGGATAGAAATATTACTTCCTGCCATCAAGTTGTTAAAGATAATTGCTCTGTTAACAAAAAAGTGCTAGAAATCCTAATTCAACACCACATTTGGCCAGTATTATTCTTTTTCCCCTCACTTTTAACTTGGGAAAAAAAGGTTTTTTTCTGTCCTATTTATACCTAAATGTGTAAAGCTGTTATCCGATAAACAAGTAAAAAATTCAAATTAAATTTCACTGTCTGTTTTAATTGGCAACAAATAAAATACAGATAGCTACTCTGTATATTATTTTATGAAGAAAGGCAGCAGGTACCAATAGTATAAAAATGAAACACATAGCAATTGGAAATATTAGTTGAAATTATAAATTAGCATGCAAGAATATTATCATTGCAATATATTTCTAGAGAGGAACAATATTCTGAATGAAATATATTGATGGTTGTCATCCTAATTAACTTTAACAATACCAGGATTATCTCAAAATTTGTATTTTATTCAAACTTTGTGAATAATTTCACAGTCAGTTTAAACTAAATCTATCAGTTTTTTTTTAAAATTAAAGGTACTTTTTAAATGTTTCACTTATAATGTAACTATATTAGGAGTCTTTTACTGATTTGAAAAGTTATTTAATTATAAATGTACTGGCTTTCATTTGAAATTTAAAAAGAAAATTAACCTGCAATAAATCATACTTCAGGTTCAAATCCCAATTATTATATTAATGAAATTTAGAAATATTTTAATACTAATTTTTAAATCTACCACAAATTTAAAAAGTCATCAAAATGTATTTTATCAGACTTGTCTATCTATCTATCATCTATCATCTATCGGTTTGAATCTAGACTGTCTTAAGCCCCATACACTCAAATGGGCCTATTTAAAATACCATTACATCTGAAACCATCTACACCAACATATGATGCAGACTGTATTTCAGTAGTTTAATTATTAAACCCTATCAATGATACTTCTGTTTCATGATAATGGCTATGCGAAGCACAATTTTGTAAGTGAAAATCACTTTAGCATTTTCCTTTACAGATAGTGACATAATATTTTACAACAAATTCAGGCAAAACTTTGTGTTAGAGATTTTATTTATTTATTTATTTAATTTCTATAGCTGCCCATCTCAACCAAGTGACTCTGGGTGGCGAACAATTCTAAAACAATAAAAACAAAAATAATATAAAAATAAAGGTATACAACAGCTGAGAAAATTATCATGATAACTATCAATATAGCCAAGAGACAGGGCCCTTGACACATTCGGGGTCCCAGGCCTGAGCACATATCCAGGCCTTTAGAGCCTTATGAAAGGCCAACTGGGTCAGGGCCATCCTAATCTCTGAAGGGAGGATGTCCAAAGAGCAGGGGCTACAGCACAGAAAGCATGTCTCCTGGTCCCTGCCAGCCAACATTCCTTGGCTGACGGGACCCGCAGCATGCCCAGCCTGCTGGACCAAATTAGATGGGTGGAAACTATTGAGAAAAGTCCCTCAGGTAACCTGGTCCCCAGCTTCAATAACCTCATGAGAAAAAAAGAAGAAGAAAATGAAAGGTTTACCCCGTTCGTCTAGAGAAACTCTCGTGACACGTGTGTTCAACAAAGAAGTTTACTCAAGCATAATGCAGCAGTTACAAACAAAGCCAGGACTGGCTTCGCACATTTCATGATACAGTTTATAGTTCTCCCCTTCCCGCACTTATCCCCGTTGCTCTGTTACATATTGCAGGTTGCAGATTACCGATTGTCCCAGTAATCCCCCCTATTACTCCAATGGCAGGTTCAGCCCAGTTCTCATTGTCCACTGATTGCTCTGCCCCGCCAGCGTGGTCATGTTTCCTCTGGGTCCTTTCAATTGCGTGCAAAGCTGGGTTTTTCCCAATCGCTGATCGCATTTCCGCGAGCCGCAGCTTAGTCCTTTGTCTTGGCGCTTGCAGCTAATCAGAGTGGATACAAAACATCCACTCTGCAATTTCCTGTTAAGCGGGCACAGGTGGCTTGTTAATCAGCTACGGCTTTCACTTCCTCTTTTTAGCCAGCTTGCGAGCGGGTGGTAGAATTGACTCAGCGCGGCTGGGCAAGTTCCTAGCAGTGCCGCGCCGGCTGAACCCGACAGAAAAAACATCCAGCTCAGAAACTGTTTTCCATCCATATCCTCACTAGAAAAGGAGACGCTAGGATTGGGGAAGATCTCCAATGCATCAACAGGTGATAGCATGCAGTCTATCTTGCCAGTCCTTCACAAAACTGTCCTGTCAGCAATGATTAATTTATTTCTGATTTATCCTGCCTTTTCCACAGGAGCTCAAGGTGGCAGACAGAGCACTCCCAATGTTGTACACACAAAAAGGGATGAATTTTTGATCACTGAGTTGCACCTGACATTTTGACATCATTGCCTGCCCCTGCAGATAGTCCATTCAGTGTGTTTGAAAATGGGAGACCTTTGGAGGGAATTCTGGATCTGTATTTTTGTGGATTTACAGATTGCATTCTGGTGCTCATTATAGCAATTTTCCCTTTTCTCCAGGGCTCATCAGCAGTCTCTGATACATCCTCAGGCAATCATTCCTTGCAGAAATGAATGTTTATTAAATAAGTTGGCTATATATTTAACATACGATTAGGTTTTGATTTTGTCCTGACTTTTGGAAAGCCCTACGTTAGTAAGAAAGTTCATTTTTTTCAAGAATTCACACAACTATTTTTTTCCCCCCTTTATCGACATGAATGTAGGGCAGCAGATGCACTGATACAAATATATTTTTAAAAAAACTGTGACAAATGATGAATCAACATTCATTTTCATTCTTTTTCAGTTGACAACCAATTCCCCCAGGAAGTACCCTGTTAAGCATATTTGAAAAAGAAAAAAAAAGTGAGTCTTCCATTTAATTAGGGAAAAGCTACTTTGATGTTATAAATATGGAAGACTTCAACACATGTAATCTAGAAATTATATCAAATGACTTTTAACTGGTTACAGTGATTTGAATCTAGTTTTTCAATTATCATTTGCAGGTTAATGGTTTCACAAGTCTTTGGAGTGCTCATTTTGTGTTGTTTTGTTTTTGTTTTTGTTTCCATGGTTATTATGACAGTGCACTATTTGCATTCCAGACTTCTTTGTTCTGTTAACTGCTAAGCAGATATTGGTGATTTTTTTTTTTTTAAATGCTGACTGTCTAAGAATTATAATACATTGCTCTTTTGCAAGGTCACATAGCTCTCCACTTATTAAAAAAAAAACCCTGCTCCATTAATTCACAGTTGCACACATTAACTTGAGATCTAGTCTTATTAAAACAAGATTCAATCCAAGATAGGGTTGTGCTCTGGCTTGGCACGTAGCTTGAAGCTGGTATGGAATAGGGCTATTGCCATGGCTCTTAATTCAACTGAGGCTGTCTGGAATTGCCTAACGCAACCCATCTCCAATTTAAAGTCCTTGCCAAGTTCAGCTTTTGATACAAGAGTTCAGTGCACTGGACAATGAGGCACGCTAAAAAGAGGAATTTTTTAAAAAAGCAATAACTTTGGGTGCTTGCTTTAAAAAAAGAAACTTGGCAGGAAGGAAAGGAAGATGGGAGATTCAGGAAGGAAAGTGGTTGTATTAGACTGAAGAACCAAACGCTGTGTCCTTAAATTGGAGTGATCTGTTTGATCGGCTTTCCTATGGTTGCCTCTTGTGATATTGTAGTTGGCAGTAAGAGACACAGAGATAAAGATGTATCTAATCATTAATACTACAAGCATACCTCATTGTCACACAGATTTTCTTATAGTATTGTTCTGCAATTATGTTCTGTCTTGTATGGAACCACCTAAATTTTTTTTTTAATTCATCATTCTTATTTGCTCTTGATCCATTCTTTTAATTAGAGTACTGATCCAATTTTACATTATACTCTTTTCCCATTAATTCCTCCTTTCCTTCCACAATCTTTCTAGTATGCTGAATTTATTTATTAGAGTAATTTTCAATATTCTTTCTTGGAGGCAGAATGCAAAGTGCTCACTTTTACTTTTAACATTTGCTGCATGACTGTGTTCTCATTTTGTCTGGTGCTGATTCAGTTAAACCTTTTCCATGCCTGTCCTACTTTCTGGAATGCCCTATCACTTGATCTGAGAAAATTTTTGAAAAGCAGGTGTTTTTTTTCTAAGTAGGCTTTTAAACGCATGCTTTTTTCAGCCAATCAACAAAAATACAATAAATGCCCAATTGAGTATCATGCTTAAAATAAATAAAATTAGCTTAAGACTGTAAAATTCAGAATCAATAAAAACATATCTAAATTAAAAGGATGAGTAATTAAAATATTTTGAAATATGTTAATGTTTAATTAATTCTGGTTTTTACACTTTTCGGTATAAACTGTCATGAGACTCTAGTAGCTTGCAGTGTGAAAAATTAAATCCAATAAACAAATAAATACATTTTCAGACAGTTTAGAGAACATTGGGACAGTTCTCTTAACAAATGATGGATATAACCAAAGGACTCTAATGTGAAAATCTCTTCCAAATTCTGTGAAATTCATTCCTCATAATAGTCTAACATTCTAATAAATTCTGTCCCATTCTAATTCTAATTCTGATTAAGATAAAAAGATTATAGTTACCATTATGTTTGTTTATGTTTTTCCTATCTTAGATAATGGGAGAGAGGAGTTCCTTTTTATTTATTTTATTCACTTAAGGATTTATATAGCTACCCAACAAAGGGTAAAACAAAACAACCAAAAATCAACAAAGACAACAAACACACAGTCAGGGCACACCAACATATACTCCACCTCTCAGGTAATTGTAAATGGACAATTTACAACACATGAGGAAACATATGAGGTTATACACTCATTTCACACATAAAATCAAACAATGCTTTAAAAACATTTACATTGGCATGTAATATTTACATTTGTTATTTTCCACCTAGATGTCCCACAAAGATTTAAATTTCATGAGAAATAGCACTTTATAGCTAGCCAACCATATATCTCCCATATGTTATATGCTATGTTAGTCTTTTTTAAACTAAATGCAGAAGTTTCCTATAGTTTACCTCCTCATTTTTTTATTTCCATATTTTTCTTACTTATATTGTATTCATTAGGCTTGGAATAAGGCCATACATCATGTTTTGGAAGCTGTTAAACTAATTCCACTATAACTGCTACTTCTCAAGGGTTTACTACATGGATGTGGGGGAGGTTGTAGTACTTCCAATGATGCTGAGAGTGTTGCTGGCAGAAGAACCTGGTAGAGTAATTTTTGCTCAGTAGGGATGAAAGGGAATGAAGGAAGGTAAAAGTAATCCATATTGGTGGATGAAGGCAGATGGGACTCTGCAAGCATTAGGGAAACCAGTCTATCTAGGAGAAGAAACTCCAAACTCAAACCCAGAAGAAAGTGATGGGTGAACCACTTCTGTATGGTTGCCAAGAATACTGTACATAAGTAAATAGTTCATTGAATAAATCTCCAGGCCATTTCAAGAATACTACAGGTAACAGCAGTATGTACTGTACATACAACTTAAAACAAGATATTATTATTTATATCTAAATCCAATACATTACAAACATTAACATTTAAATCTAAAATCTCAGCAACAATAGTCCTATTAAAATTGTTTAACATAATACTTTAAAATGGTTAACAAAGCAGAGTAGGAACTTTAATACACCTAGTCAAACTCCTAAGCAATACAGGCCGTACATAATCTGTCATGTCAGGCAGGTTCCACTATCCCATTCCCCCTTAATTGCAAAGATAGCAACTCCCTGTGTCACAAAGTGCTTGGTACCTTGTAAGAGGAAATTCAATTTACTTTCAACATTCTAGTTCCTCCTGTCACTGAGAAATGGAGATAAATAATGATCCGTATATTTAACATAGAACCAGGATTCCAACGTATAATGTGCCAAATTACCAGCTCCACATATTCAGTCTATCTTGCACTGGCCCTACCAAGGAATCTGCCTTGTGTTGTTGTATCCATTTCCTCAAATTGGAGACTTATTTACTTACATACTTAAAAGGAGCTATTGGAAAGATAACAGGCCTCACAAAAACTAAAGCAGAAAAATATTTTCAAAATTTGAAAGGAAAAAAGATGCAAGGGGTTTTGAGAACTATCTTTCACTATAGGCAGAGAAAGACGGGGAATGAAAGCCTTGGGCAACAAGAAAAGCATACAATGACTGAATGCTGATTTTCAGCATCAAGCAAGAAAACACAAGGAAAGATATCTCAGTCAAGCCTGTCAACAAATGGAGGAAGATAACAAGAAATGTACAATGAAATATTTTTCTTTTTTGAAGAAAATCAAAATTATCATGGATTTTTTTCCCCTGTTAAACTAGGAATACTGAAAAATAATCAGGGAAGAGATTTGATAGAGGTAATAAAATTAATGGAAAGTAGAAAGTTGTACAAAAATATTATGTGCAAGTTGAACAAAAATACTGTGTTAAAAAATGAACTCCATTTGAAAACAAGGCAACAGACCAGCTGTCAAATAGAACAGCGCCAAGAAGCTATGAGCGTTGAACTGCTTAAAACAGCAAGAAAAAGAGAGTGGTAACAGTTCTGGGTCAATGTATATTGAACAAGATTGGGTGGTCTACAGAAGGGAAGTGCAAGAGAATGTGTAGATTAATGAATCATTACACAATTCTGCACCCAAGCAGAGATTTGGTCAAGATCTTACAAAGAAGAAGAGAGCCATACTTGGAAAGAGAAATGCATAATAAACAGGCAGGTTTCAGAGAAGACAGAAAGGCACAAGTTCAGATAGCTATCATAAGATGGATGATAGAGAAAGCAAGATAACACAAGAAGGAGAGTTAGCTCTGCTTCATATGACTATAGCCAAGGCTTTCACTTTATAGAACATGCCAGGATGTGGAACATATTAGAGCTAATGGGTGTCCCAAAACAACTGATTATTTTTTTGAGAAATCTTTACATGAACAAGAAGCTATTGTACAAAATAAATTTCTCACAATAGAGAAGAAAGTAGAAACAGAGTGATTCCAAGTAAGAAAGGGAAAATGGAATCAAAATAAGTGGTCAAAACATTAACAAACTGAGATATGGACACAAGACATTTTGTTAGCTCATTATGAAACCAAAGGCAGAAAATGAAAAATCTGGGTTAACTACTAAGAAGAGAAAGCTAATGTAAACCTAAGTACTTAGTGGACTTAAAACTGATAGCAAAGCAGTGGAAGTGTATTAGTTTTTGTTTGTTTGTTTGTTTGTTTTTTAGCTCAGACATAGACAACAATGGACAGCGTGCTAACTATATTAATCCTAGGAAGGTAGGCAGTGGCAAACTGACAAGCTCATGAAAGATAAGGACATTTCAAAATCATAGAGGTCAGGATAGTTGAAGCAACAGTCTTTCCAGTGGTCCCATAGAGCTGTAAAATTGGATATTGAGAAAGCCGAGGAGAAAGATAGATTGCTTTGAATTATGGATTTGGAGATAGTAACTTCTAAAAGTACCATGAACTGCAAAAAAAGAACAGTCAATCCATCCTTGATCAAATAAAGCCAAATGCTCTCTTGAGGCAATGATCCACAGGCATAAACTTACATACACTTTCGACATGTGATGCAAGCTTGGGAAAAACAAAATGATTATGCTTGGCAAGTTGTGGGCAGTAGAAGAAGGGGAGGACAATTTATAAGATGGATGGGCAGGATTTAAGAGGTTACGGGAATGTCCTTGGAAGTGCTATAGCTTATTAGTGGAGAGAGGTAGTGATAATGGGCATTTGTCCATGCAGTCAAACCTGACTGGATGGTTCCCAACTCAGTAATTGTCATTGTATTCTATTTTGTGAGATAGCATAATTGCAAGCTACATTATATATGTAAAAAGGGAACCCTGGGTTCGAAAATTGAATACATGGGTAGATTGGTACATTAGGGAAAAAAAAATCTTCTATTCAGTATTACAAAGTATGCCCTGGAAGATTTGGTTTTAATAATCATGTTTCACCAGAGAAATAGAACATAACGTATGAGCTGTGTATTATGTAATCAATTGTTTTACTTCTAGCAGAAGATCAATATCTAACGGAATATTTTCTGTACTGGATCATATTTATTCATAATATTCCACAATGTTTCCCCAGACTCATCCTTGATCCTTTCAGTATAATCAGTCACTGGAGTATAATATGCAACTAGCACCAACCTATGAATTCCTATTCTCATTTGCTCCTGTGACAATTTAGATGACACAGTAATTTCTGCCATAAATTCTAGCTCCTTCATTCATAGTTAAATCTGCACTTACGCTTCCAGTATTCATCAACTCCATTCTATAGATCATCTTCATTCTATTACATTCTTCCTGTTTCTCTCTGTTCCCCAAATATATTTCTATTTTTCTTTCATTCATTTTATTAATTAATGCATGCTCTTTACTGTATTCTCTTTGACATTCCAAGTCATCATCTTCCTTATACCTTGGTCATCAACAGATGCTCCCATGAATATTGATCTCTATTGCTCCTCATTACTTAATCAATGGAGGTTCTCATATAATTATTTTTAATAAGATAAAGAGTAAACTATGTTACCAGCCTTAAACTAAGTTTCATATGCCATTAGAAGCATTTCCTGCTAACAGTAAGAATGCCTTAGCAATCAGCTTTGACATACTATATAGGCCAATGTGTCCAAGACAACCAATTTTACTCCAAGGAGCTCATTGTTGTGAGCCACTCAGAGTTGTGTTTTATCAGAAGGTCAGCCATATAAATCTTTTAAATAAATAAACATTGCAAGTCAACATACTAGTGTCTGCATCACAGCAATAGATGCATGCATTATATTGACACAATCAGTATACCACTGAAATAGTATACATTATTCTGGTTCTCTAAAACTATTATAAGGGTTTTTAAAAAGGACCAAACCAGACCAATTTCACAATTAGCAATTGAAAAACAGTTTGGGCTAATATATATTCAATAGATATGAAGGGTCTAATTCATATTAGGAGCACTGTAATCCTAATATAGTTTTTATTATATGCTCTCTGTCATTTCATTGAAGAAAATGTCTATTTGTGTATATAGGAGCTTTTCTTACAATTCCAAAGGAAATAGCAGATACTGGAATTCCAATATGAATTGCAACCACAGTGATAGGAGTAGTGAGGGTTAACAGCAGAAATCCTGTATCATGTACCTGGACATGAACTCACAGTAGGAGTTTTTGAAATGACACCCATAAAATGGCACTGTAAAAGAATGTAATAGAATGAGGTTGCAAATATAATAAATGGTATCCCAAACAAGTTCTATTTCTACATACCAAAGGAGCTGGATTTTGTTGTAGAGCAAATTTTAAAAACTATCTTAAGCTCTTTTTCCTTTCACATTTGGGAATCTATTCATTCAAGGATGAAATACCTTCTCTGAAACAACTAAGGGTCATCTTTGAGTTCTGGACTATAGGTGTAATTAATTTTAAACAGGAACCAGTCATCACAGACAAATGACTGCTGTCTTGATTCAATCTCTATTTAGGTTGATAGGATGAATTCCAATGAGTTCCTTAGGAATAGTAGTAGTATAGTAGTATACTATAGTAGCTGAATGCATGAAGAAATGTGTCCCAGAGCATCATGATTTTTTTTAAAAAAGTCAACTTTTTTGAAAAGGCCATTTGTCATAAATCACCATCTAAATTATCAATTTATAATTATGCATTTATTTAGTATATGTTAGCTTGATTGCAATCTATTCATTTAATCTAACAAATGCAGAATAGATTTTTTAAAAATTATTTTCTTTAAATAAACATGTTACACAGCTGAAAATCCCAGGACCATATTTATCTAATAAATCAAAAATCATTGTGATGTAATTAAGTGACAATTTTCAGTCCCATTTAATCTTCAAGAATTCAGTCAGATAAGTTCCTGTAATAAAAAAAAATTACTGAAAATACCTTAGTGTTTTCTATGCGAATCCAATATAGTGATAAAGTCATACTGTATGTGAAATAATGTAATTTTAATGTTACACTGATATTTCACAGAGAGTAATATGAAGAGAATAACAGCACAGTATTAAGTCATTTGGGTGTTTCCACACCAGGCATTCACTAATGTGGAATCACCACTTTTCAATCATAATCAATAATCATAATGATGATGATGACAAGTATGATGATTTTGTGTGTGTATGTACCTTTGGGTCAGTGTTGACTCTTGGCAAGTGCCTGGAAAAATTTCTGCAGTTTTCTTGGCAAAATTTTGGAAATGGTTTGCCACTGCTTCCTTCCTAGGGTTGAGAGGGAGCACCTGGCCCAAGGTCACCCAGCTGGCTTCATGTCTAAGATGGGACTAGAACTCATAGTCTTCCATTTTCTATCTTAGCGCCTTAACCACTACAACAAACTGTAATTCCTATTATTAAAATAAATAAATAAATAAATAAATAAATAAATAAATAAATAAATAAATACATTTGCTGCTATCAGATGTGGTGATGGTCACTAATTTAGGTGAGATTAGAAAGGAACAGACAAAGCCCAACTCTTTTTTCCATATAACAAAGTAGACAGAAGTATGCCTGGTAGATTATATGAGCTTTACCCAGTTTTCTAAGTTGATTGTGGTGGGAAAGGGTTACTTTCAAAGGAATGTGGATGGAGGTTATGAGATTTCCAAAAAGAGAGATGTGAAGTTTAACTTTCTTTCTTTCTTTCTTTCTTTCTTTCTTTCTTTCTTTCTTTCTTTCTTTCTTTCTTTCTTTCTTTCTTTCTTTCTTTCTTTCTTTCTTTTTCTTTTACCTAATGCCTTTAATATATTTTCTTTAACTTTTTCTCATTGTTTACACTTCCTACCTAATGTTCCTTAACCTAAAGAGCTTTATGCTGATCCAACAAGTCTCTTATAACATGGATCCCCATATCTTCTTTTAAATGCTTGCCTTTATGGGAATCAAGTTCATCAGTCACATCGACTACTATGGATAGAAGATAATAGGATGTCTACCATTTAAACAACTCTTCTAGGTGTAAGTAGACATTTGAATGGGCTAATGATGGAATGCAAAAGGGGGAAACCAGGGAAACATCGCCATCACATTTTATCCACAGGTTCTAGCTACATGTAATAACTTTGATGGTTACTATGTACTCTCACGTGAGCAGGTTTTCCCCCATTGGATAGAGTTTGGGGCAAATTCTTGCTTCTGAGGGCTATGACAGTGTTTCTTTAGCTGCCTTTTAATTTTCAAAAGTCCTTAGCATGCAGATTGGGAAGACTGGACTGGTTTATATCTTTATTCTGTAGGAAATCTTTGGTTTTCATCACTTTCCCCCCATCCTATATATTTCTCAAGTATTAAAACATTTATGCTGCAGAAGTCTTGAAGCAATAAAATTAGTTTAGGATTATAAATAAAAAGCTTTACCTTTCTTTCTTGAGTAAATGATAGATCTTATATGTTTTCTCTACATCATGTTGTTAATTTAACAGGATATTAGATACAAAGTACAAAACAGATAGTTCCATTTTTTTTTAGATTTTTTTTTATCCTGCCTTTATTATTTTTATAAATAACTCAAGGCAGCGAACATGCCTAATACTTCTTCCTCCTCCTATTTTCCCCACAACCACAACCCTGTGAGGTGAGTTGGGCTGAGACAGAATGACTGGCCCAAAGTCACCCAGCTGGCTTTCATGCCTAAAGCAGGACTAGAATTCACCATCTCCTGGTTTCTAGCCTGGAGCCTTAACCACTAGACCAAACTGGCTCTCATTTATTCCACTTACCTTTATGTGAATAACAGTGCTATTAATTGCATTTATGTGTTTTAATTGAAGTACATCTGATGCTTTTAGCTAATGACTTGCCAGCCAATTTGCATTATAATAAATGAAATCATAAAGAGGTTAAAATATGCCAAAGAACAAATATGGTCAACATACAAATATGCACATGAACTCTTAGATATTGTATAATTTACTTTAAAATACAGAGAAGGGAAAGAAATTCAGTAAAAATTAATTAAAATTAAAATTTTATCAACTTAAATTTTGGCAAATTTATTGAAAAATAAATTTATTTTTGTTCTCTGTTGATTTTGAATAGCTACAAGTTCACTGCCATTAATCTGTATTTCCATTTTAAATCACAAACAACTATATTACATCTATAGTTGTTTGTGATTTAAAATGGAATCATTAGTTATAATGTGTAATCACTGGCAGTCTTGTGTAAAGCATGTCATGCTTAAAACTCACTTATATTTCAATATAATTTAAGAATGTCAGTAACTGTGGACCAGTCACCCTGTCTCAACCCAACCCACCTCACAGAATTGTTGTGGGGAAAATAGGAGGCAGGGCTACTGGGTATGTTTGCCACCTTGAGTGGACCAAAATATATATCTATAAAAAGGGTGAGATAAAAATCCAAATCATTCAGTCAATCAGTCAATTTCATGAAGGGTAAAACTAAATACATAAATGCAAATAAAGTAGAAGATATTAAAAACAATGAGCAAGTAAATAAAATAAAGTACTAAATGCATAAATACCTTTGATTAAACAATACCGTTTATCAGGACCAAAAAAGTGTGCATTCTGTGTTGCAATGCCTGGTTTCTGGACCAGTATCCCTCTAAAGATGTGTATGGCTCCCACCCTAATGATGTTCAAAAGCTTGTTGAAACCAGGCTGTTTCTTGTGGAATTTTACTTGATTACGTCTTTTTTCTTCAAGACTTCAATGATCTTTTTTCATATTGTTTTCTTGTTTTCTTGCTTTCTTGCTTTTTTTCTTTTCTTTTCTTTTAATGTTGTGAGCCACCCAGAGTCTTGTGGAGTTTGGCAGCCTCAGAACTGAATGAACGAATACATAAATAAATACATAAATAAATACAAACATAATAACTACATTGTAAAAAATACAATTCAATTTTTATACAACAAATTAAAACTTGATTGCACAGAATCATATTGTCCAGCCTTTCCTTGATATTGGGAAAAAGAAGCTGAGAGTTGACACATTTCAAGTCAACTTTTGGTGTCTGGTACACAAGTGTCTTTCCAGGAACATAGGCTGAACTTTTTAGCAACAATGCAAGCATAATTAATCAAATTTCTTCATAATTAGAGAAGTTCCAGATGTTTGGAATTTAACATTATATTGACATGTTTAAATCTTAACTTCCTTCCAAGGACCAGATTCACCATAAAAAGAATATTCAACTAATAAGTGGCTACCAAGAAGCATGACCAAAACATGTTTATGAACATATCTTCAATTTATTACATGTCTAACATACTAGTTGATAGTAAGCCCTTTTTAAATGTAAATCCAAAAAAGCTGAAAACAGTTTTTGTTTTACTGATTATATGTATTTAACATTGTTTTAGAATCTGAGACAATTAATTTTGTCCTATAGGAAACTCCAATTGTTTATTGCAAATTTCTTGTATAGACATTTATTTTAGTGAAGTTTTAAAAATTATTGATAAAACTTAATTGTTGGTTTAGTTTCTAAAAGCTTTCTCTGATACGTTCAAAATGATAGGGATTTCTTAAGCAGCGAATGCACCTGATCCAAACACAGAGCATGACAAATCCAACTGTTCCCTGTGTCATGTTTTTTTTTTTATTGTGAAAAAGTAGGTATAATATTTGAAAAAAAACAACAGTAAACATTGCTGTGTATTTATGAGCTGAGTTTTATGTACTGTACATAATTATAATAATTGGACATAGCTACAGTGTTCCTATTATTTTAATTATATACACAAATCTTGATTGGATGTGGTTTTAGTGAATGTTGTGCATGTCCACTCAGAACGCCTGTTGAGTTCAGGGGGCCTCCCAAGTAATTGAGTGTAGAGAACAGAATCTGTTCAGTGAATTGATTACCTTACACTGTTCAGTGAAAAAAGTGGTTACATTCAGACTTAAATGTACCTTGGGAACATCAAGCCCATGACTTTAGAGCAATACATCTAAGAATATATGTTAAGTAGCAATAAAAATATATACCTCAATATTTCATTTTTTCCTCTAAGTTTCTAGCTTGCAATGGAAGTTTTAAAATTATAATAATTCATGGACAGGATGAACATTGAATAAGAGTTTTCTTATATAGCACATATTGAAGTTTCATCTTTTTTTTTTTTTTTTGAAGAGCAGGTGTTAACATTGAAAATTTTTCAAGACCTATTAATTAACTATTGACAGAATGGCTCTGGTAAGTAAATTGATTAAAAAACCATGGGGGTAGTTTAGCAATTAGCAGATTGAGGGAGTCATGATTTTTCACATAAAATAAAGCCAAATCATACCTTGTTTATTTGGTTCAGACAATTTTTCATGAAATTTACAAGTGGAGTTAATGCCATAAACAGCTTGGGTTGTTTAGCTTTCCACAAAACCAATGCACGTGATAACAACTTTTTTCCTAACGTCCAATTTTCCTGTCAAATTAAGTTTAATGAGTGTTTACTTTCTTTAATTTCAAAGATGTAGAATTAAAAGATTAAGCTATAGCTATATCTTCAGATGAAAAGACAAATTCAGACTTTTGAAATCACACAGTAGGACATTTCAGAAAAAAAAAATAAAGACCTTACAAAAAAATGTTAAAATACACATTGTGATGTCAGGAACCTTTTGCACTTAAGTGCCAATGTTGGATAAAAGTATGCAAGGCACTGGGTTTTTCTCATGATATCACAATGCATGTCACATCCCAACAGACATCTATGAGAGGAATGGAAATACAAATAATGTGTAGCCAAAAGTGGATATATGTCCTAATAACATAGCTATATACATTCTTATTTATATACAAAACCCACTTTTTCTGATACACTTCCTACTTCCTAACAAGTAATTCTAGGAACGCAACCTAAGGATTGAAATCAGTGTGTTTGCTTCTAATTATCATGTTTAGAATTGTTCTATAAGACTTGCACGTTCTTCAAAATAATACATACATACATACATACATACGTACATACATACATACATAACATTTGTTCATAGGGTTCGTGTTAAAATAATGCATGTATCCATCTTTAATGTGCTATTCCATCTTTTTAATCCTTTCATTTATTGTAGGCTGGATTCAACTGAACCTAGTCAATAAATCACTATTATTTTTGCACAGGTACAAAAAGGGTGGGGCTTGTATCAGAAAACCATTTCTACCATTTTGCCTTTTTTCACCCCAGTCCTGCAGGCTATGTGCCCTGATTTTGTGCTCCCAGACCAATAGTAAATACAGATTTTATCTGAGCCATTTATTAATCATTCTTCCTGATAGTCACATTTGGCTTGAGGGTTATAAGCATACCAGCTCAGATAAAATTATTTGTTTCTCATATTTTCCTGATCAGTGGAATCCTATGTAATTTCTCATAAGTAAGTGCCATGAAATTCAACAGTTTTCTATGCAAATGTATAGGATTACAGCTTTGATTTCCTAAATCTATTATAACATATGAACCCACCCCAAACTTTTTTTCTTTTTTGCATAACAACAAAATAGTTGTTATACCTTCTTTCAAATTAAGGAAAAATGTCTAATACGGGTATGCAAAGATGTGATCCAGCAACTGATTTTCTGAATTGATTCCAAGAATCAAATTGGATCAGATCAATGATCCAAATTAAAAAAAAAAAAGATTCCAATGCTAGCTAATCCATGCACCCTGTAATCTAACCTAGTTCTCATAGCTGTCTGTTTGCCATATACAATTATTTATACTTTTGTTCTTTCTTGTTTCTATTTTTTCTCTATAAACTCTTAATTCTAACTAGTTTTTTTGTAAACTCATAATTGAGATAATATTGTGCTATGTTAAGTGACAAAGTTTATTTATTTATTTATATATATATATTTTTAAATGTATATATCAAATTTGTCACCGTCCATCTCACCGAAAGCAGCTCTGGCAGTTTACAGAAGAGATAAAATCAATTAAAATACAATATAAAAACTATCTTAATAATAAATAAATTCCAAGAATGATAGACAATTGGCAAATAACCCAGGGAGTGTCATCAGGGCACTAACCACCCCAGGGACAATTAGAGCTCCTATTGCCCCACACAAGCTGGCAGAGCCAGGTCTTTAATCCTTTCCAGAAAACCAGGAGTGTAGAGGCCCACCACACCTCTGGGGGGAGAATATTCCAAAGAGTGGGGGCAACAGCAGAGAAGGCTCTCCTTCTGGGCCCCACCAGCTGACATTCTCTCACTGTTGGGGTCTGCAACATGCCCTCTTTGCCTGAACAGATGGGACAGGTTGATGTAATGGGGATAAGACGGTCCCTCAGTAACCTGGACCCATGCCTTGTAGGGCTTTAAAGGTGATAACCAACACCTTGAATTCAACACAGAAGCAAATTGACATCCAATGCAGCTCCCGCAGCAAAGGTGTTATAAGTGCCATCCTTGGGGCACCTAATATTATCCATGCGGCCACATGTTGAACCAGTTGTAGCTTTCAGATACTCTTCAAGGGCAGCCCAATGTAGAGTGCATTGTAATAGCCTAACCAAGAAATGACCAGGGTATGAGTGACTGACTGGAGAGCTGTCTTTTCTGGATTTGATATAGTTTAATTGCTTGCTTAATGCTATTGATAGCTGATGTGTACATTAAGTTACTAGAACATTGGAATCTCAAGGTTTGTATAATTACATAACAAACAAATGCCTTTCTCAGCTGAAGGGGACCAAATCTCAGAAATAGCCCAGCGAAAATGGAATATCATGTGAAAAAACATGAAAAGTTGAGTTACAGATGGAAAAATTGAAAATTTGTGATATAGAATGGCTTGCTTAATGAACTGTAAATAAAGGTGGAACAACAAAAAAAATCATGTTTCCTATACCTTTAGTGGCCATATAAAAAAGGATATTTTTCTTTCTAAAAGGCTGAAGCCCTTTCTTCTTTTAAATCATATAATGTGATTGGGAGGTAATCTTTTCTATTTTATACATTGTATAGATGTGTTTGAATATAGAATAAAGCTGTCTCTTGCTTGAGTTATTCCCTTCAGAAATTGTTATGTTGACAGAAGGGCAATCCAGACCATTTTGCTTCCCTTTTACTAAATAAAAACTTGAAAATGCTTGTTTTTCAAGCTGGCTTTCCATGGCAACACTTACTAATGAGTAAACAGGTTTTAAATAAATAGAGGGCAGGACCAAACATTCTGACCCTGCCTATAATATTTGTACATCCCATTTATTCCAGCCCTGATTCTTCTTTACCTCCGTTAACTGAGTGTGATAATGTGAAATAGAACTATACACACAGTTGCCTCAGTAGGATTATGATTCTGCAGGTGAACTGGGACCCCACTTTATTAAGCTTCTAGTCACAAAAAGACCCTTTTTTCATAATCACACAAACATGAGTACATCCAGATCACTTCATGGAGATTTAGAGAGCAAAGTGAGATAGAATGATGTAGAGATCAAGACCAACGTGCAGACACCTAAACAGGATGAAAACATTTCTCAGGAATTGTTATCCTGCTTAAAAATATCTGTCAGTGATCAAATTCTACTTCTATAATTAATTGTTCTTTTATTTCTTCAAGTTGAATTATCTAATTATTGCAACTGCATCATTCAAAGCATCGCATAAGCCAGATTGCCGTCCCCGCCCCGCCAAAAAAATAATCCTTTATTTTTTGGGATTATAATGCTATTCACATTAGTTGATCTTTTCTCTCTCTAAAGTAAAAAAAGAAAAAAAATGTATATTCTCCCTTGTGTGAAGCTTAAGCCATCCTGCCTTTTGACTCCTTGAATCACAGGGAACGATTGACCTGACATTACCCATGGCTTTTTAGCTGTGCAAAGGTTTCACTACCTAGCAGTTCAGTTTAACAAGCTGAGATACTGTGTTCATCTAAGTTTTATCACTCAAGAACCATTTCTCTCCGCTCCTTGGAACTTTTGTGATAACCCCCTGTATACCTGTAGGCTATGAGAAGGCCTTTTGCTTTTGCTGGAAAGATCTAAGATACTCTTTTAACCCTATTTTTCTTTGGGGGATCTGAAACACTTCCACAGAGTTTAATGAGAACATTAATATTTTATTAAACATTTTTTATCAAAGCCAACTTCATTTAATAGTTGTGGAGTGGCACTGAGAATGAATAAGAACTGAATTTTAAGTTGTTCAGATAGAATACAGAAGATCTTTGCTTACAGTATTCTTTGAATTAAACAAAAAGTCCTTAACTGGTGATACTTTCTGTTTACAGACATCTTAGAATGAAACCTCATTACTCACCAGTAGCTTTTTTCAAATGATTTTCTTTTGCTTTATTGTAATAGAATGATGTCACCCCAAGGAAGAACATCCAAACACTTCTGAAACTTTTGAAGCTTGGCTGATTTTTCCTACCCATTAAAATCAGCTTCCTTTGCTCTCTTTCATCCAGTCTTTGGTTGACATAGTGTAGGAGGATTTACCACACTGAATAATATTTATGATCAAATGTTAAATTCTCTTCAGTCATGACTCTTCTGAGAAAGACTTCTGATCGAAATATATCCATGCATGAAAAGGAGAACTGGGTGTTAAAAGAATAATAGAAAAGAATAATAGAAAATGTATAGTTAGATTGGAGAGGAATGTTCTTCATTCTCTTCAACTGATAAACCAGTGGTTTATGGATATTCTAATGCATGCTTCATGACAACCGGAAAAGAAGGGACTTTGTTTTTTCTACTCCTTTCCAAATCATCAAATGCAACAAAAGAAAGGAAAGCAGAGTGTAAAAATGCAATCAGCACATTACTATATAAAAATAATTACTGAATCCAGAAAAAAATGACACACATTTACATTACAGTTATGTATAATATATACTGATAATATAAATAATAATGCAAATGCATCAGTATGATGGAAGTGTCACTGTTTTCTACAATTAACCACAGATTAATAAGGATACATGCTTCATTCAATTTGCTACAAGTATCGGAGATGTCTGTGCACTGTGTTGAACTGTGACCCATTCCTATTAGAAGTATCCCATAATAATCAACTGTCTCTACACGCCCAGGGTACTAAATCAGCCACATATATTTGCCCAGTCTAGAAAATTCAAACTGTGAGCAGACCATTTCAGCTGTCCAACTAAACATTTATGTTTGTTTATTTGTTTTAAGAGAAGAAAGTGTGGAAAAGAGGAATACAGGTTTTTTTTTTCTTCCCCATTTCCTGTCTCTGAAGCAGAAGAAGTATAGTGGCTCTCCAAAACAGAGGAACAGAGGTAGTGAGTTGACTAATCTGTGAACACCACAATCTGGCCTCCTCAATTATTACTTCAGTTTAGGGAACAGATGAATGCAATTTGTTTTTCTTGACATTTCTTGTAATGTCCCTGTTGGACTGGGGTCCCATATGGATTGGAACAATTAAATGTTATATGAGCCATTTGTTCATACACAGGCACACACACACATATAGCATTTCCTTATGTTAGCCAGACATATCCATTTCTGTATTGGTAGTACTTATTTGATGGTTCTGTGCAATGATTAGTTGCTGTTACTAATTTTTTCTCCAGATTAGCAAACCAGGAAAAAAATAGGAAGTGTGGGGGGAAGGGGGAGAAACCAGGAGACTGTGAGTTCTAGTCTTGCCTTAGGCACAAGGCCATCTGGGTGACTTGGGCCAGTCGCTCTCTCTCAGCACTAGGAAGGAGGCAATGGCAAACCACTTCTGAAACCCTTGCCAAGAAAACTGCATGGACTAGTCCAGGCAGTCAGCTGGATGGATGGATGGATGGATGGATGGATGGATGGATGGATGGATGGATGGATGGATGGATAGATAGATAGATAGATAGATAGATAGATAGATAGATAGATAGATAGATAGATAGATAGATAGATAGATAGATAGATAGATAGATAGATAGATACTCGAAGGCACCAAAAAAAAAAAAAGTTACTTGGGGCTTCAAACTAAGAATGTGGATTGGATTCAACCAAAACTGAGGAGAATTCAGAGGGTGATTTGGATTGGAGTCAATAGGTCAAATCCCCCCCCCCCCAAAGCAATAACAGACTACCCTTTCTAGATGTCATCAGCAGAAAAAGCAGCAGCACAGTAACAATCCAAGTCTATCAGAATGCAAGGCACACAAACCAAATCCTCAGTTATATTAGTAACAATCAAAGAGCACTCAAGCCATAATACACTGCAGGATATCCAAGTTACCAAAAAGCAGAAATAAACTCCCTATATGAGATTTTTGAATGCTATAGATATCCATGCAATTCTATTAAATATTGCAAGTCAATCCAGCCAACAACACAAATGTTGCGACCCTGAAAAAGAATAAACTTTCACTATATGAGAAGCTTCTCACAGTACATAAATATGGTATTCTAACAGTACGAAGAGAAGAAAAAACAGGAGACATCTACAGAATAAATTGTAAAGACTATGAATACCACTATACAGGACAAATAGGGAAAGACTAGAAGAACATATCCACAAACACAGCTTCTCACAGGGAAGATGTAGTCAATGTTTGGTACCCATTCTATCTTCCAACCTATCTGGATTCAGCCCCAGGGCCTGATTATCAGATCTCTGGCTATTGATGCTTACTGGCAGGTCAGCTTGTAATAAAACTTTCCTTATCCAGGACCTTATTCTAGATGAGAGAGCTGACCTGGCATATATAACCAAGATCTGAGTTGGCACTGATGGGGATATGTCCCTACTGGAGATATGCCTACCTGAGTTTCAAATGTGACACTG
This sequence comes from Python bivittatus, assembly GCF_059951505.1. Classification (NCBI taxonomy): domain Eukaryota; kingdom Metazoa; phylum Chordata; class Lepidosauria; order Squamata; family Pythonidae; genus Python; species Python bivittatus. The sequence continues at coordinate 2,464,892 of NW_028277058.1, read as the reverse complement.
GCCACGACCCAGGACAGAGGTGGTAGAGTGGGTTGTGTCATCTCTTGTGGCTCTTGGAGAACAACTGTGTAACACCACTTAAATCTTATTACAGGGATACTTTTTTCCAGTTTTGAAAACTGCCAGGCACTTTTGGTGATTAAACTGTAAGAAATTACATTTTGATCTCAAATCCCTTCATGGCACGTGACCAGGTTATTTGAATGACCACCTATCTCCAGTTAATTTTGCCTGTCCAACAAGATCAAATAGGGTTGATGTGTTCTGGGTCATGTCTATTTTTATTTTATCAAACTTTTTACGTTGCCCACCTCCCAGTGACTCTGGGCAACGTAAGAAGTACGTTCACAAATAAAAACATAGAAAACAATAAAGCAATACAATAGTAAAAAAAAAAGGGGGGGCAACAACAAAAAACAAACCTATGCTACTCAGAAGGGGCAAACAGCCAGGTCTTCAAGGCCTTCTGAAATACCAGCAGGGTGGGGACCACCCAGAATTCAGGATGAACTTCATTCTAGAGGGAAGGGCTGTGACACTGAAGATGTTCTTCTGGGGTTGTTAGCCACCCAAAGTTGCTTGGCAAGTGGGCAGCCACACAAATCAAATAAAGAAGGAAAATCAACACAATGCATCTTTACTCATTTCTCTCCATACAGACAGTCTTGGGCATAACTTCAACTGAGAAACAGTAAAAATCTTAGTACAAATCAGATTTTAAAATGCAAAAAAAGCTTAAAATGACATTCTGCCCAAGCAGCAATCAACAGACATGTAGACTTAAAGTCTATTTAGGAACTTATCAAAAGATATAACCAAAAGCTCAGCCTTAGTACATAAGCTCAACACATCCAACATCAGCTCAACACTCTCAACCCCCATCAACCAATACTTAAATAAACCAGAGCCATCTCCTTTTTAATCTAATTGCTAAAAACCAATTACAATGCAGCAATCACAGGAAATGAACAGTGTCCTAAGCAGTCAAAAATCACATAGCTACCAACCTTTCTGAACACACCAAAAGCAACCAACATAACCACTACCTTATCAACTCATAAATAAATAAATAAATGAATGAATGAATGAATGAATGAATAAATGAATAAATGAATAAATGAATAAATGAATAAATGAATAACCAACCAACCAACCAACCAACCAAAACCAAGGCAGCAACTTGAAATATGATATTCTCCCCCAAGATCAACCTATCCAAGTACATGCAAAACAGGCAAGACAGAAGAATATATAATCTCTGCCAACCGACAAACCTCACATCCCCAAAATTCCTACACTGATAGGGTAATGAAACATCTGCAAGCCAAAAACCAAGCTTGGAAGACTTCAGCAACCATACCTTGTTCACCCTGAGATACACATATTCACTACAATTGAAACTAAATTATCTCTCCTCCTTACCTCTATAATTTTCTTTGGGTTTCTAAAAAGTCATCCAAGAATGTCAAACATTGTTCATCTCCAAAACTTTATGATAGCCCTAACTGTCATCAGTTGGGCTTAAACTATGCTGGCCATCCATATTGTATATTTAGTCAGACAGTCAGGGGGTTTTTTTGTCTAGAAAGTCAGAGTTTTTTAAATACTTTGTGGTACACTGGGATTAATAGAGACTCAGGTTTTAATGCAACAAAACATCAGATAGAAAATAAACAAAAAAGCATGTATTAATTAAAAAGTGTTCGGGATGTTTTCAGCTGCCTCCACTTTCAAAATGACAAAATCTCTCTTAATTTCCAAGGTGAGAATTGGTGGCAGTTTTGGACTCCAAAAAATAAACTAATTAAAAAAAGGCTATGCTATCTGTAAGGCCATTTTCTTTTCTCCTGCAATAAAAAAGAAAGAATTTAGGCTCTCTTCACTGCTCAGGTGACTTTTAGAAGAATAAATTTACTCATCCTTTTGCTGTTTGAAAGACTGCAAAATTGAAGGCAGGTAACATATTAATAATCCAGTATTTTCCTGTATGTTCCATCAAGCTTCCACACTACATATTTCTGTGGGACCCACCTTAAATATGCACACATATATTTGTATGAATATATTGTATTAACTGACAAAACAATCTGCTTTGGAGTACACTTCATTATTCTACGATCTTATGACTAAGAATTTGTCTACCCTGCTGCGAGTTAGCTTCTTTTTCCTATTAAGTTCCATGGAAAAGTAAAGGCTGGTTCTTAACATAAGTAATTCATCCTGAATAAATGCAGTGAAGTTGATATAATAAATACTTGTCAGTAATTAGCACCAAGGACACATTATTCATCCCACATACTGGCAGGCAAGGGAATCTTCCAAGAGTGTAATAATATTTTATTGTCATTCATGTTATGAATCTACCAGAATAGAAACTGACACATGCAGACGCTTCTTGAAAGATATTGTAGGTTATTTGTAACACTAGATATGTGGCTTGGTTGCTTTCTACAATTTGTTGGAGGAGTAGCAGCGAAGAAAACCTAAGGATGTTTTGGAAGGTTCTGAAGAAATGCCCTGAGATTGCTGGGTTATAATTTAAAAAATCATTTTCAGTGCACAGATTAACAGAGCACTTCTCAAAGAGTGAGGGCAAGTATTTCCCAACCATAGCTTAGAAATAGAAGTACTAGAGAATTTAGTTCAATCCTTATTTGTAAAGAACTTGGCTTTTACACTCCTGATTATAACATATCCAGGCAATCTCTATGTAACATCAAAGAAATACAGAACTCTAACTTTTTGTCCCTATCTTGCAGTTATCTAGATTTTTGCAGATGTTAGCCATAATTCCACATTACTCCAGATATTGTGGTGCAGTTCTCAGTTCAAAAATTAGGTCAAGTTGACTGACGTTTTGAGCTGTGTGGTCCACTTGGTTACTAATATGTCTTAGAGCAGGGGCAATCAATTCTTCTGTGGTTAAGGACTGTGGTTAACCACAGAGGGTGAAATATTGTCACATAACTTGGCAGGGCTGTAATTTTCAAAAAAATTCCATTCTTCTAGCATTAAGATTTTTCAATACCATTTTGTAGTAACAGGAAAGTGATGGAAGGAAGGAAGGAAGGAAGGAAGGAAGGAAGGAAGGAAGGAAGGAAGGAAGGAAGGAAGGAAGGAAGGAAGGAAGGAAGGAAGGAAGGAAGGGAGGGAGGGAGGGAGGGAGGGAGGGAGGGAGGGAGACTGTGTTCTCTTTCCTTCTTGTTTTAATGGAGAGTTTCTATAAGTGGAGTAATTACACTCATCTCAATTCAGGTACATGCTCAACAGAAGCACTGCAACCAGTATTTGATATTCTGTGAAAAACTGTAATTTATTTCAGTTGAATATATTTGCATTCTCTCTACAGACCTTAGTCAAACTGAGAAGGTTAGAAAAGGAGGGGTTATACAGAATTGCCCCTTTGCCATCTGCAGGTCACTTTTATTGCCCAAACTGGGTTCTGGTTCATACATGGAACAGGAGAAAGTTGAATTCCTTCCTTCCTTCCTTCCTTCCTTCCTTCCTTCCTTCCTTCCTTCCTTCCTTCCTTCCTTCCTTCCTTCCTTCCTTCCTCCAAGACTCCCAGAACTTAACAACAACAAAATCAATAAAACAGCAAATAAATTCCATAACACAGGTAGCAAAGGATATAGAGAGCATTCTATCTACTCCTACAAGCCAAAAGAAGCTTTTGATAATATTCGAGGAATATGTGTTTGCATATGAATTGTCTATCCCAATGTTATCTCTCATTACCTAATATGTGGGATCCTTTTTTAACCTGGAGATTCTGTGGACTGAATCTGGTATTTCCTGAACACCAAAACAGGTGTTCCATCATTGAGGTATCATAGTATCATTGTGCATAGTCGAGTCAAGTTATTTAGCCATATGTGATACCAATAGTAATTAAAAAATAAAAAATTAAACACTTCCTGCAAGTGTCTTTCCTCATTTCTGGCAGTAGTAAAACAATAATTTAAAAAATCAAATTAACTAATAACACACTGCTCTTTCAAAGCATCTGAAAGAAGCTGCTTATGACCATCTCACCCCATGTAATGGAAGAGCCAGTCCTGATACCCTTTGGATTCAAAACTGGATGGTGAGATCTATGTGAAGTCAAAAGACTTTTGGAGACAGAGATTCACCCCCATAATTCAGTTCCATACTGTTGAGTGAGCAACATTCAATGAAGCATTAACACTCTAGGTGAGTTATGAAAAACAAATAGACATTCTTTAGTTAGTCTACTCAAATGATGGTGGCAGGTTGTTATTTAAACCAAACATCATCCCATTCATATCAACCCTACAATATTTATTGCACTAATCCGTTTTACAATGTTTTTTCCCTGCCCCATCTTAACAGGAATTTAAAGCAGGAACCATCCAAAAACATGACTCAGTGTTTTTCACTTTAACTAGAAGCTGCATATGCATATACTGTATACTGTATATACATACATGCATGCATACATACATACATACATGCATGCATGCACTCTTTTGATTTTAAGGACAGAAATTTCTGAAAGTTAATGTGGAGTTTCCTATCATTATAAAGGTTGGTTCCAGATGGAAAATATACCATAATGTTTTGGGGATATCTTTGGATAAACTAAGGAGTATATCTCCTTTTAACTGTTTTTTTCTGCAAAGGCACTGCACATTCTCAGTACCACATTAAGCCAAATTGGTTATTATTTTTTTTAGTCCTTAGCAGTTCAAATTACATACTGCTCCAGGCATGGAACTTCCTATATAAATGACAAATGTCCCCACTCAGAGATTTGAAAAACTCTCTTATTAGCTCTTTTATCTTACGTCAACAAATAATCATGCAATCTCAATAGGGAAGAGGAGGAATGGGGAAACATGATTCTGAGTATGTGTGGGTGGGGAAGGCAATGTTTTTGGAGAGTACTGCCAAATATTAGTTGGATTCAAAAAAGCAAGTTGTTTGCTGTTAATGTTGCTATTATACAGAGGCAAGAGATAACAAAGCTCTGAAGAACAAAGAAACATCTACAAAGACTCAGTAATGGAATATATGCTTTCATACATAATAGAAAATCAGTCTTATCTCCCCACCCATCTATGATTACCAGCAGTAACATAGTATTTCATAGTGTCAGGCTGCATGTTTTTACAGGAGGAAGAATATTAGAGCCAGGGATAACATGCTATTAAGAGTTTTTCAAATACTGTTTTCAGTTCATCAAAGGGTTTAGCCTACCTTTCATACTCCATCATTTTATATTATATATCTATATCTATGCCTAAACAGAACAATCTCTGCATTCAAATTCTATGTGCAGGTACTCCAAAATCCTTATTCTGTTGGAGAAATAGCCATATTTAATTTGAACGGTGGCTTGTCCTTTTAGGGCTATGTATGGCTGCTATGACAAGTACATGAAGCGTATTTAGAAAAAGTAATTCATACAGTTATGATATGCACGTTATTAATTCTGTCACCAATAGCACCATGCAAAAATTATTATATACATAGCATACAGGGGATATCAAACATATTTTATAATTTAGCTTTCATTTCTTTGCTTATTTTTTATTTTGACTCACTGGAGTATTTCCCTGATATCATTTTTGACTTTAAACTTAGAATGTGTGGGAGAAGATTATACATGTGTTTGCTCATGTCACAACCACAGAGCTATTTATTTGTCTAATATCTAGGCCGCCCACCTCCAAAAAAAAAAAAAAAGGATTGTGGGCACATAGGAACTCAATATATTATAAACTTATTAAATAAGTTTCAGGTTTGACTACAACCAATCAAGTAATGTAGAATAGAATTCTGTCTCCAGATACCCTAATGCTGGTGTGGGTTTCTAGATTATTATGATACTCAAGGTATCTATGCAAATACAGAGATGCCAATAGGATCAAGTCCACACTCTGTAACAACACTGTGAGCCTAATTTCTCTGGTGGTGGCATGACCTGACATAATATGGTCAGAACAGAAGCAGATACAGTATATGCCCTCTCACTATCTATATATGTTTATGCTGCCCTTTATTCTCTTCTGAATTTCAAGGCAGAGTACAATATGTATCACAAAATAAACACAATAGTAAATACAACAAATGAAATCTTTAAATATAAAAACATAAACCCTGTTTCTGCCCCAGTAATATCAAAAAGAGGATGCTAAAAAGAGGTTCTGATAAGAGACTATTCCATAATTGGATTGCAACTGCCTAAACCCCTTTCTGATATTTTCCTATCAACTCTGTATGATAAAGCCAATTTAGAAGAGAACTGACAAAGATCTCAGTGTGTCCACAGCTTTGAACAAGAGTGATTCTTTAGGCATTAGGGTCCAAATTTGTGTAGTAGATTGAACTGAGCCCCTAAGGGAATAATAGTGTGATTCTTTCAAACCTTGTGAAATGGGATATATTTGACTGTACCTATCAGAATTCTAGTTGTTGCGATTTGAAGCTTCCAAGTCATTTTCAGGATCAGTCCATTTATAACATGTAACAGTAATCCTGCAGGTAGTTCACCACTGCAAGACTATCTCTATTCAGAAATAATTATAGCTAATAATCTATCTAAAGCCAACAGAAAAGACTTCAACGAAAGCATCTGAGCTCTAGTGACAAAGATGAACCCCAGAGCATCTCTAAACTGTGATATTACTATTTGAGGGGAAATTCAGCCATATTCAGAAATAGAAGGAATACCTACTTCCTGCACATGAAACCCACAGTCTCAATCTGAATATCTTTGTCATTTAAAGATTCAGAATGATAAATCGGTGGAAAATTTGACTTGTGTTTTGATAAGAAACTGACACATTTTGGAAATCTGCCCATAAAAAGAATTTTCAGTATTAATACCTCAGTAGGCTCAGGTGACCTAGAGAACAAAGTAAAACAGCATGGACAATTATCATGATGATAATTCATACCAAAATTTTAGATTATCTCATCTAATGTCTTTGCATAAGAAGCATAAGAGAGAATGAAATCTCCTTAGGATGACAAGGTTCAGTAGAAATCTCCTATGCTACAACCTTCTAAAAGTGATTGTGTAATAGAAGAGCAAAAAGATCACAGCCTTCCTGTATCTCTCCTAAAAAAGGCAATCCATTAGGCAACCACGTCAGGTCTGACACTTGACTAATATGAGACTAAATAATCTGTTTCATCTAAGACACTGAGTTCCTGGCTGTTCAAGTATCTAGCTGCAAAATGAATATTTTGCCGGACTTCAGCTTTACATGCACAGGCTTTCTGCATCTATAAACCTATTGACCAAGAGGTCAAGAGATGTAGGAGAGGGATTCTGTACTTTTATCCCCTTTGCTTGTCTACTTGATTTACTTTGATTTACTTTGCATGACCTTACATAACAAGCCTCCTATTGGCTTGACAGGTATTCCCAGGGCTTCCATCACTTCCTTTCTCTCTCATTTCAGTCCTCTTTCTCTTCTTATCTGCCCAGTTCATGTTCTCTCTTCATAAAGAAGAAAAGCATGCAGCAGATCTTTAAGTTAATCTAAGTTAGGTTTTTCTGTCATCATATTATTTCTTAAATAAAGCTTTATTTTCTTCTATGCAACTACCAGCCTCAAGAACATTCCTCAGGTTATACTCCTAACTTTAGTGTTTCTCTCCCCATAATTCTTCCTGCCATATAAAGCTGTCTGCTATCCAATGTAGTGGATTTTTTCATCTAATCAGTCTTTTCACTCCAGAAGAACTTTTTAAGAGACTCTGTTTGCCCATCTCCTTTCTTCAAGACCAGGAATAGGCAATCTGGTATACTTCACACCTTTCAAATTAAAGCTCTTATTATCTCTTGATTAGCTGAGCTGGCTGGAACTTGAAGGGAGTTGCAATCCAGAATATCTAGAGAGTATGAGGCTGCCTTTTATTGTCACTATTGCTTCTCATAAATCACAGGCCATCTGATTTATAATCACATTTGCTCAGGATTTGTATCTGCAAACTATTTCTCATAGTCTGGGATGAGTGTCTCTAGAAAGTGAATGACTGAAATCAAACAGTTTCAGACCGCATCACTGTTAGGTAATCAATAGCTTTAATTTTTGTTTTGCTATAATTAGAGAAATATCCAAAGAGAGACAGAGCTATGCATAGTAATCTGATTCCTATTGCTAATATATACTTCTTTTGCCCTGCTTGAACTACTAGCAAGGGTAGTGTCATTTTTATTTTATTATTTTACTTTTTTTATATGAGGGGGAGACAAGTGCTGGGATTAGAGAATTTATGGTCCACCCAGATATTCCTGAGTTTTCTTGTCCCCAGCATGGGACCCTTGAAATTTCAATCAGTCTGCATTTTTAAGGAGACTGATCTCAAATTAATTGTAATATAATTATATTTCACTTTGAAATCTTTTCCACATTTTGCAGCATGGTATCTACTTTAAAAAACATCAACATGAATATTAAATTGAGTGTTTTAGATTAAATTTAATAGAAAAAATGTAGCTTAGAGTAAAAGGCACACTGTGGATATTTGGAGAAGGAAGATAGACAGTAATGGAATGCTTTATCTCCTTTTTTTATAATGCAGTTTAATGAAGAAATTGGATGAAATATATTTAATCTTTTGACACAAACCAGAAAGAATAATCATCCTGAGTCCTGGCCAGGGTCCATCACTGCGTGTTCAGATCGATGCCTACACACAACTGCACATGTGCATATTCATATGGATAAATAAACTCACCTATGAAATACATCGCTGTTTATGTTTTATGCACTAGATTTAGAGGTAGATCAGTTAAGATTCTATTTGAATTTGACATTAGAAATTTCAGAGATGGAACTGATATGATTCTATTTTCAAAGAATCATAGAATTATGAAGTTCAACCCTATCTAGGAAATCCAATTAAACAATTCACAAGATGTGGCTATCTTGTAAAACCTATAACCTCCACCTGTAGACTGTTCCACTGTTGTATAAGCCTTATAGTCAGGAAGTTTTTCCTTATATTTAAACAAAATCTAGATAGTTGCAGCTTAGTTCTAGTCCTAATTTCTGTGAAAATAATTCCTGACCATTTTCCATACATATCCAAATTGTTGAATAATATCAACATTATGGAGCTGAATGTTGATATTATCCAAGATTCAGAAGAAACACAATTATCCTATAGGCCATAAGAGAAAGTATGAACATATTTTATGCATAATGAGATAAAAATAGGAAGGATAGTTAGGATCAATTAGGGGACATTAACCTTGCAAAGGTTTATCTGGATGTTTTAAAGGAACTGATTGCAACAGATTTTTTTACTATTTCCCCAGTAGCTCTAATAAGGATAAGATAGCAAGGATTAGGAAAGGACAGCACAGCACCCTCAAAGTTGTCCACCAAATGTGTAAAAGAACCCATGCAGAAAATATGCTATTGCAATTTAAAAATAAAGATATTCAAAACCTGTAAATTCTTGATAAAAATCAAAGATTTCACCATCTTATGACTTCTTGTTCTTCAAGGCTAGTAGGTTATTGACATAACTCATTGGCAAGGTTAGCCCCTTTTGGGGATCACGTGTTCTGTTATTTATGTTATTGTTATAGCACATTATGATATAAAGAACTAGTTTGTATAATAGCTTAACAAGCCCACCAAAACTGAGTGTCTCTTTCTCTTTCAACCCTCCAAGTAAATCTGCCTAAAAATATTTTAAGGGAAATGTGAGATACGCAAACATCAGAACTGCGTTTCCCAAAGCATTCTGATATGCAGCCATTGAAGAGGTAATAAAACTTATTTAATGCATTACTCATGTGAATATAAAAAAAAATTACACTTCTGAACTTTATCCATTAGCATATGGGAGGAAGGCAAGGAAGACCAATTACTAAACACGCATGAAAGTGCAATCTCCCCACTTTATATTTGCATAAGTATGTAAGGGGTGAGTTTGGGTCATAACATCACAACACATTTCATCATTCGAATGAAACCTCTGGTTGCTGTGGACACTTAGGTCTTTATTCATTTACAAAAGAAAAGCTACAATAGTGGTTGAGTCTCTGGAAAGCCAGAAATTCCATTAAATTTTGAGTCGTTACCACTTGTTATCTATTCTTTGTGAAGGAATTTCATTTGATTGATTTGAATTCAGTTCAAAGACTCAATTCAGTGGATATTTCAATCATATCTCTTTCAGATTGAATATAAATCATGTTAGAAATAAGCTTCAAATTATAATGCTTTATTTATGGAGATGAATAATTATCATAACTGCAGAAAAGTCAGATTGTTCAATGGAATAAAACTCAGTTCTAAAATCCAGCAAACATCAGAAAAGCAATACATTGAAAAGTGATTTTTTTCTAGTTTAGATTTTTTAAATGGTTTTAATGCTGGTTTTCATTGTTATTTTCATTATGTTTAAGATAGCAATTATATCATAATATTCATGTTTGTTATTACTTAGTAATATAATAACTTCTGGTTTTAGTTGCCTTGCTTCCTTCTTTGGTGGAAAGCCATAATTATAAAGCCAAAAGCAATATCAATAATAACAATAATATCATCACTCCCCAAAGAGGCCCAGGCCATGATGTCTTTAAATTGCTTGATATATTTTATGTCATCTGTTAATAATGAGCATCTGGAATCATTTTCCATATTAATTTATTAGTAGAAATGTTTTATGGATTACTTTTAAGGTTATACATATTGTCATATAATTTTCCCCTTTATAGATTAACATCAGAGTCCATGAAGTGGAAGTTATTTTTGTGTCTCTCTCTCTGGGGCTCTTAGCACATGGGAGTCCAAAATATATTAATCTCCATTATTAATTCAGTTGTGCTGATATTGTTTACACAGGCTTAAACTCTGGCCTATTTTAGCCCAATAGACTTCTTTATTTCAACAGTCCTTCTAATGTATAATTCACTTGCAAATTAAGAGCAAGCATTCTAAAATAAATTGTGATGCCTTTGTGATTCACATTTCAATGAATCATAAATTACTTTAGAAAGCAAAGAATATTTCTTTTATATTTATTTGTGAAGTGTTTCTGAATCACCTTTCCACCAGAAAAGGCCTCTGAGGTAACTTACAATTTAAATTCTTATAATGATTTTAAAAACCTCAAAAGCACAAGCAAGTCTCCAAAGCATAAAATAAGACACAATTGCTGATAAAAAAAATAAGCTCAACCTCTCCACATATTTCCCTCTTTTTGAACTAAGTTTGTTGCTTTTAAAATCCTCAATAGCAGTAACATTATTCAAACAGGCTGTCAGATTATTATAATAGATGTCCATGTAACAGAGGAATATAAAGGGGAATACATAAAGGAATATATTGATTACATTGGTACAAGTGAAATTCATTTTTATTTAGAAGCCTATAGTAAAAGAATTCTGTAGAAATAATGCCTATCAATTTCATTTCTATGAAAGTAGTGTAAGTGCAAAATTGGGTGCATGTTTAAACATCAAAGAAACGTACTGGCTCATGCTTCTGAAATATTACGCTTTGGAAAATCACCCATCACCACAAACATCCTAGCAACACACAAAACGTACATAACTGAAGCCATATGGAGATCTGAAATGTGTGTGTGTGTGTGTGTGTGTTTATAAGAGCTACAAAATATCTTAGTCACTGAATTAAATTAATGCTGACAGAATGGACTGCAGTATTTTTTTTTAATATCTTCATTTTAAATGTAGATTTTGACTTTGACTTTATGACTTGTGATGAATACTAATTAACTTACATGCAGGATTAATTTTGCTTAGAGTGCTGGAGAAGTAAAGAAAAGATTAATCCTAGAGAGGAAGACAATGACAACTAGACAAGATAATGAAGAATAAAAATATTTCTATGACAACAAAGTTGAAAATAGTTAAAAGGAATGCCTTTTCTAAGGTTAACATGTGCTGGACTTTGAAAATTAATAAGAGAAAGAAGATAGATACCTGGGTGGATTTGGAGAGTAACTATGGAATGAATGCAAGAAGAACCAGTTAGTTGGTCCTGGATGAAGTAAGAATCAGTTGTCACCTTCAGGTGATGATGATCATGATTTGTGCCTTTAAATCAGTGTTGACTCCTGGTGATTGCCTGGATAAGTCCCTGCAGTTTTCTTGGCAAGATTTCAGTGGTTTGCCATTGCCAGAAGTGGTTTGGCATTGCCTGCTTCCTAGGGCTGAGAGAGTGACTGGCCCAAGGTCACCCAGCTGGCTTTGTGCCTAAGGTGGAACTAGAACTCATGGTCTCCTGGTTTCTAGCCTGTTGCCTTAATCACTACACCAAACTGGCTCGATTATTATTTAGCAAGCTGAAATTCAGATACTTTTGATAGATGATGGGAGCAGATGACTGACTAGGAAAGAGCTATGCTTGGTGAGGATAAGGGAAGCAAAAGACACCAAAGAGAACTGAAAGGGTGGATGGACAGGATCATTGGAAGGAACTTGGAAGAGGTACAGATTATTTCCAGGGACAAGCTGAAATGGTGGGAGTTTGTGCACACAGTTGCCAGAGGCTGGATCCAATTTGTTGGCATCTATTCTTAGAAATTGGTTTCTAGGAATTTACCCCCCCCCTTTTTTTTCTTTCTCATATTAATTTTGCAATCATTAAATGATTTGGCATCCTTGCAAAAAAGATCTTAAACTTCTTCCACCCCTAATGTGTATCCTTTATAATTTTGCTTTTTATTTCTTTGTAGATAAATGAGAAATTCAAATTCAAATTTAAATGAATAAGTAATAAGTGTGTGTGCATGCATTTAGACATTCTTCTCTATAGGATATTTATTATTTTATCTATATATCTGTATAGAGATAAATTTCTATGGAGCAAGATGGTCAAATGAGGAAATGGAATCCAGTGAGATGAAAGCCGAAATTCTCTACTAATAGATTCTCTGCTTTTAATTCAGTGCAAGTCATTTGAAGCCTGCTTTTAACTTGCATGACAGTTGTGGGCATAACCCATACAGAGTAAAGCAGTTTTTAATTGACTTGACTTGACCATGACATTTTAGTTGTTCTAGGGTAGTTTTAACCATATCTAGTCAGAAGTAGTACTTGCTATCATGTATGGGGAACCCACATGTTAAGGTTATTTGATATAGGCTTGGTGTGTGCTATGAAGCCAAAACAATACATCCCCTACAAAATTGCTGACATGATACTTTTAACTCCAATTTACAACTAATTGAGGTCAGGCTTAGAATGACAGGAAGGAGAGCAAACTTATTCAACTGGAATTCAGTTGGGAGTCAAAGACTTAAATATTTCAAACTCAAGCAGTTAACATGTACGCTTCAAGAGGCAGAGTTGTATAATTTAGAACTAAGTTTCTACTGAAAGGGAAATCTCTATTTGGATAGAGGAAGAAATAGAAGAGAAAATACCCTTCCTGAATCAGCAGGACAGCAGCACAGAAAAGGGATGATAGAAACTCATCAGGCTGAAGATAGGGCTCAGCAGAAACTTTCATAGCCAGACCCAGACACAATGCTTGGGTCAGGGGTGCAGGGAGACTTTAGCAAGATGTTCTAGGTACAGTAAACAATAACAGAGAGGAACAGCAAGAAAGTGAGCCCTTTATGGGGCAATGGATAGTATTATCTTGCATCAAACTTTTTAGTAGCTCCTGGATTTCTCAGGAGATGCTGAGCATTTCTTGATCACATGCTTGGAATTTCCTTTTACTTGAAAATTTATGAAGATAATTTTATAATAGAGCCACGGTCTCAGTTTATTTATCAACAAAGGCCATATCTTTTTGGCTATGGCCTGACATATAATAGATCCTTCTTGGTAGAATTCTCCTTGGTGGAATAGCTTTCATGTTATTTTTGGCTTTTGATTAGTCATCCATCACCTTAGGATAGGTTCTGAGTTTTTTTATATTAATCTGTCTGATTATTACTGAAGCCTGAACTCAGTTCTCCTTATTTTCAGTACGCTCAAGCCTCGGTGTATCCATTCTAAGGCTATAGTCTCCTATGATCCAATTTCCAAATTCTCACATTCATGTGAGAGACTGCTTCATTAGAGGCTTCATCAAACTAATTTTGTTGTTCAGTCGTTAAGTCATGTCCGACTCTTCGTGACCCCATGATCCATATCGCGCCAGGCCTTCCTGTCCTTCACTGCCTCCCTGAGTTTGCTCAGTTTCATGCTCATTGCTTCAGTGATGCTATCTAACCATCTCATCCTCTGCCGTCCCCTTCTCCTTTTGCCTTCAATCTTTCCCAGCATCAGGGTCTTTTCCAAAGAGTCCTCTCTTCGCATTAGGTGACCAAAGTATCTGAGCTTGAGCTTCATTAAACTAATACATTAAAGTATATTTGCCTGCCAATCCCAGAATTCCCAGCCAGCTTGGCCTTCTATATAGGTCGTTAGATGGTTCTGAAAATTGCAGACTTAATTCCCCTCGAAGGTACCAAGTTAAGGAAAGCTAGCCTAATTTGGAAGGCTATTATTTACCATAATTATTACTGTAATAATTGTTTCTTAAAACAAACTATTAGCACTGTGCATGCACCTCCCAAATCCATTGAGAGCATGAGCTAGTCATTAAAATGTGCATGTCATTTTTTAGACTTTTGCAAAGACTTGAAAAAAGTTGCCACTACTTTAAGAGTTGCATTCAGGAAGCATTGCTTTAATTGCATGATCCATTAAAGCAAGAACATCCTTTTTTAAGCTCATGGGGAAGATGTAAAAAAGAAAAAAGTGGACTATACTGAATAGCAGAGAAGTGCTATGGTGATGTAAGTTCCAAAACACTTCTGAATGACTTTTTAAGGTTATCAGCTGTACTAAGTATATATGCAATGAAACTTTGGTGGCAAGAATGCTAGAAGAGTCCACATCTTCTGTCCATCTAGAAAACAACAGTTGAGAGCATCATTATCCCTGCTGCTGTGATCCTAGATGAAGTCATCTTTAGGAATTAATTGACTAAAAAGATTCATAATAGAATAAGTGACACTATTAGACCTGCAAACTACACGCTGAATGAACTATCTGCATATGTTGGATTTTACTTCATTGGAAAGCTCCAGGACATTTCTATACCACCAGTATGGCACAAGTGATGTTCAGTGTGTAATTCATGCAATTCACGTCATTTGCATGATAACATCATGACACACACAATGCTATCCATGTGCATGTATCATCCTTGGGAAACATCTTAAACTAAATGTGTCTTTTTTCAGAGACCATATGCCAATAGTGGGAGACAGCAATACCAGCCCACAAAAAGCCATGGCTGTATTAAAGGGTTTCTGATATGTGTTGCACACCCACTCACAATGTTGTGAATTCCAAAACTTCAGAGTTACAAAACTTAAGAGTAAAAAAAAAAAAAAATGGGTGCAAAAAATACTAAAATGATTAATCAGAAGCATTTTATCTGAATGAAAGATTAATTTTCTCCAGTTTCTTAAATACCAAGAGCTTGGATGTCCAGGATTAAACTATTTATTTATATGCTCCAAAAGGAACACACCTCCCTGCTATGTCATTTCCCAACTTATAAGAATGAAGAAAAAAAAGTAAGATCTCCTCACATTGCATGTAACAGACCCTGTATATTGCTGAAAACTGCCAAAGGCGTACT
The DNA here is from genome assembly GCF_059951505.1 of Python bivittatus. Lineage (NCBI taxonomy): Eukaryota > Metazoa > Chordata > Lepidosauria > Squamata > Pythonidae > Python > Python bivittatus. The sequence goes on along the minus strand of NW_028277058.1, from coordinate 2,449,284 downwards.
CATCTGAGAACTCATACCTGTATGAGTATGCTTCCTGAGAAATTGGATGCATCAGATAAGTGACCAGAAATACAGCTAAAAAGGAGAAATTCTCTGCAACTCAAAAACTCATTTTTCACAAGCATTAATAGAGGTATATGCAATGCTGAGCCTTCAGCTTCCCTTATTTCCTTTGGAAGGACCCTAAGGGGGATAGAGTTATTACATTCTAAGTGAAAGTGCAGTGCTGGATCTGTATTGTTCTAAATAATGGTTTCTCTCCTATTCCCACTTTCTTCTTTTTCTTTTTTTTTAAAGAAATCTGTGTTTCTTGTATTAAGGCAAAAAATCTGTGTTTCTTGTAGTAAGGCTTTTGCTGTTGATATCACAGTTTAAGAAATATATAAAATAATAAAAATCAGTTAAAGTGACACCACTGGTGATGCAGTAAAGAGGCAGATTAACCAGCAAATCATGTACTGTGCAAGTCTTATATGCTAGGTGTTAGGCAATTAGAGAAACAATTGACCAGTGTAACAACAATCAGAACAACTCTAGAGCTTTGACTTGGATATTATTGCTATGGAGCTACATCCAGTTACTCTTCTTCAGCAGAGCCACACAATTAACTAAACAACTAAAATTTAAGTGTGCTTTGATTTAATGTATAATATATAACTTTATGCAGAATATTGATCTCAAGTTACACAAACTAACATTGTCCATTCAAGAAGAAGAGGAAAATCATTCCAGTTTGATTTTTATGGAGAATTAACTTTTGCATTAATTGCATCTTCTGCTTTAATGTTTAACATGTTGGCATCATGCTGTCTCTGAACTCTTGGTTTCTTTCTCTTTTTTAAATATTCTTCTTGCAGATTATCTGAACATTCAAAGGTGTGAATTACTTTCTCAAAACATAATTGTCAACAGGTCTCTCCTCTTTGTGACAAGCAGTTTTATTAAAATTAATTGGATAGTAGCAATGGGATGTTTTTGAAAACATAAGTACAAAAATTAGTCCTTTTTTTGCATGTTTTATTCTGAAAATAAATTATTTTAAGTAGAGTCAAGGTGAAGGAAAGAAATGCTTTGCTTAGCCAACTGAGAAAAACATTACAATTAGCAAGGGCTTCTCAGAAAAACAGGCTGTCAGCTGCCTGTATCTGAGTTTCACCCATTCTCACTGTCTGTTTTATGTTCTTGTTAAAGATTAATGCACAATTCTGATATCAGAAAGGAAGTTCTTAGATCTTGAAGTCTGAGTAAAGTTTCACGGTCTTGGTGAGCACTTATTATGAGGACTCATTACTTGAGTGAGATGATTTGACTCTAGCAAAGACATACTGTCTAGTTCTTTTAATAACAGATGTAAGCAGAATATTTTTCTTCTTAATTGCTCTTAATTGTCTCCCTAAAAGCCCAAACATATCAAGTATGGAACTTGGGTCATGTGGCATTTCTTTAAGTTTATATACTTAGCATAACAATGGAATACAGCCAAATAAATATTCAGGCTGATTTATACTAATTCACTTGCAAATAATATACTAGAAAGGAGTATGCAATTTAACAAAAGCGTTTAAATATATATGAGTTGCTTAAAAACAGAAGGGAAGAATGTCTAGCCCTACAGATGTTGCAACCCCAGGCCACATGGCAATCATGAGGGATACTGGAAGTTACAAAAGGTGTCCGTTTGTTCGTAACATCACCAAAAGTTATGTTTTCAATGAACATCAATGTATATAGGTGATAATCTTCCATCTTTCTATAAAGAACTATATAAGAACTCTGGAGAGCAGCTTTAGACAGTTTCACTTGGTATGAATTTCTCATAAGCCTTGGGCAGACAATTATCTCCACATTTGAGACTGCAAATATTGAGAATGAAGGTGTGCTTGAAAACTCTAAAAAACGTGGTGCCCACAGGTCTTCCAAAGGTTGATAACAGATTTAGCTAAATAATCTTATAAGGTTCACCATGATCAGGGTTCCTAACAACTGGAAACTTTTTAAGCCCATTCAGTGGAATGTGTTTGGAAGCCCTCTGTGTCTGTTCAAGCACAGAGCATAACTATCTACCAAAGAACCAAGGGGACTGGAGGTCTTTTCCATTTTTAATTGCTGTATGTACAATTTTTGTGAGTATTCTCAGATATACAAATTGCTGCATTGTTGTAACATTTTCATCTCAAAAGTAAAATATATTTTAAAAAAAGCATATGGGTTTGTAAGAATGAAACACTTTAATGGAAACAATGTGAATCATAGCAGAATAGGCACTTCTGAAGCCACAATATCAATTTTCACTTAGGTCCTTTTAAGTGTGCCCCCACCCCATGGTTCAGTATTTGAAATGATCAGATTGATGGGTCAATATCCTACATTCTAGAAAGTAACACTGACCAATTAAAATATAATATCTGGAACTGATTTGGTATTTTGGATGTAGTGAGACGAAAGTGTGAGATAGCTAAAATGAAAATTTTCTCTCCAGGAGTGATCCCACTCTATTCCTTAAAGAGCTGAACTGTGCAGGAAGTCAGTTCTGTACAACATCTTGAACTTTTTGCAATACTTCATTTCGGTCTCAGGAGCTCCCCATGTTCCTCTGCTGATGTGCTAGCAGCACAGCAGCCAGAGGAGAGATGCAATCTTTGTTTTCTCTGTAGTCTTCTCATACTGTAGCTGCTGGAGGTCCATCAGAGAATCTTCTGCTGTTCTGCCTTATAATAAGAAAGGATGAGATTGGGAACATGGAAGGTCAAAATGGCTGGATCTGCAGCCATTTGGAGCTCAGATTTTAATGTCAGTTTTGAGGTGACTTTAGTACATGTCTCTTGAGTGAACTTTGCTAATATTTCCAATGCTGTAAATGAAAAAGGTAAAGTATGTCGTATATTCTAGTCAAGTATTTTCTGAACTTTGATATAAACTTTGCTTATATCAAAAAGTATCATGGTGGATTTACAATTGGTCATACTTTTCAGCACTCTAAACATAATCATCTTTGTATACTGATTTTCTATAGAATTATTATATGATATTTCAAGACTTCAGTAAGTTGTATCTAAACATTTTTTCCTAATAACAATAAAATTAGCTGCTTAACATATTCTTCTAGCCTGGGAAATAATGTGCATATATCTATGCCTATCATAAATGAGAATGTATTGGAATTTCTACTTTCTTAGGTGTTTATTCTTACCTACTGTATAGTATTGTCTAGCTCTCCCCAAAGTAGAATAACTAAAGTTGGATAGCAGCATTCCAAATGATTCTGTGGGGTTTTGTAAACAATCATTACATGGGAATTGTGTCAAGCAAAAACACATGACACAATAGTTGAAATGATTGGCTTTGCTTTACGTTTTAGAACCCAAATCACTAAATACTTCTCTGTACAGTAAAACCTTGGTTTGCGAGCATAATTCGTTCTGGAAACATGCTTGTAATCCAAAGCACTTGTGTATCAACGTGAATTTCCCCATAAGAAATAATGGAAACTCGGATGATTTGTTCCACAACCCAAAAATATTCATATTAAAATGATTACAATACTGTAATATAATACAAAATAATAAAGAAAATACAAAATATAAAGAAAAATAAAACAAATTAACCTGTACTACCTTTGAAAACCTTTGTGGCTGGTGTGAGGGAGACAAGAGAGAGGAGGGTTATTGTGTAGGATGACTTTCACTATCGCTAGCATGGGAGATGATCACCCACAATCCCGCAGCAAGAGAGAGAAGAACCATTGGCTCAGTTGTGATCATGTGACGTTCAGCATCATGTACTACTCGTATTGCAAGACATCGCTCGTTTATCAAGTTAAAATTGATTAGAAATGTTTCCTTGCCTTGTGGAACACTTGCAGAACAAGTTACTCGCAATCCAAGGTTTTACTGTAGTTTTCTTTTGGTTTTGAACTAGCTGTTACAATCAAGGGGAACAGCTGTGTTCTTACCTTTCTTCCTTTTCCGTCTTTTTATTATTTCCATGAAATATTGTTTCTTGAATATTAGAAAGAAATGACCTAAAGGAGTTTGAGACTCTGGCTAACTCTCTGCCAGCAGGATAAGCCTCCAAAACCAAAAGAGAACATTTGAAATGGACAAAGAAGAGAGGAAAAAAAAAATATATATATATATATATATATATATATATATATATATATATATATTGAATTGAAAATACTGAATTCCAAAATGCCAACAGTTCCATACTAGGCTTTCCCCTTCATCCTTAGTCATGTGATTAAATCCAGACACCATGTTCTCCGAGCTTTTCCCAACTTTATTTCTAAAAAAAAAAAATTAAGTCAGAAATGGACTGCTTGCTGTCCGTTTGGAACTGTCAAAACCACTGACCTGTGTGGCTGATTGTACTTCCTCAAAGCCAAAATCTACATTCTAAGTCTTGTGCAAATACTAAAATCCTTGATCTGCTTTGCTCAGCTCTAGGAAAAGAATTACTCATTCTCATTGCTGTTTATAACACAGAAAATGAAGGTATGTAAAACTGAGCATGGGGAAGAACCAATAATTTTGAAAAGCTATTATCTCTCTCTCTTTCTCTCTCAATCTCTCTCTCCTATGATGTGATGAGACTAATAGAAGCATCACAGTCTATTTTCCTTTTTTAAAAAAAGTAGAGAAAATTAGATATTTTAAGTTAGGTCTATCACGCAAACATCATTCTTCTCCTCAATACTTTTTAATGTATGCTGATTGTCAAACGTCCTATTATCTTGAACTGAATTTTTTTTCCTGTCTTTCATTTTTATAAGACACATATAAGATATGCCAAAGTTTTGTTTTGCTTTGAGCCTAATTAAATGTGCACAGTACAGTCTACAAAATTCTCTTCTGAGAAGTAGTGAATAAAATATTGACAGGACATGAGGTGCAACCTGTCAATTCATATTTGCACATTGCTTAGCATTGATTGCAAAGTCAATGTTTAACATTGCAAATAGACTACATATTCAGTTTTCCTAGGAGAACAGGCATATATGCAAGTAATTTTTCCATCAAGTTTGTAAGTAGTTTCCTAGTTCCTGGTGGAAAACTTTAGTGCCTTTAAACTACTATTTTAACACTATTAGTCTCTTTTTTTTTTCCCTATAATGGAACTACTTATGTTACACCAATACTCCTTAGATAAAGAGTTCCTAGGAGTAAATGGTTGCTTACAGGATACACCTCTGATTCAAGAGGTTTGGGGAGAATTTTTCTGGTTTTATCCTATGTCACTATGTCCCTTTAAACTCTGTTAAAGAAGTTGAAAGAATTTTGGGTCAGTATAGGGGTTGGTATGTGTGGCGGTATAAGGAAGGGGCAACAAGGATGGCTGTCTGTGCTTCAGAAACCAAGAAGGTGCTTTGGAACATATAAAACATTACACTTTTTTTTTTTTTTTAATGCCTTTGAGTTGGTGTTGACTCCTGGTGGCTGCCTGGACAAGTCCCTGCAATTTTCTTGGCAAGATTTTAGAAGTGGTTTGCCATTGCCTTCTTCTTCCTAGGGATGAAAGAGAGGGACTGTCCCAAGGTCACTGTGATGGAATGTATCTCGGAAGGGGGAAGTGTGTGATGGAATGTAGTAGAAATCCAGGGTCTCAGGAAGGAGGGAGCAAATTCCAGAGGGGAGACAAGAGGCAACATAGTCCAGAGCAGGTGTGTGGGAAGAAGAAGAGGCTTAAGATAGACACTCCCTAGATTCCCCAGAGTATATTTATTAGGTTAGCATAATACAGATTTAGTCTGGCTAGATTCTGTCTATATGGTGTAAGCAATAAAGAACTGAACTTGGCTGGATTGTTTCCTTCTTGTTCTAGGGGTGGGCCTGACAGTCACCCAGATGGCTTCGTGCCTAAGCTGGGACTACAATTCACAGTCTCTTGGTTTGTAGCCTGGTGCCTTAATCACTACCCCATACTTGCTGTAACACCTATCTAAAACACCATAAAGCAACATTGCACAAGCCCAACAAAGGCACAACTGCTTTAAAGTGTTGCAGGGAAGTGCTATGTTCACATTCCTACATGCTCCACTGCACTTTTCAGAGATAAAATTCAAAACACTGCAAAGCCCTAGTAATTAGGGGAATTATTCCCTAACTTCCTGCAATAGGAAGTTCTATTGGATTGAATAAATGAACAGTTTAGGATTTTTCTCAGGGTATTTGGTTCTTTTGAAGAAAACACATATTGTGGTAAGTATTATAAATTTGGGGAATGCTGGTTATTCTCCATATCTCTGTATTTTTTTATACTGTTTAATTTTTATTTAAATGGTGCATCAACAAAATATTAAAAATAAAAACAATTATATGGCATTTTCTCCAGAGTCTTGTATAATTTTAAGATTTATCAGTAAATAACATTTTCCATAATATATGGATGATACAGCACAAAGCATGTTTGCTAAGCACATACTCCCCCAGTTGCAATGTCATCTGTCAGGTGTTTATTGAACCTCTCATTTGTGTTGTCAGTTGTCACTGGTCTCTCTCTCATGCTTGGGGACTATATAAGATACAGGGGTCAGCAGCAGTGGAATAATGTCATTCATATAAGCAAATATCCTTTTGCAAATCATCATTATTGATCAATGATAGATAAAAGAAACTTACCACCTATCATATATTTGATCATTAGCAGGGAATTAACAAATTGGACTGATATGTATCACTTGATGTTGTAGTATCCTAGTATTTTACTCTCCACGGAGCAGTGAAAAATAAAGCTCTTCTAGAGACATTTGGGGTGCAGCTGGGGCTTTAGAATATGTACTAGTGAAGTAAGAATTTAAATGTGCATTACTGTAGACATGTCAGCAGTCACTGAAGGCTGGCCTCTGACATCACTATTCTATGAAGGAATGAGGAGTGGTGGAGTTGGTGGAGTTGCTGTCGGCATTTGGGAAAAGCAGCTGCAGCCAGGCAGAGATGCTTCTCACTCCCATTTCCCCAAGGATAGGCTCAGCTCCTCCCTCCTCCCAAAGGGCAGTAGAAGTTTGCAGCCCTAGAAATTCGAGAGGAGATGGGCTCATTCATTCATTCATTCATTCATTCATTCATTCATTCATTCATTCCCTCACAAGCATCTACACCAGTGTTCCAGGTATCTGGCTAATCATGCCACACTGTGGCATTTTTAGGAACATGCTGACATCCAGAGGCAGCCTGACCCCACCCAGGCTCTTAACCTACAAAAGTGTGGGTGTGTAGGAGAGAAAAAGAAGATGACAAGTAGCAGATGAGGAAGCAGAAAGTGACATCTGGAATGTACAACTATTACAGGCAAGCAAGAGGGCTATCAGTCAACTGTCAGGACCACAAGTTACTGTAAGCAGCCCATTGTGGTGTGATTCCTGCCTGGAGCTGGGATTACAGCTTGGCCTGGAGCTTGGTAGCAACGAGAAGAGGAGCAACCATGATGAGGCAGCACCTAATCCCAACAAGCACAAGAACTTTTGGAGGGAGGCTGTAATAGTATGTAGAAATGACCATGGGAGACAGAGCAAAGAGACACAACCAAGGGAATGGTCAAATAAAAAGCAACTGAACCTGCAGCTGGAAAGTAGGTGGGGCAAGAGGCTCAGAAGAGACCCTCCCTAGTTTCTTGGGCTGTAAAGGAGACAGGGGGAGAGATGTATTTTCAGACTTGCAAGTTTCTGTTAATGCAGCTTTACAATAAAGTAGAATTAACTCATCTGGTCATGTTTCCTGTCTGTTTACCTTGCAAGGTTGATATTAATCTTGCAAGTCTGGAAGTATATGTTTACCCCCATCCCCTTTACAGCCCAAGAAACTAGGGAGGGTCTCTTCTGAATCTCTTAACCCACCCACAGTCCTGCTGTGGGCTCAGCTGCCTTTTATCTGACCACTGCCTTGGTTGCATCTCTTTGCTCTGTCTCCCAAGGTCATTCCCACATACCATTACAGAGGCAAAGATGGTATGCCACTTTACAAACTTGCTTTTATTTGTTATAAGGACTAGCCATCAAAGACTTACTTACATGGCTACATCATCTCGCAAAGCATAGAAGAGTGGAGCTAGCCCAGGGCAACAGCCTATTTGGAAAGGTGTGTGCTACAATAAAGCATTTTGTACAGTTATCTTCTATGCTGTGGGGTGTCCAGTCTTTGGAAAACAAAGAACCCTGACATATCCTCTCATTCTTTTACCATAGTGAGTCTCATTGATCTAGCTGAGGACACTTCAGTGAGGTTATAAATATTGATCTTTGTGAGTGAGTAATTCATGGAGAAAGATTGTTAGCAAAAACTTTCTTAGATGGAAATTGAAGAGAAAACTCAGTGCTTGTATCCAACCTTTTATCTAGGCTGGAACCAGGCACAGAATTGTTTCCTATAAAGGTAGACAATATAGACTATATAGACTGGCAGAAATGATAAAGTAATTTGTTTAGAGTGGGAGAGAAATGCAAAGCATTGCTGCCAGTACCTGTGGGCTTTGGAATTATGTCTTATTCTGCACTTAAATTTTACACTTATCTCCCTGATGTTCTACCCCACACAATGCTTGGTCCTTCCAAAAATGCTGAATCCTTTCTTGATTTTTTAAGACCACTGATGTTTGTTTGTTAGTTCCACTGGGATTTTTCTCTCCCAAAATACTTTATTCTACTATTGCAGACCTTGGGTTTTTCTTTAGCATGCTTATTTTTGCTAGTCAGCATTTGAGTTAGCTATTTGAATATGGGAAAATCTTTCTTTAGGTTCCTCTTCAGGGTCCCAACACTGTTAAATTCCAGATAAACAGGGCTATCTGGTGCCTATGGTCTTTTTACAGTTATGGCCCTTATAATACCATGGATTTTTTTCTTTTTTGGAAGGATCTGCTTTATTGCTATCACAGTGGGCATCATTTTTTCAGTTTCTAAGATTCTCTGTCCAGAGGAGTGACGAGTGTCAGTACAGTCGTTTGCTTTCAGATACCTCTGCTTCTCTCTCTCTCTCTCTCATCTTTTACACCTGGGCATTCTGTCACTGAAGCAGCAGATTATGGGGAAGGTACAGATGTCTCTTGTCAGTGGTTTGAACTGATCTTTTGCAGAGAGCTTTTGAAATTAGACCAAGGGACTAATTTGCTCTGGTACAACTTCTTGCTCACTCTTGCTCCCTATTTCAACTAGATTCTGTAACTATTTCTTTGAGTTTCTATGTTATGGAGGAATTTTTTAAAAAATGTGCTGGAATTTTTTATTCATTCATTCATTGTAACACATAACCTTCTAGGACTTTTAACAAAGAAATGCACACAGTATAAAGTAGTCTACTTAAATATAAATAATCTATCAACAAATAAATAAAAATACCACAACCAAACCCAAACTCAACAGCGACACAAAGGATCCATACAGCAGCCAATCCATAAAAGCTCTTCAGAAGAGTTCCATCTTCAGTATCATTTTAAATGAATAAAAAGGGCCAGCCTGAACCTAACCAGGAAGTTGTTCCAAAGAGCTTGCACTGCCACAACCATCTGAGCAATTTCATATTTTATCAATAGCTATTTTATCTGGCAGTTCATTTTACCTGGTTAAATTTGTGTTTAAAGCTTTGGAGTTGTTGGGGAGAAGTCTAGCAAACAGTCTATAAGCTAAACACAATTACAAACATACCCCATGCAACCATAGTAGCTTTACCTAAGCTTCTGGTAGATATTTATTATGTTTATTCCAACAAGAAGTATTTAAATTGGGAATAGCAGTGCATGTGTTTGTGATGTGTGTGTATATCTCTGGAAAAGCTAATTTCTTGAGTGAATGATCACTTTTTCAAAACTTTTAATAGCTATCTGATATGTTTAGCACTGCACAAGAACTAGGATAAATAACATTTGCTTTTAGATCTCATTTATTAACTTTTTTCCAGAACAGACCACCTGGATATGAGAATATAACCCACAGTCAGGAAAAAAAAAAAAAAAGATTCCTAGTAAATGAAATTCATTTGAATCATAGGGCAATGCTGTGTATTCAGTAAATGCTTCAAAATTAAACTGATAAATGTAACATTTTATATCATCTCATATTCCAGAGATTTAATTAAAAGTTAAATGTGAGCTTCACAGCACAAGTCGAAGTGAAAGAGTGGCCACAAAATTTGACTTTGCAAGAGAAACGGATGTGTGCTCTGCAGACGTAGATTGGTTCTATGAATCTGATTGTGACAGAAATGGAAGTCATATGAATTAATGGTTACAGACCCTTTCCTACTTCTCAGAACTACCATATCTTTCAGTGTCAGCTCTATTCCTCTCTTCTTAATCCAGCAGCTGAAAATAGATGCATATAAAATGAAAAAAATACACTTCAATTGACTATAGATTTTCTTAATATCCTACAGTCCTTGAATAATAGGCTTGTCCTGGTACTCTTTCCTCAGATGATCATGTAAGGGGAAAAAAGCATGTAATAAATCCTACCAAAGTGCTTTCTGAATATATATTTAGAAAGGCATCATGTTTAAAGGCTCTGATAGGGGAAGGGAGAAGTGCTGACTCATTTCAGGTTTTATCCTCTAATATTCAGAAGCATACACCGAATGTTGAACCAGCTGAGACCTAAATCACATTCATGAAGTTATTATTCATTAGATCCTATTAAAAAGAAAAAGAAACAGGCTATACCAGAACTATATAGTGCAGAATACTGGACTTCAGTTATGGAGTTTCGGGCTCACATGAAGCTCTTGAGCCAGTCATATTCTCCTGTCTACAACCCAAGATTGTTTAGGACGATTGTTTTTTTATAAATCAAATAAGCAATAAAAGAGTAAGGCAGAAAGCAAACTCTCCCTTTTCTGCCACTCTGACAAGTGTTCTATCATTTTATATATTGTATTTTATGTACTTATTAATATTAAATAATTCATATCCTGCCTTTTCTCCAGCAGGTCAAGACAGCTAACATGGGGGTCTCCCTTATTTTCACAACCATTATCCTGTCAAACCTCTAATGTCAGAGTATAACCTAGAAAGGAACATTGACAAAGAGCCCCATTAGCTAAGTTTATTGTCAAGAAAGTAAGGTTTTAATATACAGAAACTTGGAAACTAAATAAGCCAAAATTCTACCACTCAGTCATTAGATCATTTGGTAAGTTGGGGTCTCTGGGAGTCTTTTTCCTGAAGGGCTAAGATACTGTACTCTCATTTGAGGTACTCCCATTTCTTTCCCAGACTCAGAGGCAGCTCCAGAAAGGTTTCTTATATACCCCGTGAAGTAGATTGCATTGGGAGAATGGGACTGGCCAGTCACCCAGTGAATTTCCATGGTTGAGAGTAGACTTGAACGTGTGTCTCCCCACTCCTAGTCCTACGTTTAACCTTATCCACTACGGTGTTCTGATGTTCCTATGCAAAAATGCTGTATAAAGGAGAGTTGTATTAGTTAGTTCTTCATTATGGCCACCATTGTGGCCCAGAGCTCAGACTCTGACTCTGAAGAAGCTGCTCCAGCTGAACTAGTGGAATGTCAGCCTCAGGAAACACCAAAGCAGGAGTCACGTGAGGCTGATCAAACACAGGCACCACTGGAACAGCTGGAGCAGTCAGATGATGAGGCACAGCTTCCAAGCCCTCCGACTCAGTGAACAGAGCAGAGACACTCAATGAGGCTCTTTGCCAAGCAAGGGAGGAACTCTCTTAACTAAAGGCAGGTGGCTGTAGCCTGATTTAAGAGGCAGCCCTAACCTATGTTTTTCCATTGGAAATAATTATCTGACTTCCTGCCCTGACATTCCTGTGAATCCTGCTTGTGAAACTCTGACCTTGGACTGGCTGACAAGCCTGATTTGGCTCTCTGAACTTTGGACTGGACTTTGACTACTTTTCTGCATGCTCCTGTTGAAAGTGACACCACCCAGGCAAGCTTTCCTTCCAACAGACTTGGTTGATTTAAATTTCTTCCCTTTTCTGCTGTTATCTGCTCAGCCTTGAGTAAATTGCTTTCCTCACTTAGCAATGGTGTGTGTGTGAGTTTGAGACCTGAAATAGGACAGCCCATGACCAGAATTCTGCAAGTTAACAAAGTAGTTATACAGTTTCTGTTTCAAGGAAAATAAAAGACAAACATAAAATGTAAGTTGATCATTGGGGCAACAAGGACGTGTCAAGGTTTACAGCTGGCATATCAAAAATGTGCCACATTCAAGGAAAGAGAATTGTACTGGTCTGGCAGGAGTAGTGATACATAAAACAAATCAGAATTATCACCAAATAGGGATTTATGATACAGGCTCTTACACCTCATAGAACATGCCTGTAGATCCATTCCAGTGGTTTATATTCTACAAGGCCACAACCTTAGCTCATACAAAACTTTTTCTAAATTTGCCCTAGAAAACAGTGTTAGGAGGGCATCAAAACAACCAGTGTGTCTGACATCAAAATGTCTTTCTGAATAGTCAGCCCCCTTTTTTTCAGGCTAAGATTTTTAAATCAAATAACGGTTCCTAAAGGAACTGCTGTGATTGTCATAATGGGACTAACCACCACCTAACTTTGAACACTAGTATGATAGTAGAGACTTATGGCAGGCCTCCTCATATTCACTTCCTTAGAGAAGTCAATTCTAATTTGTCAGTTCATTTGGACTGACTTCAAACACTGTCTCATTTTTTATTAATGGAAAATGGCTTTGGGCTACCATATTGATACAGAATCCTCCCACACTGTCTTACATGGTAAAGCAATATAGACAATAAATATTACCATTTACAAATCCAGTAATAAATCTAAAACATGTGAAAAGACCTACTCTTCATATCTACACTCCTGACTGTCCTGTAGGATGAAAATGAGAAAAGCTTCCATGCAGATTTAAAATTATGGGGAGGCTGTTTTGGGTAAAGATAGACCTTTAAGAAACTTGACCCAAATGGTTTAAAGCTTAAAACCAGTGCTTTGATCTCAGAAACCTGCTGATAAATCACACGCACACACTCCCTAGACTACTTTAGGACTCAGCCGTGTATGGATGCCTGCATTCTGCGCTAGCTGATGTTTCCAAATCATCTTAAAGGGAGTCCCATAATCCAATAATCCAGCTGGGCATTACTAGACTATATCACTAAAAAAATAGTTAACAAAGGTACCAGTTAACTGCAGGTCAGATAAGTCTGTGGCTGGTATTCCAGACTAAGATATCAAAAAAAACAAAAAACAATCCATCCCCATTATTCCCATTTGAGCTGTCTCGGATTGCAATGAGTCTGCATAGCACTTTAGAGGAACAGAGACCCATTTAACACCAGTTATAAGTCTCCAGAGTGATTAATTTTCTTATAGGCAGCATTTATGACTTGTGTGGATTACATTTCAGCTTCCAAACATCGGTTTAAAAGTTCCACTGCCTTTCTGAGATCCATGCATGGTAGTGAGAGATAATGCTCCATTTTATTTTTTGTTTGGAAATAGTTCTTTCATATTTCATACTGCAGAGTAAGTTGGCAGCATCTTTTTGAAAACAAAACCTACCACTCTTAATATTTCAGTGCCTGTTGCTCAGAATCTATTTTCCATCTCATGTGGTGGAGCTTATGGATTCTGGTGATGGAAAACCAAATCAAACCCAGAATATTTCCCACGATCATCACTTCATTCTATAGAGGTCACCAGAGTAAATAGAATAGCTTCTTACTGTCTAATTTTTTATTGCAAATATTTATACCTTTCCAATCTGTGATCTCAAACAGCAATCTGGGATGGGCAGAGCAGAACAGTTCCAACCTATTTTATTAAGGCAGAACTCAAGTTCATTTTTGAACATTTGCTTTTAAAATCAACATCCATTTAGCAGTCACTACTTTCTCTAATAAACAAAACCTGTTGAGCAATAAAACATTTGTATGAAATGTACAGTGTATGATTCTGAACTCAACTTTCTCTTATAGATTTTTTTAAATGCATTTGCCCGATATCCTTTTTTAACTAAATTTCTCTGAAGTATACTTTAAAAAAAGTTCTAATCTAGTATTTAATAAATTATGGGTTTTTAAAAAAAAAAAAAAAAACTAAGAATCTATAAACTTCTTCAATCAAGGCTATTTTAAGTAGTGTGAAAAAGCAACAGCCACAGCCAATGCAATAGCGACATAGTAATAATGTATTTTTTCCAATATTAGTCAGTCTAACTATATCTCATACATAGTTTTTAAAGCCACAAATACTTATCTAAAAGCTTCTCATATGTGTGTGTGTGTATGTGTGTGTGTGTGTGTGTGTATATATATTTCACGTATACACAAACACACATTCAATCTTTTCTGGACTCATGGGTCACAAACTAATTGAAATTGTGCAGAATTTTAGCTGGAGGAAGATGGAGACTTAAGGAGACTTAAGTGCTGCATCTGCGCTTGCAAATTGCCTCCTGTTAAAATCAGTAATGGATTTCTTGTTCATCCTTGATGACAAAGTAGGTTTGTGTGTATTGTCATACTCACATTTGATTTTTAACTGAATGGAATGAAAATAAAACAAAAACGGACACTTTAGAATCATGAAGTGATACAACTTAATGGAATAAAATGGAAGCATCATAAAACAACAAAAGATTAATAGCCAAGATAGGATTTATATTAAATTAAATAAATAATGGTTCTGAGACAGACTAATGGGACATGTAGAAAATAATGGGAAGGTCATGGGCTTTGCAAAGACTTCTTGCAATGCCACTGCTGACTTCTACGTTATCACACCAATGGCTGGCGCAGAATATGCCCTGAGGATTTTTATTCTGAAGACATTCATGGCTCATTATTATGTGATGACATTGATACTGTTTAGAATGCCATCTTAAATCATTCTTACTTTTTTTTTAAGTATAGATACAGGTTAATCATCATTAATATGAATATTAAATGTGTTTCCTTATTGGTCTCAATTATTCATGCAATAAAAACTATAACTTGTTCCAAGTTGGATGTGCATGTGCAGCAGAAGACAAAGACAGTAGTACATAGTATGTCGAATGTGTTAATCCCCATCTCATTTATTTTTTCCTCTTTCCCTTTTCATTCATATATTCATTTATGAATAATACACTCAGGAACATTTAAAAGGTACTGTGCATTTGTTCTTCACAAACGAAAATGCCATCTTTTCCAGCAGTGTTAATAGAAATTACAGTTTAGGGATTTCCATTGGAACAATGACCCATGTTCTAAATATAACAAATATAAACTGATTTTGGTTAGGTTTTATGAGTACCGTATTTATCAGCATATAACACGCACAGGCGTATAACACGCATCTTAATTTTAAGAAGGAAGTTTGAGTAAAAAAATTTTTTAATTTAAAATAAATGACTTGGAAGCAAAATAAAGGGAGTTCTGAACTTTTTGTTTAATAATATTTATACTACTTATAAGGTAAATACGTAATATGAAAGAAAAAGCACCTCTTTGAACCAAGAAAACCGGTGTTCCCCATCGCTCACGCTAGCGCCTGAGCTCCGCAGAGCAGGGGGTGAGTGGGGGGTGGGCAAGCAAAAACTGCCGCTCCCCATTGCTTGTGCCTGAGCTCCGTGGAGCAGGAGGTGAGCGGTGGGGGAATGGCGGTTTTCGCTCGCTTGCCTGCCACTCACCTCCTGCTCTGCGGAGCTGCCCTGGTTATAGCCCTGGCTCAAATGAAGGCTCCACTCTCCCAGCTCTTCCACTTGAGTATTGTTGTATAACACACAGCTAGGCTTACAGCCCCAAATTTTTAGGAAAAAAGTGTGTGTTATATGCCAATAAATATGCTAATTATATGGGCATTTCCATATGAGGGCTTTACACTGCTTCAGAACCAGTTTTTGGGCTGTGCCTTTTCTTGATATGAGCTGGCTTTATGTTCTGGGTCATTTTTTCCTCCTGAGTCTGCTCTGTCTGGAATAGGATCCAAGTAGCAACAGTAGCAACATACTATTCTGCCTGCTATGGAGAACTTATCTTCTCCCCCAGTACAACAACTTCTATAAAGTTACCAGGAAGTGAGCTCATCTTGAAGGAGATTTTACTTTTATCTGCCTTGTAGGTGTGTGTGTGTGTTTATGTAGTAGTAATTATTTTCAGTATGGTGTGGTGGGGAGAGAATTTTTGTTACTTGAAGACTGAGATCAGATCACTGACTGAATCTCATTTTATTATTTCCAACCTAATGGAATGTTTGCAAGAAGTTATGTAGATAGGGTCTGGATGTCACTCATGAATCTGTCCATCAGCCTGATAACACTCTGAAAACTGAACAAAACTGTACCAAATTTGGTGTGACGAGAGAATCTGGCAAAAGAAAGATCAGGTTTGAAAATGGGCTTTAGTAGGTCCTGGGCTTTGGAGGAAAAACTCCCCAAAAATGTTCCCAATGCATCCTATCAAAGTGGTAACTGGTAAGAGTATGGAATGTTGATGACTGCTCCATTCTAAGCCTACTTCCTCCTTCCCTCCCTGTCAAGTGACCCAAAGCAGAACATATGCAGCCTGCCCTGTACTTCCTAGTGCATACATACAAATATATGCTGGTAAAGGACTGTAAAGAATGGCAGAAACCATTTTCTGAATGCTTTGCCTGACTTGTTTGCATTTTCCTACTGGTTAGCTGAATTCTGCTTTTCTGAAGGGATCAAGTTTGCTACATTCTAGATCAGTGTTTCTCAACCTTAGCAACTTTAAGATGCTGGCTGGGGAATTCTGGCAGTTGAAGTCCACATAAGTTAAAGTTGCTAAGGTTGAGAAACACTGTTCTAGATGAACAAATCTGAGGATGTTTTTAAAAGACCAAACTCCATAAAAGTGTTTTTAAACAAGAAACCTGAAAAATTTCAGAAGGATAAGTACAGGAACCAGGACATTATGATCAATCATTATGTTGATGATACCCAATTGCTATATCACTAGCCCTAGCCATAAGGGAGCAGGTCTGCAAGTGGGAATCCTTCTGGACTCATGGCTTCTGCTTGATCAGCAGGTGCAAGTCATGGCCAGAGGGACTTATGCCCAACTCTAGTTGGTGTGCCAGTTATGATCTTACGTGGGGCAGGAGGACTTGGCAACAGTGACTCATGTCCTTATCACCACCTGTCTAGACTCCTGTATCACACTCTACTTGGGGCTGCCCTTAAAGAATATTTGTAAACCGCAGTTGGCTCAAAATGCAGCAGCCCACATTATTTTGGGGTCCCAAATGTAGTTGCACAAAATAATGGTTTTGTGGACTCTACATTGGTTGCCAGTTGGTTTCTGGGTCCAATTTAAGGTGCTGGTTTTGTAAAACCATTTATGGTGTCCAGAATGTAGACCTACCAGTATTTACTTATTATATTTATATTTTGCCTTTCTTCCAGGAATTCATAGTGGTATTTGTATCACACTTCCACCCATACTTTCTTTACAACAAGATAGGTTGGTCTGAGAGAGAGTCATTGACCAAAAGCCATCGAGTGAGCCACCAAGTGCGCTTTCACGGTTAAGAGTAGAGTTGAATCTGTATCTCCCTGGCCTAATTCAAAATCTTAACTAGTATACTACAAATCTATAAATCTTCCTCAGGCCATCAGAGAGTTTCTTATGCTGAGATCCTGAGAGGTCTTGCAATTTCTGCAGACTTCTTATCTGTGTTTCAATGTCTCTCTTAATTACTAGCAAAGCCTTTGATAGAATCACATTGGTCATTTCCACACTAGCAATTTATAGCATCTTTTAGAATCACCCAGCCACTGTTGTGCCAAAATAACAATAATGTGGGCAGGTTTTACATCACTCCAGTGGCGGCTGGGTGAAAAGGACAATTAGCAATTCCTTGGCTTTAGAAGCTCCATGGTTTGATTCAGATAGCTTCCAAATCTTTTCAGTTCAGATTGTATAAATGCTTGATTTGAGATATGGGTGAATTCTTTGGGCACTCCTATTATAGAGCACATAACTTGGTAGCAAAAGTATCAAGATAAATTTTATTCTATATGCTATGGAAAGGACTTTAGAGATTTTTCAGTGCAATTATATCTCAGTTTTCTTCAGAAGTCAGCCCCACAGAAGAAAATGGGTATAGGATTGCAACTATAATTACCCTTAATGTGGTTTAAAAGTGCAGAGAAACATGACATTAGCAAAGTCTGCTAATCATAAAAGAAGAAAGGATTTTATAATATACTATCAATCTTACTGAACTAAGGGTAGGATCTTTTTTTTTTTTTTTTTAGTGCACACGTGGAAATTATTTTTTTGCACACAGTCATAAAACATTTAAGTATGTAAAAGCATGCTTATAGCTTCAGCATTGTATAAGAAAGTGAGAATCGCATTTTGGCCAGTTTATCAAAGTTCCATTTTTAATTCATAACTTGCTAGATGAATAAATCAGTTTTTAAAAGAGAGAAAATGTGAAGAGATCTTGAAAGAGTATCTGTCTAATGAGAAATGAGTCTGTTTCCAAAAGAATCATATGAACAATTTATGAAAATTGAAACTTGTGGTTGGGTGCTATAGAAAGAAATAAATCATCTGAAACCCATCTGGAGGGGACGTAAAGACTTTTGTCTTCTCAGTAACCATAAGAGCTGTAAAGCCAATATCTATATCAGGATAGAAAGTTTATGATAGCCATAGGTTTATGATAGCCATAAGTTTATGATAGTCATTATCTGACTCTGCAGCTTGAGTTTGTGTCAGTATACCACAAATAACTCCTAGTTGGTGAGTTGCAAGAAAGAATATGGTAGTCTGCATGATAGTCTCTGGATTGCAGATTCTAACTTGGATAGACTAGTATGAGCATGCTTTGGGCAAAATTGGCCTTTGGTTGTGCTTGTGGCATATTGCCCTAAATGTGCCATGCTGACCAGTACTCTCCTTACTATTACCAAGGAAGGCTGCACATGGAACAAGTATGACTAAGGCCATAAGACCACACCATCTTTATCTTTATCTTCTTAAAACCATTAAGTGAAGGTCAACTGATCAAAACTATGATGGATAGTAGAGGATAATACCTATGTAGAATTTTGTGATTTGGAAAGCAAGAGAAGTAAATTGTAAACAGGCAGAATTAACAACTAAAATGAAATAAAGAAAAGTATGTTGGACATCTATGCAATTAAAAGAAAGGGGGTTAATAAATATGAATAAAGGTCATCTGATCTTGTTGAATGGAGTTGATGAACCTATACAGGGAAGGTATAAACTGTTTTTATAGTTTCATAAGTTTTAATTGAGCATATTAAAAAGCAGAGACATCACTTTGCTGACAAAGAGCCGCATAATCAAAGTTATGGTGTTTCCAGTAGTAACGTATGGCTGTGAGAGCTGGACCATAAAGAAGGCTGAGCACTGAAGAATTGATGCCTTTGAACTGTGGTGCTGGAGAAGACTCTTAAGAGTCCCCTGGACTGCTAGGAGGTCAAGCCAGTCAATCTTAAAGGAAATCAACCCTGACTGCTCATTGGAAGGATTGATAATGAAGCTCAAGCTCAGATACTTTGGTCACCTAATGCGAAGAAAGGACTCTTTGGAAAAGACCCTGATGCTGGGAAAGATTGAAGGCAAAAGGAGAAGGGGACGGCAGAGGATGAGAGGGTTAGATAGCATCACTGAAGCAATGAGCATGAAACTGAGCAAACTCAGGGAGGCAGTGAAGGACAGGAAGGCCTGGCACAATATGGTTCATGGGGTGACGAAGAGTTGATACGACTTAATGACTGAACAACAGCAACAAGTTTTAATTGAGAAAAAAGGGCAAAAGTATGTGTTATAGTGTCTTCTAGATTGTTGTGGCCTATGTACTGTATGAAAGTAAAATCTATACATTGGTGGCAGTTGCATGTTACTCTAGTGAACGGTGTTGATGGAAGAACCATGGATGAATTTGGGGGGAAATTGTGCAACATTATGATTGACTGTGATCCAAAAAGACATTAATTCCTAGGAGAAATGAGATTAGAGATTACCAAGAAAGTAATTTGGATGATCCAGAGACCCAAGAACAAAAAACTGTTTTATGAGGATCAGCTTAGAAAAATGTATGCATCTAACATAACTTATAAACTTAAGCTGATAAACATGTACATATAACAAAGAATAAATATCATTTTAAAGCATGATTGATTTGATTCTGATGAAAGATGGAGATAATTAGTGAACAATATAAGGCTGATGAGTTTTTTGAATGGGACCTTTACTTGGTAGTGTGGGGCAGACAGACATAAAAAAAAAAAAGGATGGAAATGAAAGAAGCAAGAGTGAAAGTCAAAAGGATGCAGGAAGAGAAAGCTGTATGAAAAAATAATGCAAGATAAATTAATTGTCCATCAGAATTAATAGACAGTGGATGTAAAAAAAGATGTGGAGGCTGCTTGGAATAGACTGAAGAGAATTATAATAGTGCAGCAGAATTGTGTGAACTTGTGATAATGGAAAGGATGAAACCGATGGCTGATGGAGTGATGAAGTAAAAGAGGCCATAGATGAGAAATAAATGCATCAGAATATTATATAATGTATAACAAGAAAAAAGGATAGTTGGAACAAATGTAATCAAGGTCTAATTGGCAGGGAAAATGCAGAGTGATTTTGATGGAAATAAAAAAAAAAAAATTGGTTTGGGAATGGTTGGAAAGGGCTAAACAAGGAGCCTCCAGAAGAAAGAATGGAACAAAAAATAAAAGTGATGAAATTATTTGGAATGAAACTGAAGTAAGAGAATGCTGGAAGGAGCAATTTAGGATCAGTATGGAAGATAGTGCTCTTTGGAAAAGACTGTAATGCTGGTAAAGGTAGAAGGAAGAAGAAGGAGAAGAAGGAGAAGGCCACCAGCAGCAAAATGAATGGACTCAGTTACAGTGGCAATGAGTGCACCATTGAGAGACCTGAAAGAACTAATTAGGGACAGATCATTGTGGATAAAATCTATCTTTGTGATCGCTAGGAGTCAAAAATGACAATGGCACATACACATAAGCAATAGAAGATAGTGGTATGCTAAAGAGTGGAGTTGAAGCAAATGCTATAAAATTAGTATCCAAGATGATGAAAAAGAAATCATAAATGCTGTAAGAAGGTTTAAAATGGTAAGGATGGAGGTGTAGATGGTATAATTTAAAAAAATGGATGTGGCCTGTTAGTGTGTAGCTGTGTGTCTTGTGTAACATGTAAAGATAGTATCTGTGCCTGGTATTTGGAGCATGCTACTAACTGCTCCATTCTAAGCTCCTCTTCCACAAAGACATATTGATGCAACATGAGAAAAATCAGGAAAAGATTCACACAGATACATGTTATTTTATTACATAGAAAAAAAATACAGAACCTCCTATGACCATCCGAGATTCTTTGCAGATAATGGCAGGAAATGCTTTCACTCAGTATCTCCCAAATATAAATTACAATCTTTTATTTGATTCCCAGCCTTCTTAACTGTTATATGAGATCCCATTTGATGCTAGTTCATTTACTAGCCTAGCAATATTATTTTAAAAACTCTAATCTTCCTATCTCTAGTTGTAGGTTCAATATATTTAAGTAATATATTTTACTCAGACGGAGTTTATTGAAGAGTTCTGTTATGGGTGTTTTGAGAAGCCAAATATCTCTTGATTGCAAAGAACAGCCACAGAGAGAAATATAGAACATTTGTTATATCTTTTTAACAAGCAGGAGTGGGGATTCTAGGTCATTAAGTTCAGGTTTTACAGGTAGAAAGGAAAGTATTCATTGGTCAAATGATTCATTGCATAATACTGTCATCTGGCATATTTCACAGACAATGAAATCGAGCCTCTCACAAGTGTATCTGTTGACCTCTCTTGTGTTACTAACGTTTGTCTGCATAGATTGCTAACTGTGCTATTGTAAGTGGTGGATCATGGCTAGTGCTTAAATCTTGAAAAGAAAAAATGCTTCTTTTGATATTTGTATGTTGGTATCAACTAACAGCCTTAAAAAGAATAATGAAAAATGTACCTTTAATGGTATTACCCTCTAAGTCCTCTGCTCCTTTCATATCGCTGTCTTCAGGATTTAGACATCAGGACTTCATAGAATCTAGTGGTTAGATAGAGGCAGGATACTGATCAGATTGTAAAACAGCTAGGTTGACATTTCTGATAAGAGAAGGCATTAACAAGGAGTTTCTGCCTAGTGTCATATTCAGAAGCCAATGTTTGCTCATGATATCATGTTACAAATTAGAAGGTTGTGAATCAGTTTCCATTTGATCTGAATCAGAGCATTCAAAATGTTTCAACTTAAAACATAGAGAAAAATCAGATTTTTCTCCACTTGATTCAGAATATTGTACTTCTATGCATGTACAGAAGCAATTAAGTCATTGAAACCATTTGAAACTTATTGATTAAACAATATGATTCAAAACTCTTACACAATTTGCTTTCAAATTCAATATCTGAATTGAACATCCACCCAGGCCCTGTTATGATCCTTTAAGAAAGTATTTAGATATAAAATTCACAAAGGCAAGCATGAAAGAAGTTAGCAATCTTTTCATTGTCTTATGAATCACCAATTTTTAATGTATCAAGACCCATTTGTAAAACAAATCTTTGTTTTGTGTTTGTCTATAAGATTGTTCTGAGGGTAGGATGGCCAAATTTTAATTTCTTTCTGACTAGCTTTTGTTTGCTTCCTTTCTTTCTACCAGAAAAAAAAAAAAAAGTTAGAGGCAACAAACTAAAGAGTTGTGAATGCCCATCTTCATTTTTATGCATGTGGATCTAAGCTAAGGAGACAATTAAACTTAAACCCTTAATTCCTGAAGGTCTGTTGCCAGTGAAGAAATCATTAGGGAACATATTGCCTATATGCCATTTGTGATGCTCCCTCCCCTTCCTCTTGCTTGGTTGTTCTTGAAAGCTAGAAACAACAGGATCAAAATCCACAAGAATGGGCTGACATTTCTTATGACCCCGTGCTAAAGGGGTACCATAGAAATAAACTGGAAGACATCTGGTCCAAGTTATTGACCGGCCGGTATAAATCTCTTCGAGATTTCTGAGCTTCATGGAACTTACACTGTCATCAGGGAGTGGAAAAAGAAAATGGCCTGACTGGAATTATACAGTTCTAAAAAGTCTCCCTATAAATATCTTTAAAAGTATAGGTTCTTACATACAGTACATGCATACATACACACACCCGACATATTATTTCCTTTGGTAAACAGTATTATCTAGAATACAGAAAAAGAATAAGAAATAGTAAGCCAAAACAAAACAAAGGCACCAATAGAAGGGAGTATGTGTAGCTCAGGGTTGAACTGTGGAGTCCTTGGGGTTCTATGAACTTGGTTTTTTTCTTGCAAAGGTTTCATTACCCAGCTAGGTAACATCTTCAGTGCTGGAATGGAGTGGGGTTTGCTCTCTGTTTATATACAATGGCATGCCCTGCCAGTGTTGGTGGGAGTGTTCCTCTCCCCCTGTAGTGCTTCGATTAGGGTATTGCTTACTGCTTGATTGTATGTCTGGTGATAATCTTGGTGTTAATCTCTGCTTATCTGGGTGATAATAGCTAGTGAGGGACGTTCTGGCCTTTTGTTTCCTTTTATTATCTCTTTTGAGTAGTGTGTAGATGTTTATCTCTGTGTGCGTGTTGATGGCTGCCTTGTCTGAATACCAAGCTTCCAAGAATTCCCTTGCATTTTTGGATTTAGCTTGGTCTAAGATGCTGTTTCCCAGTTGAAACTATGGTTAAGTCTGCCATATGTTGTGAGATTAAGGAGTTTTCATTGTGTCTTCTGACTGCTAGTTGGTGTTCATGGATGCACTCTGCTAGCCTTCTGCCTGTCTGTCCTACATAGTGGTTGTTTCAGTCCTTACACTGTATGTTGTAGATGACACCTGTTTTTTTCTTCTTGGGCTACTGGGTCTTTTGGTTTGCTTAAGATATTTTGGATGGCTTTAGTTAGTTTGTGTGCTACAGAGATACCATGTGGTTGTAATAGTCCGTTGGTAGTTTCTGAGACGTTTCTGATGTATGACAGTTGTAAATTACACCTTTGTTATAATAAAAAAGGAACAACTAGAGAAGACACATGAAACCATCAACAACATCTTCAAAGAAATAAAAATCACCAGAGAGGAAGGAAACAACAACACTACCTTTCCTGGATATCCTCATCAGTAGAAGAAACAACAGCAAATTAAAAACCCAAGTCTATTGGAAGACAACCCACACTAATCAAGTACTCCATTACCAAAGTAACAACCCAACCTCCCACAAGAGGAGCTGTGTAAGAACATTATTGAAATGAGCATAAACACACTGCAGCAACCCAGAACAGCAGAAAAAGGAAACAGACCACCTATACAACATCTTCCAACAAAATGGATATCCACACAACTTTATCAAAAAGTGCCTGACCACTCAACCTACTACAACACAACCAACACAAGCTATGAAAAGGATAACACTGCTATACATCAGAAACGTCTCAGAAACTACCAAGAGACTATTACAACCACATGGCATCTCTGTAGTACACAAACTAACTAAAGCCCTCCAAAACATTTTAAGCAAACCAAAAGACCCAGTAGCTAGCAAAGTGCATCCATGAACACCAACTAGCAGTCAGAAGACATGATGAAAACTCCTTAAGCTCATAATACATGGACTGACTTAACCATAGTTTCAACTGGGAAACAGTTAGCATCTTAGACCAAGCTAAATCCAAAAATGCAAGGGAATTCTTGGAAGCTTGGTATTCAGACAAGGCAGCCATCAACAGGCACATAGAGATAAACAACATCTACACACTATTCAAAAGAGACAATAAAAAGGAAAACAAAAGACCAGAACCAGCAATCATCACCCAGATAAGCAGAGATTAACACCAAGATTACCACCAGATGTACAAGCAGTAAACAATACCCTAATCAAGGAACTACCAGAGGAAAAAAATAAAACAAAACAAAACCCACACTGCCACACTGGTAGGACATGCCACAATATATAAACAGAGAGCAAATCCCATCCCATTCCAGCACTGAAGATGTTACCTAGCCGGGTAATGAAATGTTTTCAAGAAAACAACCGAGCTTAGAGAACCCCAAGGACTCCACAAAACAAGGGCAGAACATTGTAACAAGAAAAGGAAATACAGCTAAAACAAATTTATACTGACAGCATTCATGGTACCTCTCTATATTTTTATATCCTTGCAAAATCATTCTTGATCTCATAGCATATATAAATCACTTTATATATTGCCTTTTGCTTTCACCTCTCTCCTTCTGAGGATCTTACCAGCTCCACCAACCCTGGCTTCTTCAGTTTTTCCTTTACTCTAAACCCATTCACTCTTCCTTCATATATTTGTTTTGCAATTCATCCCTCCTTCATTCTCTTTAAACTCCAAGCCATCTTAACATACTTATTTCATGTTGGTCACTCTCTGCTGGAATTTTAAATAAATGCATTGAACTGGAAATTGGAGTTGATTTAGTCTTTTTGTTTAGCTGAGGAACATCTTACTCATATGCATCCTCAGATTCTAAACTTTTAATTAAAATTACATGTGGGTAACATGATGTATGTAAAAGGGAGAAAACCTGTGTCATGATGGTACAAAACTGTTTTTTTTTTTTCCATTTGTTCTCCCCCCCCCCCCAATTCCTTCTACAATCAGACTTCTGGGAGTGCAAGCTTATCTTGGTCTTAAGAAGAAAAAAAGCTCTGTTCTTCTCTACAGATGCTACAACACACTGCTTTCAGTTAAACCCTAACTTTAAAGCATATTTGTAGTTATGTCTGATGAATGGAATAATATTTGGAATTGGAGATGCATATCATTTTTTTTTTTCAAAGCCACTTCTTGGAATCACTATGCACCTTGAAATAAGACACTGCTTTTGAACAGTGGGAAATTTCAAGTAAATTCTTTTGGAGTTTAGCACTAATGAGGGCTAAGCCGTGTAATTTATTCTCATGATGTTGCATTCTGTCAGCTATTTTAGACACCCATAAAAATGCCTGTTTGTTTGTTTAGCTCTCTGTATAAGGAAATACAGGCAATTAAAATAAATTCTATTTCAAACATTGACTAACTGATCCTGGTTAGATAATTTATTATGGACAAAGACCAGTTTACAGTAAAAATAGAACACAAATAGATTACAGATCTATATAATAAAACCCTACTATACTAGTAATAGCACCACAGTGAGTGACGAATGACATGCAGGGAGGCACAAAAGGTAGCAATCCTACAGGTAAAGTTGGAAAAGAGGTCAGTTAATAAATAAGACAATCAGCGAGGCAATTCTCTGGCCTGGAACTCTTTATATAAGTTAATGAAATGAAGCATGTCCTAAACAAATTAATTTTGATAACTAAGGTGGCCACTTTATCTCCTTAATTCTGTACATAATTACTTTGGACTTTAGAAATGGAGAAGAACATTTTCCACTCCTAACCATGATGACACCAAAATAACAAAATGTGCATCATGATATTATAATGCAAGCTCTACCCTTTTGTATTTCTGTCAGAATTCAATTTTCATGAATTGTCCCCTTTTGTCTTCAGCTATGGTAGAGAACCTCCTAGGTTGCAGGATGCAAAAAGTGTCCCCAGGAGTGTCATGTGGTCCACCAGCATCTGTTTTGTGAACTCCAGTACACAAGGTAAGCTATTCTATTCCTGCTCTGTTAATGGGTAGATTAGAATTTAGGTTATCCAGTAGTCTTTATAATTCATGATTATTTTGATCAAGATCTAGGTTCAAAAACCTATAAAAATATACTTAGATAAGCCTTTTAAAACAAAACAAAAAACGTGTTTATAAGTGAATGTAAATGAATTTATTTATTAATTTGTTTTGGAGATGTATGTTCATAATGCACATTAAAAAGGGATTTTTGGATCATATGGATATGGGATGCTCTCAGTTACAAATAAACTTGGCTAGAAGTGAGAAATGAGCCTAAAATGACACCAACATTTTACTATTAAGCTCTATTGTGCTCTAAGCTTTGGCACACTACCAAATACTGTATGTCCTCCTCCTCCTCTGTAATGCTTGAGAATTGCTTTCTATAGTTCACAGGAAGATAGTTTCAGGCCAGCACAGGGGAAGTTGCCTCCCTCCTGTCTGCAGGCTAAGATATGGAGTCTGATGCATTCCTCCTGATTATGAAGAAGGGATAATAAAAATAAGCAAATCATCCTGAAGGGCAATTTTCAGTGTTTGAAAATGCATCCTTACTACTTTGCTGCTGCTACAAGACATCCAGAGGGCCACCAATTTTAATGTGGAATTTGCATCTCATGCTAGACCTCTCCTTCTCTCTCCTTCTCTTTCTCTGGGGCACATTTTGTGCATTGATTATTCCATCATTATTTATACTTGTGCTTAGATACTGCATTTTCCCTTGAGTATAACACATTGGGGGCATAAATTACTTCCATAGCCTCAGATGTTCAATTTCCCACCTATTTTCTTCTTCATTTATGTTCTACATCTAAGAGCAGCTGCCTCTTCCTAGTAGATATTGAATGGCTAGTGTTGCTGAATGTGGTAAGATGAGTTTCGTCCTCAGTCACAGTAATAGAAGTGAGAGTATCAAGAAAATGAGCTATGATTTCTTGTTTCAAAATAAAAGATGGGACAGTGAGTGATCACAGATAATCCACTCATGTTTCAGTTATTATTATAGAAATGGGACATGTT
Source organism: Python bivittatus (assembly GCF_059951505.1). Taxonomy (NCBI): domain Eukaryota; kingdom Metazoa; phylum Chordata; class Lepidosauria; order Squamata; family Pythonidae; genus Python; species Python bivittatus. The sequence continues at coordinate 2,421,609 of NW_028277058.1, read as the reverse complement.
AAAAATACAGCAATAGAAAGAAGCAATTTGTTTTCTCCTTTTAGCTTTCTCTTAAAAATAGTGGGCTTTTGGATTGAGACAAGCAATTCCAGAACTAGAAGACACATAAACTAGTCTAAAAGGAAGCAATGGTACACTAATGATACTTTCATTTATCACAGAATAGCAGGGGAGGGACTGCCAGTCATAGCAGTGAAATGACACATTAAAATTATTTTGTAGCTCTCCTCTATGGAAATGTGTGATGAAATAAAAGTTTGTGTTCTGCAACAGAGAAAATTATCTGTTTATGTGAAGTTGGTGCCTTGCATTTCCCTTGGACGGTATCCAAATGCCCAGACTCAACATTTCCATTTTACTCCAGAGTGGCAAGCAGATCTAGGGAAGGCCCCAGCCTTCCTATCACTAGTACACAACAAATATATTGTCATTGCTGCCAGATACCTTACACAGCTAGAAACACCCAGCCATTGGAAAGCTTTCTCTCTTGCCCAATGTCATGGTCTCTCTTCTGCAGTACTGTATGGTAAATATAAAAAAATACTATTGACTGAAAGGCTCTGCCCCTGTGATTTCAGAGAAGTAGAAACCACAGAGCAAGTTCTTCTTCATTGCTCCTTTTGTGGAAACATTTGAATCAGGTTTGTCCTACCTCTGATTAGTAGGTATCCTGGTTGCCCAGACTCAGCCTATGCCCATGGATGAACTGCTGTTTGTTTTAGCACATGTGGATAGGTTACAGCAGCACAGAAGATCTGCCAGACCCTGATGGGCCAATTTTCCACTAGCCAAACACATTCTATGTAACTGAAGTTCATTTAAATTTTAGATAGTGTCACTTGTTTGTAATTTTGGATGTTGTTATACTTTATATAATTTTAGTGTCTACTTTATAATTTAAATACAGACTTCATCCTGGCTCTCACTCATAGATGCTAGTTAGGTTGTTTTATAAATGTATTTTAGTTTTGTCTTAAATTTTATTTCATTTATTATCTATTAAGATAGATTTACACACACGCACAGCACTCCGCTTGCACTGATCTACAAGAGTAATAAATTGTAAAAAAAAAAAAAAAAACTCTTGAAAAAAACTGCTAAGCAAAATGCTTGAGGAGCTGTTGGGAAGAGCCATGATGGAGAATTGAATTGCCAGAATGGCAATTGCTTATGCAAATCCTCCAATGGATATTTTGAAGAGAGATGTGTGTTTCCTCTGTTAACTCAATTGAAGGAAGTTGCTTCCAGAAAAATGCTGGTTCATTGATAGTAGGGAAAGTATCCAGTCTTGAATCATTACCACCACCTAACAGCTTAGGAAGTTTGGAGTTTCAGTTAGAGTTTCAATTTTGATCAGTTATTCTGTTTTGTCTTGAACGGTTTTCTTTTGTCAAACAGATCAAGGGACTCCAGATTTCACCTAGCTTTCTTTTCATTGATGAGAATGAAGCCATTGTTGTTGTTTCCTATTCATAGTCTTTGGAAACAGTTTCTTAGTATTCTTTGTGTAAAATATTCTGACTGTTTCTAAGACTGAACACAAATGGTCTTTCTGTGCATGTCTACTCACACATTTGACTAGACTTTCAGACCAAGATTAGCTTGAGTTCACTTGGTGACCAAGACTAGCTTGGGCTTCTTACACCTAAACTTCCATTTCCAGGGTCATTGTCCTCAATTTCTTTGCTTGACTCATCCCATTATTTCATTTGCCTTAGAGAGCTATTATGTTTGTGAATTTAAAGAAATGCTTTTCATCTAATAAACCACCATCTACTGTACTGTATGTCCAATGCTGATGCCATGTTTGTACAGCCTTTAGCTGCCGGTTTCTTTAGCCTTCTTTTCTTTTCTGATCTCCGGTCATTGGTACATGGATACTTAGCTTTGAGATGAATGGCTGTGGTTAATATTGTTTGGAGAAAGATATTGTTTTTCTATGACTTCTCAGGGGCTTTAGATTTCTTAAGAGTTCTTCTGAGTTTACTTTATTGCTGCAAGATGGGAAAGGATATTATTATTTTCATTGTTGTTGTTGTTTGTTATATTTATTTATTCTACTAAGCTTAAAGGCCACTCTAATCGCAAACAGCTCCAAGTAGCATATATCCGAACTCCCTTCAGTCGGGTTAAAAATAATGCAATAAAAAAAGCATGTAAGTAATATCAAAACATCTATAGCTACTCTGCAGTCTGCCTGGCTACCCATTCTGTACAATTGTTTTGTACAGTGTAAAACAAGATATTCATACACACACTTAGGCTACATTTCAACACCTTCCTGTATCTCTGCATCTCAGCCATGAGAGTTCACCTTTTTTTTCATCCTTTGGCCAATTTTTTGAATGCAGTTTATCTTCCATCAAATTATAAATGGGAATGATCCAAAAACTGCTGAAGCAACTTTGGAATAGCAATAGTTGTTGTGGTCAGACTCAAAACCCTAAAGCTCATGGGATGTGTAATCTTATTTCTAAACAGATTTGTAGCTTTGGGATCATTGCGTTGTTATTTAGTTTCTCCATTATAGTAATCCAAACTTGTACCCGAATCCCCTGATTCCTAGAAGATTCCTAGACATGTCTAGAAATTTTGAGGCTTAAGATGATTTTGAGTATCTTCAAATCTAGATCGTATGCCGGCCGTGAAAGCCTTCAACAATACTAGATCCAAAAGTAAGGATTCTAGTCTCTATGCAATATAATTAGCTGTTTCTATTTATCTATTGCATTATATTGCATTCCATTATACTATATTGTATTATATTGAATGAAAACATTTTCAGAATGTTGCTAAATTTGGTGAATGCATTATTTCTGGGGGCAGAGATCTCTCTCTTTTTTAACATCAGAATTGCTAAATTAATATGCTGTGCTGTATGCTAGAGGTGGATGTACTGCTGTAATTAAGGCATTTCCTCTTTTTTAACATACATAATTGTTTCCTCTTGGGAAGATTTGAAAATAAACATATATAACTTTTGAAACTAAAGACATGTGCAAGACATGTGTCATTAAGTGTGAGTTCCTGTGCTACCAACAGTCTGCAAATCCCAGGGTTCAAATTCTCTTAAATCCCATTTAGAAGTTTGCTGTTCACAAGACTAATGAGCTGCTGGGCATAAATCTGCTCCTTGCACACTAGCCATCTACAAGCAAAGAGTTTCTTTATATCTATATCTATCTATCTATCTATCTATCTATCTATCTATCTATCTATCTATCTATCTATCTATCTATCTAGTATCTAGATAGATAGATAGATAGATAGATAGATAGATAGATAGATAGATAGATAAATATAGATATAATTGAGAGTTTGAACAATAATAAGAACTAATACAAACTAAATTACAAACAAGAAAGGAGAAAGAGAAAGGGAGAAATAAAAGAAAAAGAAGTGCAAAAAAGAACAAGTACGGGAAAGGTAACAAAGAGAAAAAGAAAGAAGAAATATAGAAAAAAAGATACAAAAAAAAAAAAAGATATAAAGCAGTGGCTTCCTGTCTTCTTCATAGCAGTTATAAGTACAATTATATTTTAACCTTTCTAAGGTTACATCATGACTCTCTTCTTTCCATAGACTATCTGGTCTAACGTCAAAACCATAAATCACAAGTTCATTTTTTCTTTTTTATGCAAAAAGTCCATAAGGTGTTTCCAGTCATCTATAAATGTAGATATTGTCTTTTCTCTAATTAAACAAGTCAGTTTAGCCATTTCAGCAAGTTCTGTCATCTTCACCAACCACTCCTCCATGGTAGGTGTTGCCAAATCTTTCCATATGAACCGAGAGTTTCTTCTGACATCCATGCTAATCTGAACTACAGGATGCTAGAGTGGCCGAGGGTTTCTTAGCTAGATGGCTGTGCCTGAAGTTGGATTATAACATTTTTCAAAAATTGTGAGTATATATTTGTGGGCTGTTTAGGATTGTCTTGTTGAAAAACAAAGCATATATCTATCATAAACAGTCTGAGATTGGCAAAAAGCCTTCATGAATAATTCATTCATCTCATGTACTGACAGATACTTGGAGCTCGGAGGCTCCGGCATTAGGCTGGATCAGGCCAGCTAAGCTTCAGCAGGACAGATGCAGCTTCTTCTTCTATATAATGTTCTCCATGTTTCTGCTTGCATTCTTTCCAGGCCTTTTATCCAACTGTTAATTTGCTTTGATTCAAACCTTTCCCCCAGTCTGTGTGAGCACTAGTCATTTTCAAGAAGAAAATATTCAGTACAGTCTTAAACTATTAAAATGACATGCATTCAGTTAAACTCTGAAAGAAGGAAAGAGGGTGCATTGGATCAGGTTGGAAAAAAATTGAACTAAACTAATAGTTTTTAGTAAAAATATATTTGATTTATAAATATAATCTGCTTACTATTTCTCACTGTGGCTTGCTTTCAGAATATCTGATTTTAGTACCAAAGTGTTGAATTCAAAATCTTATTTACCCAAGGATTTATTGATTGATCTTTAATTAAGTCTCTGTTCATAGATCCATTTTTTAAAAGAAAAAAAACCCTGTAACAATCATCTACCTTTAAAAGGTTTGTAAGGTTGAACAAAATAAGAATAATGATGATTTTTATTATTGACTGTGAAATACAGATAACTTTTGGAAACTAGAGAAAACTATGAACATTAATCTTTACCAGTATTCTATTGGGACTGAATTTCAATAAGTTAATTTTACATTGTATGCTGTGTTTGGATTTTAATTCCAAACCTAATTTGCCAAATGGCATTCTATTTTTCCCTAAGGTATCTCTCCATAAGACAGTGGTAATTTCAAAGCAGCATTGTGCCTTAAGCCCTGGGCAATTATGAAAGATTTGCATTTGTGGGAAATCAATAATCAACTTTGAAGAAATTCTGATTATTTATTTCCAAGATGGGATTCACGGGAGCGTGACAGTGCTCCCAAGAATACCAAACAGATGAGTTGCACCAACTCAGAAACATCCATTTAGTATGCAAATAAACAGGTCTGAATTAAAACTTATTTATATAATAGTTTTTGTTATGATCCACCTTGAGCATATTTTCTGATGAAATTTAATAAATTCAAAAGCAATAAATTGGCAAAAACTTCTGATGTTCAATGATCAGAGGTCTACAAATAGAAAACAAAACAAATAAACAATTAATACTGAGGCTGTACCAAACTTTGAGAGGGTGTTTTGCTTCAATATGGAATTATAATAAGTCCAGCCATTTTATAAAACAAGTCCCCCTTTGCTTCTAACAGCAATCAAAGTAATCACATAGTCCATTTCTCAATGGGCATATGGAAAGAGCTGGAAAAGACTTCTGTGCCTGTGGAGAAGCTTCTTCCAAGACTGTTCAAATACTTGGAACATCTTTTGGTTTGCTCAAGGCTGTGTAGTGACATGAAGCAACATGCTGAGGTAAATTGCATGGTCTCTCGCCTTGAAAAAAATCATACCGCCTTGATGGCACTAATAGGCTTTCCAAGGTGAATCGAAGTGGCCTTGTATAGGCCTATTAAATACATTGAAAGAAATGCCTGTGAAAAACAGGGATTTTTTCAGGCATGAGATTCATAAATCAATGAGATACTTTGGATTATTTCTTAGTCTCATCCTAAGGTTATAGATCTTACTCAGATGAATACTGTTGACTTTCATTGTGGCTTCGAGGATTCACTGTCCAAAACAAATATAGAAGATAAGAAGTAAAATAAGCAGTCATGAGAAAGAGTGTAAATACTTGCTGCCCCTTCTTGGGAGAAAGGTATCTTGGTCTCATTGGGTTGTCCAGCTCTTTGGGACAAGAAGCCTTAGTTGGATCTCAATTGCATATCTGAGCAGCTGAAGATTGTTCTCTTGTTCCCTCTTGAGCTTCAGGGCTGTCTGTGACTCTCTTCTTTCTTTCTGGCCCCCTGCCCCCAAACCAGGTCAGATTATTAACGTATAGGTAGAGTTCCACCTCTTCCTCCTCACAGATTTCCTCTTTAAGTCTTCTAGCATCTATCACTAAGATTCCTTTTGTTAAAGGAAGTAATTGTAATGGTATGTGGGAATGACGTTGGGAGACAGGAGGAAGAGCCGCAGCCTAGACAATGGTCTGATAAATGAAATTCTAGTCCAAAGGAGGAAGGGTGGTAAAAGTGCCTCAGAAGGGACCCTCCCTGGTTTTTGGGAGAGTAAAAATGAGGGATGGGAGGAGTACTTTCAGACTGGCAAAATTCTGTTGGTGTAACCTAACAATAAAGATAGAGCTAGTACTCATGGGTGTGCTTCTTGTCTGGACAAGAATGGCAAGGCTGACAAGAATGGAATAATTTACTGGTATAACCAGCTAAATTCTCTAATATAATATAAAATACAGGCTTCTAGTCTAAGCTGTAGGCTTTACTGTAGTGTAAACATTGGGAATTAATAGCTGATGTCATAACAGCAGCATAGGCAGGGACCTGAGGAAATGCACCTGTGTCAAAATGATTTTCCTGCAATAAAGGTTTACTGGAAGTTATTATTACTGTAGAATTAAATATATTCTAAACTTAATTAAATGTTGATGATGTAAAGTTAAACTTTTTTTTTTCATGAACAAAGTCATATAATGTTAATTTGATAATGATAATTTGCCTAGAAACAGAGTTGCTTGCACACAGGCTTCATATAGTCCAACTCTCAAGGGAAAGAATTTCTCAATATCTAGTTATTTCAGTTTTGCAATTAGTGTTGCATCTGCATAGCATTACACATTAAGATGCCTGCCCTCCCACCTCCCACTAAATCCAGCAGTCTTAGGGCAGGCCAGTACTATATGGTCCAAAATGTTGCAATATTTTTATATCAGGAGGAGGAGGAGGAGGAATTATTATAGATTTTTAGTTCTACAATACTCCTTGGTACACCCTGGTTCAAACTTCTAAGGTTTGCATAAGACAATATTTTTGTTTAATTATAGAAATACTTTGCATTAGTTTTTCTTAAATCTTTTGATATAGACTTACTTTGTATGATTTTAAACATTAGAGTAAGAGGTGAATGTGTTATATATCTGTGCTTGTACCAAAGAAAGTCAGAAATTATCTCTTTTTTCTCTTCTCACTTTTTCTGTTTTGTATTTCTTTTCTGATCTGTCCTGTTTTTCTATTCTCTTCTTTTTCTCTATTTTCCTATATTTTACTCCTTGTTTAAATTTAATAAAGTTTTAATTAAAAAATATGTTTAACAACTTTATTTGAAGTAAAAAATATATAAGCCCTTCAGTCATAGGAGACTGCATACAGCAACCAATGCGCTACAGGAAGCATTGTTGAACCCATGTCATCTACTGAATCCCTTGCTCATAGAGAATTCAAAGGGTCTTTAATATATAAACAAGTACTTGATGACCAATCTCAGATATCATTTTACATTATTGCTAATTTCTAACTAATGTACAAAATGGTTAAAACAAAAACAAAATAAAGCACAAATGCTGGGAAAAATAAAGGTAACCAGTATATGAAAAAGTTGGAGTTGCCTTTTGATTCTCCTTGGTTTCTAGCAGTTAGTCATTACTCCTCTTGGGCAGTGACACAATGGTCCCATCAAAAGTAAGTCCCACTAATTCCTCGCCATAACAATGAACTTCCACAGTTTTTCTCTCTACACAGGGAATTCTGCAGTGTGGCTGGATATGTGCAGGTGGGCCCATTCAGTAAATGATGATAAGTCTGAAAAGTACCAGTTGAACTGTGGCCCAACTCTTGAAGCCTAATGCTGAAAATATAGACTCAGGTAATGGTCAGGTGTTCCCTGGGGGAACAGAATTCCTAGTGAATTCCTATTCACAAATAAGGCAACTATTATACGCAGGAACACTCCAGCAAAAAAATTATAAAGGGTTCTGACAGTTTGTTTTCTGACTAAGAAAAGGTATTACAAGTCTCCTTTTGATGCTTTGCTACCATAGAATAACAGGACTGTTCTCCTATACGAATTGGAGGTTAGTTCAACAATAGGTTTAAAAATATATATTTATTTTAGACATTTATAAGGTCTGGCCAGTTCTACAACTCTGGAAAGAGGTATTGAGGCTTGTGGAACAGTAGTATTGTCAATTTAAGACAAACGTATTGAAATAGTACTCAAAATTATTCATCACTGAAAAAGTGAGAGTTAGCCAAAATGACAATATTATTTTTATTCAAGCAATAATAAAACACCAGAAGACTAGAAGTGCGCAAGCCAGTTAATAAGTTTTACAAGGGTTAAAAAAATGCATGGGAGATTGTCTATAGTTACTGACAAGTATCACCGACATGAGAACATTTTTCACCATGTAAATTCAGAACAAAATAATTCGAGAGCTGAATTATGCAGTGGCATAAATCTGGAGCAAATTTAAAGCTAATGAAGTTTGGAATGTAGGCCTTTGTGGAAAGGCTGTGAACATTTTTGTCAGTGGAGGAGACTGTTCCCCTCCTTTTTTTAAAGACTACTTTAAAGAGAGGTGAAATTAATATTCTGAGAGGTCAGCAGTAGTGCGACAAGTATTCCATTTCCAGTAGATGATCTTTGATCCCCTCTGATAATATTAACAAATCAAACGATATTGGCTATGCATGACATAATACCATCTATAGTATGGTCTATAATTACAGAAATCCTTGAGAAACAACATTTTGCATAATCTCTTGTACAATTGTCCAGCAATAGAGAGAGCCAAGTCTTCTTGTTATCTGAGCATTCAGATCTTCATTGAGTGATTAAGCAGATTTCAGAAGTACAAAAGGAAATTTTGCTGCAAGTTAACAGTGCTAGGCCTCATACAGTACCTTATGAGCCATACAAGGGGAAACCGTGAAATTGGATGTCACTGTCTTACCTCAATCCAGACCTGCCATGTGGCAATCACTTTTTCCCAAAATTGAAGGAATACCTTCATGGGCATCTGCTTGACTCAAATGAAGAGGTGGAAAGGACTGTCAGGACTTGGCTGAAGAGACAAAGTGTGGAGCTTTTTTGTGATGGCTTTAAAAAGCTTGTCCATCAGTGGCAGGAGATGGTGATGGTGGTGCAGTGATGGTGGTGATTATAGGGAGAAGTAAATATAGGTTACAAAAGAGCTAATTTCAAGGATTGTTTTCCTTTTTCCTTTATTAAAAAATTGCCATTTAAACTAAGGTTGTGGAGGTAGAGGTATTTCTTTTCATATAATATAGCAAATGAGAAAAAAAAAGGGAAATGGAGATTCTTCCTAAAGGGGAAAAACAGAAACAAAGGAATGCATACCTTCTTGGAATATTTTGAAAATGTATTGTTATTAAGCAAACTTGTTTCCATTTAAAATTCTTTGGGACAGTTTCTCTTTCAGGTCATCCAAGGACTAACATAAAGTAGTAAGGAAGGAACACTGTAATTGATACTAGAGCGTCACCTGTATAATTAGAAAATTCATACTTGGCTAATGATTGTCATTATGATTGTAAATAGAATGAGAAACAAACCATGGTAAAAATCTGATATACGGGGCCACAGATTAACCAGTTCCATTCCTTAATTTAATTTTTTTTTTTAAATTCAACTCAAGGTTGACTACATGCCACCCTCAGGCCTGTAGGCTAGAATCAGAAAGAAAGAGACAGAGGAAAATCACCTGTATTGTTGCCAGGAAAACTGCATGGAAATATGCATGTAGTTCCTCTAAGTCAAGCTGAACTTGACTTTACCTTTTACTTTAAAAGATTCAGTCTTGGATAAAAATGAGACTTTTCAGAAATTTGCAGTATTTAGCTTGACAAATAGCATCTGCAATGAATTATCACTTTAAACATGTAACCCAAGGCTGCAATCCAGAGAAGTAGAAGGTGGAAAATTAATTAGTTATCCAAGCAGACAGCAGGATTTGCTTTTAGAGAGCTCATGAACAAAGCTAAGGACACTAAAAGGACTTACATAAACCAGAGACACCCAGAATCTTCAGCAGTTGTTTCATAAGATCAAAAGTAGTGCTTTTTAAAGATAATAATAGACATATAAGTCTGCAATCAGATGTATAATAAATTAGGCCCAGATAGTAATTGGGATCCACAAATATTTCACTGTCCCATCTGCCTTCATCTACTGAAATTATTTTATATTGTATTTCAGAAATTCAGCATTTTAAATTCATTAGCAATACAATTTTATATTGGCTTGCATCATTTTATCTCAAAGGCCATTGTTAACATGTGTTGTTTTAAAGCTCACTGCCATCACTCTTGGGCAGCATAAGGCCTGCATTTTCTCATATAGAAAAATCATGAAATATCCTTTATCGGGTACATGGCTTTATTGCCGAAAACTACCTTACTTACTTACTTACTTACTTACTTACTTACTTACTTATTTAGTTAGTTAGTTAGTTAGTTAGTTAGTTAGTTAGTTGACTTATCCCCACCCATCTCCCTGCAATGGAATATTCCCAGATTCACCCCAATTGTGTGATGGCATGACTGTGAAAGCAAAGCATAGCATTTTGTATTGCTGGAAAAATCTCCTGCACAAACACAATCATTGTTTTGACAAATAAATACTGCCTGCATTCAAAATATGTATAAAAGGAGTTAAAAGAAATTAGTCTCAAAATGTCAATGGATGGTGCACTTTATGATTTCTAGTTTCTGTAGGGAAATTTTGGCTGGATTACATTTATTTTTACAAAACATTCTGCTCGAAACAAACAAGCATCTTAAATACATTTCAGATATAAATAACTTTTTACAAGTTTTCTATTTATATAACATGTATAATTCTACATTTCATAGCGATGCTGATAGTCCATTTCACACTAATGAGGAAAGAAAAGATTGGACTCAATGTTCACATACATCATGCAACTTACCTCACTGATTTTTGTTCTCTGTCCCTACTACTTAGTTATCTGAAATAAAAGGACTACTAGTGATCCTACAGCTGCATGAAGTGTTTGACACCCTTTTGTGTCCTTAGAACCTCTCCATTATTTTTACATCTGTGGCAAGCAGAAACTTCATATGCCCTTGATTATTTTGGACATAATCATAGTTCTTTTCTATAAAGTAGACTGAGAATCAAGCTGGGGGCTATTATTCCTTTTTTCTTATGTCCCATTTTCTGGTATACAAAATGCTTTCGAGTTCTCATACACTGAAGGTTGATTCAGGTGTAACATATTTGTGTAAAACAGCATCCATGCATTCATAGGGATCATACCATTTCCCTCAGTGTGTTAAGGTTAGAGAAATTTGCTGTCCTTTAACTTCATATATTTAAGTGCTTGACAAGAAATCCCCCAGAGTGCCAGGACTTTATCAGCCCATATGTCATCACTTGATCAACAGAATTTCTTTTCCTTTACGTGTTTTATCATGAAGAAAAATTTCATCCTATTCATCAAAAGAAAGGTTGGCCAAGCATAGATTGGAATTTGTGCAAGAGTTCTAGGGAAGATTAAATAAATCATCTACCTAGAGTTGATAATTCTGATCAAGTTAATAAGAGAGAGAGCAAGAGAAAGAAAGAAAGAAAGAAAGAAAGAAAGAAAGAAAGAAAGAAAGAAAGAAAGAAAGAAAGAAAGAAAGAAAGAAAGAAAGAGAAAAGAAAAAGACTGGTGTAATTATATTGCTGAATACATTGTGTGGAAGAACACCCATTCAGTTTAATTTCAGTACTCATGCAGATTCCTAGATTCTGGATTCATCAATTTTGAGCATAAAACTTTTAAAACTTGGACCAATTCATGATCTTACAGTTGTTGTTGGGTTTAAAAGAAGAGTGAGGAAGAAAGATTTTGCAAACTGGAAGAGTGCCTCTTTCTAGATTAGACAATGAAGACTGCACTGTTATCATGAAAAGAGAAGAAAAGATTAGAACTGATACATGTGCTGTGAACAGCATGGAGTACCAGTCATGATGGAACAACAACAATAACAAAAATGCTCCTCTTCCTCAAAGACTGCTTAATATGAGGATACTATGGCATAGTTTTGAATCTTATGGACTAGTTTGGATGCATTCCCTGTGGATTAATGCATACTACTCCCTTCTGGATATAGTGCACATCAGTGACATACAATGCTTTTTAGAATCCAATTTGCCATGTGATGAAAGAACCATTGGTACTTCCATTTGGACATTAGCATGGAAGAACTTATCTCTACCAAATGGTTCTTCCTTTCCTATAGTCTCAAACTGGAACCTAAGGGAGCAAGCAACAACCCAAATGTTAGTTAAAACTTAAGTGCCACTATCTGATTATATAAAGTAAAAAAGGTTTTGAAGAGGGTAAGGAAGAAGGCAATCCCTTCAGATTAGGACCTTTAATCATATTATATCACAGAATATTGCCATAGTTCAGGAGTAGGCTATCTAATGCATGCCGAAGTTTCCAAGGTGAATCCCTTCTCCTCTTCAGATAGGGCTGAAAAAGACAGCCCTGAGCTATATGGACTTATTTGGTTAAAAAAAAAAAATCAATTTCCTATGGCCCTATATTATACAGTCATACAGGTCCACCATGCAGACTATTTTCCACAAGCCAGTTAAGTCAAGGGAAGGGAAAGAGAGTTTATCATGAAACTGTCCATCAGGACACCTGCAGCTACCAAGACACAGCCATTCATCACTGTCTCCTGAATAAAGAAAGTTTTTATAAGCAGTCTAATGAGCTTAATTCCCCAACGTGATAGAACCTAGCCCCAGGAAGCAGAGCTCTGAAATATTGTTCTTTCATTTAAATCTTTTATGAAAATCTACTATTTGGGGAGAAGAGGTGAAAGAGATTTAAGTGGTGTGGGATATGTTTCATTTTTCCCTGCTAAGTAAAACAAAGGGTCATTTTAATGTGATTTATGGACTCGATCTAGTGGAAGACTAATATGCTAATATCTTATTTAAATCAGGGCAAATGAATTTGCATCTGGTAGTACTTCTATATCCCACTGAGATCTTAGTGCCTCAGTAATCACCCTTCTGCCCTCCTAGGTATATCTTCCATTTCAAGGATTTTATTTCACCTCCTGAAGAATTTATTATGTGTCTACAGGGTATAAGGATGGGAGCAGAGTGACACCTTAATATAACGTATTATCGAAACATCTTTGTTATCCTTTCATGGACAAGGCATGATAAAACAGAACAAGAATTTATTACCAGGACTTTACGAAAGCAACATTGGACAGCTGTAGGAAGCCAAAACTTTTTTAAGGGGATAGGCTGCAGTCATGTTTCCATTGCAAAGAATATATGGGATAGTACATGCAATTCCCACTAGATAGATAGATAGATAGATAGATAGATAGATAGATAGATAGATATATAAAAAAATTCCCCTCTTACACCTATGGGTGGTACGTGTCTTCCTCAATCTCGGGTCCTCTACCAGAGGCCTGGGAGTTTGAGGGTTCTGTGCAGTATCTTAGCTGTTCCTAGCACTGCACTCTTCCGGACAGAGAGCTCTGATGTTGTTCCTGGGATCTGTTGGAGCCATTCTCCCAGCTTAGGAGTCATGGCCCCGAGTGCTCCTACCACCCCTGCGACCACTTTGGCCTTTACTTTCCACATCCTCTCTATTTCCTCCTTCAGGCCCTGGTACTTCTCCAGCTTCTCATGCTCCTTCTTCCTGATGTTGCTGTCACTTGGCACTGCTATATCTATCACTACCGCTGTCTTCTGGTCTTTGTCTACTACCACGATGTCTGGTTGATTAGCCAGTACCTGTCTGTCTGTCTGGATCTGGAAGTCCCACAGGATCTTAGCCCTGTTATTCTCCACGACCTTCTGTGGAATCTCCTATCTGGACTTGGGGGGGGGGGGGATCTAGCCCATACACTGTGCAGATGTTCCTGTACACAATGCCAGCTACTTGGTTGTGCCGTTCAGTGTATGCTGTTCCTGCCTGCATCTTACACCCTGCCAGTATGTGTTGGATTGTCTCTGAGGCCTCTTTGCACAATTTGCACCTTGGGTCCTGTCTAGTATGGTAGACCCCTGCTTCTATGGATCTGGTGCTTAGTGCCTGTTCTTGTGCTGCTATGATCAGTGCCTCAGTGCTGTCTTTTAGTCCAGCCCTTTCCAGCCACTGATAGGATTTCCCAGTGTCAGCCACCTCAGCTATCTCTCAATGGTACATCCCACGCAGGGGCTTGTCTTGCCATGCTATTTCCTCCACTTGAACTTCCTCCCACGTCTGCTGCTGCCTGAGGCATTCTCTCAGCAGTTCATCTTTGGGTGCCATCTTACTGATGTACTCCTGGATGCTCCGGGTTTCATCCAGGACAGTGGCTTTGACACTCATCAGACCCCGCCCGCCCTCTTTGGGGCTGGTGTACAGTCTCTGGGTATTGGGCTTGGGGTGGAAACCTCCATACATTGTGAGGAGCTTCTGGGTCTTCACATCGGCAGCCTCCATGTCTTCCTTTGGCCAGCTCACTATACCGGCAGGGTATCTGATGACTGGCAGGGCATACATGTTGATGGCATGGATCTTGTTCTTCCCATTGAGCTGGCTCTTCACGACCTGTCTTATCCTTTGGTGGTACTTGGATGTTGCTGTCTTCCTTGCCTCTTCCTCATGGTTATATGTGTGTGTGTGTGTATGTGTGTGTGTGTGTGAAATTTTTTACAAAGTTAAAAGCTAAACACAAATATAAAAGAAAAAAGAAAAAGGTATAGAAGAAAAATAGGAAAGATAGAAAGATAAAAGAAAAAGTGATAAACAATATAGATTGAGGAAAAAAGAAAAGGAAATACCTAAAGAAGCAACTTCCTATCTTCTTTACAGTAGTTACATGTAAGGGTTGCCCCGTTCGACAGAGAAAGTCTCGTGACACGTGTGGCTCACAAAAGAGGTTTACTCATGCGTAACGTAGCAGTCACAACCAAAGCCAGGACTGGCTTGGTACAATTGCATCACTCGTTATATTCCCCCCTTCCCGCGCTTTTTTCCGCCCCGCGATCGCGTTACCGCTGTGGATTATCGGCCCCCAATAATCCCTCTTGATTGTCCATGATGGCAGGTTCGGTCAGGGTCCATTGTCCTTGCTTGGCAGTCCCCTCCGGCTTGGGTTGGCCCCCCCCCCGTTATGTGCAAGCCCGAGGGTTCTGTGCTGTACGGCGATCTTGTTTCGCTGCCTGAGGCCCCGTTCATTGTTGGCTCGCACCGTTATCAGTGTATAGTTAAAGCTTCCGCTGCGGTTTTCCTGTTTGGCTGGGCACAGGTGGCCCATTAATTAGAGGCGCTTTCAGTTCCTCTTTTCCTCGCTAGCTGCCGCCTGTGGAGTTCGCGTGGTCTGGCTGCGAGCTTCCCCGAAGCCCCATGCTGACCGAACCTGACATACCGCCCCCGTGAAGACAACTCCCCCCCCGACTTTATTTCGGTTTCCCGGGGTATTTATTGTAAAAGTCCCGCACTAGGAATGGCGCTCTTATGTGGGTTTTGCTTACCCATTCGCTGTGGGACTTGGGAAAATGTTTCCATTGCACTAGGAGCTGGACCTGCCCCTTGTGCCTCCTAGCGTCCAGTATCTGGTTGATCTCGAAATGCTGCTCCCCATCGACCATGATGGGTGGTGGCACCCACTCTGCCTTGTGCCAGGCGTTCCCCGGCTGGTGCAGCTTTAGCAGGCTGCAGTGGAACACCGGGTGGATCTTCCCGAGGCTTTTTGGGAGCGTCAGCCTGACGGTTACTGGAGTGATGACCTCTGCGATGGGGAACGGCCCCACAAACCTCGGGCTGAGTTTTTTCGATGTCTGGTGCGTCTTTAGGTTTTTGGTTGACAAATACACCTAGTCCCCCACTTTCCACTGCCCCTCAGGGAGTCTCTTGTGGTCCGCGTGTTTTTTGTAAACAGCTTTGGCTCTTTGCAATGCCGCGTGCGCCGCTCGCCGGGTGGCATCGATTTGGGCGAACCAGGCATCCAGGGAGTTGATTTGGGATTCCAGCTGAGGCAACTCCGGCATGGGGACGAAGTCTCTCCCGGTGGCTACTTTGAATGGAGAGAAGCCGGTACTCTTGTGGACGGCGTTATTGTATGCTACTTCCACGAATGGCAGTAGCTCCGCCCAATCGTCCTGTTGGTGTCCCACGTAGCAGCGCAGGTACTGTTCGAGCCCCCCATTCAGGCGTTCCGTGGCTCCGTCCGTCTGCGGATGCGCCGCGGAGGAAAGGGCTTGCTTCGTCCCCACCCGCTTCAGGAACTCCCTCCAGAACCGTGCGATGAAGTTGCCGCCCCGATCGCTGACGACCCGTGGGGGCGCGCCGTGCAGCCGGTAAATATGTTGCACGAACAGCCTCGCCAACCTCTCTGCCGTGGGGACTCGCCGGCATGCTACAAAGTACGCTTGTTTGGAGAATAAGTCTGTAACCACCCAAATGGCGGTCTTCCCCTTACTCTCCAGGAGCTCTACTATGAAGTCCATGGCGATCTCTTGCCATGGGCCGTCGGGCTCCGCTACCGACTGGAGTAACCCCCTAGGCTTGCCTTTGGCCCCTTTCGCCGTCGCGCACACAGGGCAACCCCCCGAGTATGCCTCCACGTCCTTCCGGAGCATTGGCCACCAGAACTGCCGCTGAATTAAGTGGAGCGTCTTCACGAAGCCGTAATGCCCCGCGTTCCGGCTGTCGTGGGCTCTTTCCATGACCTCCCGTCAGCACCCCTCGGGCACGTACAACTTCCCTTCGTGCCACCACAAACCCTCTTGGCTGGTTAGCGCTTCTCGGTTTTGCTTGAGCCAAGCGTCCCGCTCCGCCGCCTCCGCAAACCCTTGCTTTACCTCAGGCGCCGCGTCCTGTCGCTCCCCCTTGGTCTGGCTCCGGGTCACCGCCTTTGCAGCCAGCCTGCTGGCAGGGATGATGGAGTCCACGATCTCCTCTCGTAGGCTGGCGTGCTGGGGCATGCGAGACAACCCGTCTGCTAGGAAGTTGCGCTTCCCGGGGATGTGTTTTAGGGTGAACCTGAACCTCCCGAAGTATTGGGACCACCGCGCCTGTTTGGGGGATAGCTTACGCGGGGCCTTCAGGGCCTCGAGGTTCTTGTGGTCCGTCCACACCTCGAATGGTTCAGCTGCCCCCTCCAATAGATGCCTCCACGTGGCTAGTACCCACTTGACGGCGTACGCCTCTTTCTCCCACACCATCCACCTTCTCTCTGTCTCTGTGAATTTGCGGGAGGCGTAGGCGCATGGGTGGATGGCCCCCTCCGGGCTGGGCTGGAACAGGACCACCCCCGTTGCCATGTCTGGCGCATCTACTTGTATGATAAACCGCCGATCTGGGTCGGGATGGCGCAGGATCGGCTCCGCTGTGAACCGCCGTTTTAGCTCCTCAAATGCCCCCTGGCATTCTGCAGTCCACGCAAGTGTCATGCTGGGCTTGGGGGGTTTTCCAGTGCCCTTGGTTTTTAGCAAGTCTGTCAGGGGAAGGGCGATTTGGGCGAAGTTCGGGATAAACTGTCTGTAGAAGTTCGCAAACCCCAAGAAGCTTTGAAGTTGCCTCCGGGTTCGCGGCGCTTCCCAGCCCAGAACATCCTTTACTTTCGCCGGGTCCATCTCAATTCCCTGACTGGATATCCGGTAGCCGAGGTAGTCCAGCTGCTCCCGATGAAACTCGCATTTTGATAGCTTCGTGTACAGCTGCGCCTTCAGCAGTCTCTGGAGCACCGTGTGCACCAGGCTCACATGCTCCGCCAGGGTTTCGGTGTAGATGAGGATGTCGTCCAGGTAGACCAGGATGCCCCGGTAGAGTAGGTCGTGCAGTACCTCGTTTATTAGCTGCATAAACACCCCCGGGGCCCCTTTTAATCCGAACGGCATCACGGAAAACTGGTAGCTTCCGAGCGGCGTGTTGAACGCCGTTTTCCACTCATCTTTTGCGCGGATCCTGACCCTAAAGTAAGCTTCGCGCAAGTCCAGTTTTGTGAACACCCTCCCCTTAGATAGGTGCGACATTAAGTCCTTCATCAGGGGGAGGGGGTATTTGTACTCGGTGCTGATTGCGTTCAGCCACCGGTAGTCCACGCACATCCGGAGTGAGCCATCCTTCTCACGGAATAGTACCGGGGCCGCTAATGGTGACTTCGCGGGTTGGATGAATCCCCGCGCTAGGTTCTTGTCTATGAACTCCCGCAGAGCCCCCATCTCCCTCATTGACAGGGAGTACATTTTCGGTTTGGGCAGCGTTGCCCCTGGCTCTACCTCGATGGCGCAATCACTGGGTCGGTGTGGAGGGAGGTGGTCGGACTCCTTCTCCCCGAACGCCGCCACCAGGTCTCGATATTGCCTCGGGATTCCGCCGCTTGTCGTGGGTTCCCTGGACTCTGTCTCTCGTTTCACAGTTGTTCCGCCAGTCGCCGCTGCCTCCCCACGCCTCGGGATCGTTGCGAGTCTCTGGGGTTATGGCGCTGCTGTTGCTGCTGTTGCTGGCCGGGTCTCGGGCTCCGTCTGCTCTCGTCTCGCCTCCCTGTGCCTCGGATTCTCCACTTGCCCGTCTGTAGTTGCGGTCGCGTCCGTCGCCACGGCCCGGTCCCCTCTGCTCTCGCACTCCGCCGGCCTGTCGACCCCGAATCGCACTGCCTCCGCCGTCCAGTCGACCCGTGGGTTCTGTCGCCGCAGCCACGCCAAGCCGAGCACCACCGTGTAGTCGGCCACCGGGACCACCACAAATCTTAGTTCTTCCCGGTGGCTCCCGATCGTCATCTGGATCGGCTCGGTGTAATACTGAGCTGGCCCCCCCCGCCAGCGAGCCGTCTAGCTGGCTGAATGCAATTGGCTCCCGGAGGCGCCTCAGCTGTAGTCCGAGTCCCGAGACCACAGCTGGGTGCATCAAGCAGTGGGTGCAGCCTGAATCCAGCAGCGCCCGCAGCTGTGCCTCCCCTCCGGATCTCACCCCCCGGATGTGTATCCTCACCCGGAACGGAGGGCAGTCCTCATCCCCGATTGGGTCCGCGCGCCTCGGTTCCCCTGCTCGCACTGGGACGCCGTTCAGTGCGAGCGCGCCTCGTTTCCCGCCGGCTCCGAGTCCTCTCCGGAGGACGCCGTCTCCGGGGTTGACCACCCCCTCCGTCCTCTTTCAGTCACCGCCGCCACTGCACTCTTCCGCGTTCGGTTGCCAGCCCTTTTCCCGGTAGGACACGGGGGCTTGACTTCGGGCCGTGGTGAGGCTCTTTCCTGCTCCGTCGGGCACTGCGCCACTTGGTGGCCTCTGCCTCTGGACCGGAAGCACAGGTTCGGGGTTCTGGTCGCCTCTCACCCCCTGGTGGACTGCTGCCGACTGCTCCGCCTTTCCTCTGGGAGTCTCTCCCTCGGCCGGTCCCTCGTCTGGTCCCATCACCTCGCGCTTTGTTGAATCTGCCGCCACGCCGATTCCGCCATTCCGGCCAGCCAGATCCAATCTTTCACTGTGGACGGGTCATCCCATCCCAGTGCCCGCTCCAGGATCTCTGGATTGAGCCCTCTCTTAAAATACTTCACCCTCAGGGACTCCGGCCAGTCCGTGAGCTTCTCTACCAACCTCCGGAACTCCAGGGCGTACTCCGATACCGACTTGTCCCGCTGTCTGAACTGCAGGATGTCGTCCTCAGCCTGCTTGGCGCTCAATGTGTCCTCGAATCTGTCCCGGAGCGCCTGCATGAAGTCCGGGAAACTCCGCAGTTCCGCCGCGTTGGCGTCGTATAGTCCGATCACCCAGCTAGCCGCTTGGCCGTCTAACAGCTCGGCCACGTAGGATACTCTATCCTCGTCCCTAGCGAATAGGTGACCACCCCTCTGCATAAAACCCCTGACGTGCGTCAAAAAGTGCGGCAGCTGTTCAGGGTCCCCTGAGAACTTCCCGGTGATGCCTCGAAGTCTCAGGGCGTCCGCCGCCCGTCAGTCCACCGACCGGGGCATCGTGGGCGGTGCCAGCTGGGGTGCCGGGCTGCCACCCCTGTTGCTCGTGCCATCGCTCACCGCCGATGGTCCCGCTCTCTGTAGCAAGGTCTGGAGCATCTCCTCTACGGCGTCTAGGCGCCGCTCGATCCTCTCCTCTAGTCAGGTGAGCTTCTCATCCCGCTCGCGGCTCTGGGCCCCCGAACCCCGGGTCATCGTGATGCCTGAGCTGTCTGGCCCTTGTTTCACGTACATTGACCACCGCTCCATTGGAGGGTCCCCGGCCCTGGCCGCTGTCCCGTCGCTCCCGGGTGGCTCTGACCGTCCCTCCTCGAGTCCGGGTTCCTCATGCTCCAGCTGACCCACGGATCCCTCGTCGCTGGTCATGCCTGTATTAGAAAGGGAAACGCTCCTCGGTGGTACCGGGTAGCGCTAACGGTGAGTCCTGGCTTTATGTAAGGGTTGCCCCGTTCGACAGAGAAACTCTCGTGACACGTGTGGCTCACAAAAGAGGTTTACTCATGCGTAACATAGCAGTCACAAGCAAAGCCAGGACTGGCTTGGTACAATTGCATCACTCATTATATTCCCCCCTTCCCGCGCTTTTTTCCGCCCCGCGATCGCGTTACCGCTGCGGATTATCGGCCCCCCAATAATCTCTCTTGATTGTCCATGATGGCAGGTTTGGTCAGGGTCCATTGTCCTTGATTGGCAGTCCCCTCCGGCTTGGGTTGCCCCCCCCTGTTACATGCAAGCCCGAGGGTTCTGTGCTGCATGGCGATCTTGTTTCGCTGCCTGCGGCCCCGTTCATTGTTGGCTCGCGCCGTTATCAGTGTATAGTTAAAGCTTCCGCTACGGTTTTCCTGTTTGGCTGGGCACAGGTGGCCCATTAATTAGCGGCGCTTTCAGTTCCTCTTTTCCTCGCTAGCTGCCGCCGGTGGAGTTCGCGTGGTCTGGCTGCGAGCTTCCCCGAAGCCCCGTGCTGACCGAACCTGACATTACAAACATAATTAATACTGTTTCCCCTTCCAAAATTATATAACATAGTTCCTTTCTTCCCATATATAGCTGATGTACTCCTGGATGCTCTGGGTTTCGTCCAGGACAGTGGCTTTGACACTCATCAGACCCCGCCTGCCCTCTTTGGGGCTGGTGTACAGTCTCTGGGTATTGGACTTGGGGTGGAAACCTTCATACATTGTGAGGAGCTTCTGGGTCTTCACATCGGCAGCCTCCATGTCTTCCTTTGGCCAGCTCACTATACCGGCAGGGTATCTGATGACTGGCAGGGCATACATGTTGATGGCATGGATCTTGTTCTTCCCATTGAGCTGGCTCTTCACGACCTGTCTTATCCTTTGGTGGTACTTGGATGTTGCTGTCTTCCTTGCCTCCTCCTCATGGTTATATGTGTGTGTGTGTGTGTGTGTGTGTGTGTGTGAAATTTTTTACAAAGTTAAAAGCTAAACACAAATATAAAAGAAAAAAGAAAAAGGTATAGAAGAAAAATAGGAAAGATAGAAAGATAAAAGAAAAAGTGATAAACAATATAGATTGAGAAAAAAAGAAAAGGAAATACCTAAAGAAGCAACTTCCTATCTTCTTTACAGTAGTTACAAACATAATTAATACTGTTTCCCCTTCCAAAATTATATAACATAGTTCCTTTCTTCCTATATATAGCTCTTCAGTAAATCAGTAAATCCAGGAATCACCAGTTCATTTTTATCCAGGCTTTAGGCATATTTTCAAGGGTAAGTAATTTTTTTTTGGGGGGGGGGAGGAAATTAGTTTTCTAGAGAAAGATTATTTACAAGAAATTCTTCAACATATCAGTTAATAAATAAGGAAATCATCTGAGGTTTCTGTATTCAAGGATGAAAACATTTCAGTGAGGTACAAGACTCACTCTGAGACAGATCTACCGTTGGAAAAAACCAGCATATTTTAAAAGTGATTATTGTATATTTTATTAAAATTATTTTATTTTTAGAATTCATAAGTGTTATTTAGATTTGGCCTGAACAATATATACAGCTATTTACTGTTTACTAGTAGCCAAAGCCTTGCCTAGTATATTTCAGTAGCAAAAAATAACAACTGTGAAGCCTCTACACTTAATCCAATGGTATAAAAATGTGTTGCAGTTATATATCAATGTGATACATGTACTAATGATGACTACACACATTAGTTTAGCTGATACATCTCACTCAGCGCAACAAATAATTCCTAAAGCTAGTTAAAGCCTTGGTCTAATGCCACATGGCTTTGGGTTTTGGGAAGAAATGTTTAGGACATCCTGTTTCCCCTAGTGACCAACTCAATGTCTTTGAGAAGACAACAAGCAGGGCCTGAATGCAATAATGGATCCATACAAGCAAAAAGAAAAGAAAAGAAAGGTGATATTTCCAGAAGAACAAACTTGAAATGGAAGTGCAAGGAACAACTGTTGGCAGTTTTGGGTTCCAGGGAGAGATTTTTCCAGTAGTTGCAGCACCAGATTTGGGCATAAACCAAACAAGTTACAGTTTAGGGCCTCATAATCCACAGAGCCTCACAAAATTTCAGAATGTCTGTTTTCTGATTTTGCAAA